>NC_082689.1:68394733-68715200 GCF_949987515.2 Delphinus delphis
CATTGCTTGTTTCCTCTTTAGTTCTTCACGTCCTTGTTAAATGTTTCTTGCATTTTCTTTATTCCATTTCCAAGATTTTGGATCATCTTTACTATCATTATTCTGAATTCTTTTTCAGGTAGACTGCCTATTTCCTCTTCATTTGTTAGGTCTGGTGCATTTTTATCTTGCTCCTTCATCTGCTGTGTGTTTTTCTGTCTTCCCATTTTGCACCGTGTTTGGGGTCTCCTTTTTGCAGGCTGCAGGTTCGTAGTTCCTGTTGTTTTTGGTGTCTGTTCCCAGTGGCTAAAGTTGGTTCAGTGGGTTGTGTAGGCTTCCTGCTGGAGGGGAGTAGTGCCTGTGTTCTGGTGGATGAGTCTGGATCTTGTCTTTCTGGTGGGCAGGTCCACTTCTGGTGGTGTGTTTTGGGGTGTCTGTGCTCTTATTATGATTTTAGGCAGTGTCTTTGCTAATGGGTGGGGTTGTGTTCCTGTCTTGCTAGTTGTTTGGCATGGGGTGTCCAGCACTGTAGCTTGTTGGTCGTTGAGTGAAGCTGTGTGCTGGTTTTGAGATGGAGATCTCTGGGCGATTTTTGCTGTTTGATATTATGTGGAGCTGGGAGGTCTCTTGTGGACCAGTGTCCTGATGTTGGCCCTCCCACCTCAGAGGCACAGCACTGACTCCTGGCTGTAGCACCAAGAGCCTTTCATCCACACGGCTCATAATAAAAGGGAGAAAGAAAGAATGGAAGGAAGGAAGGAAGGAAGGAAGGAAGGAAGGAGGGAAGGAAGGAAGGAAGGAAGAGAGAGAGAAAGAAAGAGAGAAAGAAAGAGAGAGAAAGGAAGGAAGGAAGGAAGGAAGGAAGGAAGGAGGGAAGGAAGGAAGGAAGGAAGAGAGAGAGAAAGAAAGAGAGAAAGAAAGAGAGAGAAAGGAAGGAAGGAAGGAAGGAAGGAAGGGGATAAAATAAAATAAAGTTATTAAAATAAAAAATGATTATTAAGAAAAATAATTTTTTTTAAAGTAAAAGAAAAGAATCAGATGGATAGAACCCTAGGACAAATGGTGAAAGCAAAGCTATACAGACGAAATCTCACACAGAAGCATATACATACACACTCACAAAAAGAGGAAAAGGGGAAAAAATAATAAATCTTGCTCTCGAAGTCCACCTCCTCAATTTGAGATGATTTGTTGTCTATTCAGGTATTCCACAGACGCAGGGTATATCACGTTGATTGTGGAGATTTAATCCGCTGCTCCTGAGGCTGCTGGGAGAGATTTCCCTTTCTCTTCTTTTTTTGCACAGCTCCCGGGGCTCAGCTTTGGAGCGTGTAGGTCGCCGGAGGGCATCTGTTCTTCGCTCAGACAGGACAGGGTTAAAGGTGCTGCTGATTCGGGGGCTTTGGCTCACTCAGGCTGGGGGGGAGGGAGGGACACGATGCAGGGCGAGCCTGCGGTGGCAGAGGCTGGCAGGATGTTGCACCACCCTGAGGCGTGCCGTGCGTTCTCCCGGTGAAGTTGTCCCTGGATCCCGGGACCCTGGCAGTGGCGGGCTGTACAGGCTCCCTGGAAGGGAGGTGTGGATAGTGACCTGTGCTCGCACAGAGGCTTCTTGGTGGTGGCAGCAGCAGCCTTAGCGTCTCATGCCTATCTCTGGGGTCTGCGCTGTTAGCCGTGGCTCGCACCCATCTCTGGAGCTCGTTTAAGCAGCGCTCTCAATCCCTTCTCCTCACACACCAGGAAATAAAGAGGGAAGAAAAAGCCTCTTGCCTCTTCGGCAGCTCCAGACTTTTCCCTGGACTCCCTCCCAGCTAGCCGTGGCACACTAACCCCTTCAGGCTGTGTTCACGCCACCAGTCCTCTCCCTGCGCTCCGACCGAGGCCCGAGCCTCAGCTCCCAGCCCTGCCCGCCCCGGCCGGTGACCAGACAAGTGTCCCGGCCTAGTGAATGCTGGTCAGCAGCGATCCTCTGTGCAGGAATCTCTCCGCTTTGCTCTCCGCACCCCTGTGGCTGCACTCTCCTCCATGGCTTTTTGCATTTTTTTATTATTGAGCGGCATGAGCTGCTTGTAAATTTTGGAGATTAATCCTTTGTCAGTTGCTTCATTTGAAATATTTTCTCCCATTCTGAGGGTTGTCTTTTCGTCTTGTTTATGGTTTCCTTTGCTGTGCAAAAGCTTTGCAGTTTCATTAGGTCCCATTTGTTTATTTTTGTTTTTATTTCCATTTCTCTAGGAGGTGGGTCAAAAAGGATCTTGCTGTGATTTATGTCATAGAGTGTTCTGCCTGTGTTTTCCTCTAATAGTTTGATAGTTTCTGGCCTTACATTTAGGTCTTCAATCCATTTTGAGCTTATTTTTGTGTATGGTGTTAGGGAGTGATCTAATCTCATACTTTTGCATGTAGTTGTCCAGTTTTCCCAGCACCACTTATTGAAGAGGCTGTGCTTTCTCCACTGTACATTCCTGCCTCCTTTATCAAAGATAAGGTGACCATATGTGTGTGGATTTATCTCTGGGATTTCTATCCTGTTCCATTGATCTCTATTTCTGTTTTTGTGCCAGTACCATACTGTCTTGATTACTGTAGCTTTGTAGTATAGTCTGAAGTCAGGGAGACTGATTCCTCCAACTCCGTTTTTCTTTCTCAAGATTGCTTTGGCTATTCGGGGTCTTTTTGTGTTTTCATACAAATTGTGAAATATTTTGTTCTGTTAAAAATGCTGTTGGTAGTTTGATAGGGATTGCAGTGAATCTATAGATTGCTTTGGGTAGTATAGTCATTTTCACAGTGCTGATTCTTTCAATCAAAGGACATGGTATATCTCTCCATCTGTTTGTATCACCTTTAATTTCTTTCATCAGTGTTTATACTTTTCTGCATACAGGTCTTTTACCTCCTTAGATAGGTTTATTCCTAGGTATTTTTTTCTTTTTGTTGCAGTGGTAAATGGGTGTTGAATATTGTTAAAAGCTTTTCCTGCATCTATTGAGATGATCATATGGTTTTCTCCTTCAATTTGTTAATATGGTGCATCACAGTGATTTGCATATATTGAAGAATCCTTGCATTCCTGAGATAAATCTCATTTGATCGTGGTGTATGATCCTTTTAATGTGCTGTTGGATTCTGTTTGCTAGTATTTTGGATTTTTGCATCTATGTTCATCAGTGATATTGTCCTGTAGTGTTCTTTTTTTGTGACATCTTTGTCTGGTTTAGGTATCAGGGTGATGGTGGCTTTGTAGAACGAGTTTTGGAGTATTCCTCCCTCTGCTATATTTTGGAACTTCGAGAAAGATAGGTGTTAGCTTTTCTCTAAATGTTTGATAGAGTTCACCTGTGAAGCCATCTGGTCCTGGGCCTTTGTTTGTTGGAAGATTTTAAATCACAGTTTCAATTTCAGTGCTTGTGATTGGTCTGTTCATATTTTCTATTTCTTCCTGGTTCAGTCTTGG
Source organism: Delphinus delphis (assembly GCF_949987515.2). Taxonomy (NCBI): domain Eukaryota; kingdom Metazoa; phylum Chordata; class Mammalia; order Artiodactyla; family Delphinidae; genus Delphinus; species Delphinus delphis. Next base: position 68,398,170 of record NC_082689.1, read on the forward strand.
AAGGTTGTGCATTTCTAAGAATTTGTCCATTTCTTCCAGGTTGTCCATTTTATTGGCATATAATTGCTTGTAGTAATCTCTCATGATCCTTTGTATTTCTGCAGTGTCAGTTGTTACTTCTCCTTTTTCATTTCTAATTCTATTGATTTGAGTCTTCTCCTTTTTTTCTTGATGAGTCTGGCTAATGCTTTATCAATTTTGTTGATCTTCTCAAAGAACCAGCTTTTAGTTTTATTGATCTTTGCTATTGTTTCTTTTCTTTTTCATTTATTTCTTGTCTGATCTTTATGATTTCTTTCCTTCTGCTAACTTTCAGGGCTTTTTTGTTCTTCTTTCTCTAATTGCCTTAGGTGTAAGGTTAGGTTGTTTATTTGAGATGTTTCTTTCTTCTTGAGGTAGGATTGTATTGCTATAAACTGCCCTCTTAGAACTGCTTTTGCTGCATCCCATAGGTTTTGGGTCGTCATGTTTTTGTTGTCATTTTTTTTCTAGGTATTTTTAAATTTCCTCTTTGATTTCTTCAGTGATCTCCTGGTTATTTAGTAGTGTACTGTTTAGCCTCCATATGTTTGTATTTTTTACAGATTTTTTTCCTGTAATTGTTACCTAGTCTCATAATGTTGTAGTAGGAAAAGATACTTGATACGATTTCAATTTTCCTAAATTTACTAAGGCTTGATTCGTGACCCAAGATATGATCTGTCCTGGAGAATGTTCCATGAGCACTTTAGAATAAAGTGTATTCTGTCGTTTTTGGATGGAATGTCTTATAAATATCAATTAAGTCCATATTGTTTAATGTGTCATTTAAAGCTTGTGTTTCCTTATTTATTTTCATTTTGGATGATTTGGGCATTAGTGAAAGTGGGCTGTTAAAGTCCCCTCCTCTAATTGTGTTACTGTCAATTTCCCTTTTTATGGCTGTTAGCATTTGCCTTATGTACTGAGGTTCACCTATGTTGGGTACATAAATATTTACAATTGTTATATCCTTTGGATTGATCCCTTCATCATTATGTAGTGTCCTTCTTTGTCTCTTGTAATAGTCTTTATTTTATTATTATTATTATTATTATTTTTGCGGTACGCGGGCCTCTCACTGTTGTGGCCTCTCCTGTTGCGGAGCACAGTCTCCGGACGCACAGGCTCAGCAGCCATGGATCACGGGCCCAGCCACTCTGCGGCATGTGGGATCTTCCTGGACTGGGGCACGAACCTGTGTCCCCTGCATCGGCAGGCAGACTCTCAACCACTGTGCCACCAGGGAAGCCCAATAGTCTTTATTTTAAAGTCTATTTTGTCTGATATGAGAATTACTACTCCAGCTTTTTTTTATTTCCACTTGCATGGAATATCTTTTTCCATCCCCTCACTTGCAGTCTGTATGTGTCCCTAGGTCTGAAGTGGGTCTGTTGTAGACAGCATATATATGGGTCTTGTTTTTGTATCCATTCAGCCAGTCTGTGTCTTTTGGTTGGAGCATCTAATCCATTTGCATTTTTTTTTTTTTTTTTTTTTTGCAGTACGCGGGCCTCTCACTGTTGTGGCCTCTCCCGTTGCGGAGCACAGGCTCCAGACGTGCAGGCTCAGTGGCCACGGCTCATGGGCCCAGCTGCTCCGCGGCATGTGGGATCTTCCCGGACCAGGGCATGAACCCGTGTCCCCTGCATCGGCAGGTGGACTCTCAACCACTGCGCCACCAGGGAAGCCCTAATCCATTTACATTTAAGGTAGTTATCAATATGTATGTTCCTATTACCATTTTCTTAATTGCTTTGGGTGTGTTATTGTAGGTCTTTTCCTTCTTCTGTGTGGTATGGTTGGTTCAGTGGGCTGTGTAGGCTTCTTGTTGGAGGGGACTGGTATCTGTGTTCTGGTGGATGAGGCTGGATCTTGTCTTTCTGGTGGGCAGGACTGCGTCCAGTGGTGTGTTTTGGGGTGTCTGTGAACTTACTAAGATTTTAGGTAGCCTCTCTGTTAATGGGTGGGGTTGTATTCCTGTCTTTCTAGTTGTTTGGCAAAGGGTGTCCAGCATTGTAGCTTGCTGTTTGTTGAGTGGAGCTGGGTCTTAGCATTGAGATGGAGATCTCTGTGAGAGCTTTTGCCATTTCGTGTTACATGGGACCAGGAGGTCTCTGGTGGACCAATGTCCTGAACTTGGCTCTCCCACCTCAGAGGCTCAGGCCTAACACCCGGGCAGAGAACCAAAACCCTGTCAGCCACTTGGCTCAGAAGAAAAGGGAGAAGAAAAAGAAAGAAAATAATGCAATAAAATAAAGTTATTAAAAAAATTTTTTAAATAAAAAAGTTAAAAAAGGGAAAGAAGAGAGAAACCAAACCAAAAAACAAATCTACCAATGATAACAAGTGCTAAAAGCTATACAAAACAAACAAACAAAAACGGACAGACAGAACCCTAGGACAAAAGGAAAGATATACAGACAATATCACACAAAGAAGCATACACATACACACTCAGAAAAAGAGAAAAAGAAAAAATATATACATAAAAAAAGAAGAAAGCAACCAAATCAATAAATAAATCTACCAATGATAATAAACTCTAAATATTAAAGTGAAATAAACATAAAGCCAGAAACAGATTAGGTACAGAAAGCAAACCCCAAGTCTACAGTTGCTCCCAACGTCTCAATTTTGTGATGATTCATTCTCTATTCAGGTGTTCCACAGATGCATGGTACATCAAGTTGATTGTGGAGATTTAATCCACTGCCCCTGATGCTGCCTGGAGAAATTTCCCTTTCTCTTCCTTTTTTGCACAGCTTCTGGGTTTCAGCTTTGGATTTGGCCCTGCCTCTGCCTGTAGGTCACCTGAGGGCGTCTCTTCCCTGCCCAGACAGGTCTGGGGTTAAAGTAGCAGCTGATTAGGGGTCTCTGACTCACTCAGCCTGGGGGAAGGGAGGGGTACGGAATGCTGGGCGAGCCTATGCGGCAGAAGGCAGCATGATGTTGCAACAGCCTGAGGCGCACCATGTGTTCTCCCGGGGAGTTGTCCCTGGATCATGGGACCCTGGCAGTGGCGGGCTGCACAGGCTCCTGGGAGGGGAGGTGTGGATAGTGACCTGTGCGTGCACATAGGCTTCTTGGTGGCTGCAGCAGCCACGTTAGCGTTTCATGCCCAATTCTGGTGTCCGCGCTGATAGGTGCGGCTCTAGCCCGTCTCTGGAGCTCGTTTAGGTGGTGCTCTGAATCCCCTCTCCTCGCGCACCCCAAAACAATAGTCTCTTGCCTCTTAGGCAGTTCCAAACTTTCTCCCGGACTCCCTCCCGGCTAGCTATGGCGCACTAGCCCCCTTCAGGCTGTCTTTATGCAGCCAACCCCAGTCCTCTCCCTGGAGTCTGACCTCCAAAGCCCCAGCCTCAGCTCCCAGCCCCCACCCGCGCCGGCGGGGGAACAGACAAGCCTCTCGGGCTGGTGAGTGCTGGTCAGCACCGATCCCCTGTGCGGGAATCTCTCCGCTTTGCCCTCCGCACCCCTGTTGCTGCGCTCTCCTCCATGGCTCTGAAGCTTCCGCCCTCTGCCACTCACAGTCTCTGCCTGTGAAGGGGCTTCCTTGTGTGTGAAAACTTTTCCTCCTTCACAGCTCCCTCCCACTGGTGCAGGTTCAGTCCCTATTCTTTTGTCTCTGTTTTTTTTTCTTTGGCCTACCCAGGTACATGGGGAGTTTCTTGCCTTTTGGGAAGTCTGAGGTCTTCTGCCAGTGTTCAATAGGTGTTCCGTAGTTGTTCCACATGTAGATGTATTTTTGGGGTGGAAGATGATCTCCATGTCTTACTCCTCCACCATCTTGAAGGTCCGTCCCTAATTGTAACCTTATTTTCTAGTCATGTTAAGACATGAGTCTTTATAAACTACACAAGCACTGTTTAGAAGGATGGTTAAAAACGGGTCTTATAGTTTCATACTGTAAGAACATTTTCTGTGAATGCATTCTATTCTCCCCTCTTGACACCTCAGTCCCCACAACTAATACAACTGCTCCCTTTAATTAAAATGAGAAAATATATTACTTATAAAGCTTAGTCTTAAGCAGAGCCACATACAAAATCTATAGTTCCCATAATGGGAGATGCACTGTAAAATGGAATAAAATGATAAATTGATAAATACTTGGTATAATTATTTGTTCCCTGTTGCTATCTTTTATCAGTGGCAAGAAAATACAAAAGCATTATAAGGTCTCTGTTTAATAAAAGGAAAACTGTGAATTATGTAACTTATGAGATCTTACAGTTTAAAAAAGTTTTTGAAATTAAAGTTCTCTGTAGATCTTTTCACCCTTGATATAATTTTTCTCTTCTCTTCGTAATAATTAACAAAATCCTCCTGGATAATTTTTCCAGTTATTATTTCAGAAGAGCCAAAATATTGAAGGAGAAAATAGTTTTTAATGACATGTACTGTATTTTGTATTTTCCATGGATGCTTCGGTCATACATTGGAAAAATGAGAACAAATGTATTGTGAGATAAACTTTAGATACCAAATAGGTATTCCCTGGAGAGGAAGGAAAAGAAATATGAGCTGCCTACTCTGGGAGCTTTTCAAATCCTCTAATCTGTTTGAAATTACTCTGATGCCATTATTTAAAGATTAGAGTTTTGTTGTTGTTGCAAGTGAGCCACAGTCCGGCGTTCCCTACCTGTGCTGTCTTAACAGTTGTTAGGATTCTGGAATCAGGATTTCCTTTCATTCTGCCTGAAATACAGTTGGGTATTTCTACTTATCATTTCATTTTGACTCAATTGAACATTTCACATTTCTGCTCATAAATTAGATATTTCCTGAGAGGGGGGAGAAAGGAATGTGGAGGTTGGCAGAATCGACCTAAATGGGCCACTATGCTCACATGTATTTGATCATACGAATGGATAAAAATCCTCTATGCCTCCATAGCCTTGTGTATAGGTTTCATATTAAATGAAAGAGACACATTAGTGTAGAGAGCTATATTTAGAAAACTACTCACACTCAAAGCATTTTCAAGATGTTTCTACCACAATGTAAAAACAGAAGAAGTGCACCATTGTTTTATTGTGTTTATTTATCCAATAGGCTAATGTGTAGGAATATAAAACCTAGTGGCTGCTCCTTAGGGAAGTAGAGGATCTAATATGTATTTCATTTTCACTGTTTAAAATAAAGTGTCAAGGTGCTATACCACTTTAGTAGACTCTTGGCTTAAGCCCCACTTAAGGCAGTTTTAAAAATTCAGGGTCTCCAAACTTGGTCCTGGGGAACATATTAGACTATATGTTGAATCCATCGTTACTCTAATGAGTCCTACTTCTCTGCAATGAGAAGCTGAATAATAAAAATAGCATTTACCTAATAAATGTCAGATACCTTTCTCTATTTCTTATAACCCTCAACTACTCTGTTAAAGTAGGTTATTTTAATCTTTTATAAAGGGAAATAAGTGGACTCAGAGAATTATGGTGGTACCAAGGTTTGATTACAGAACTGTTTTACTCAAAAGCTATACCACTGATGCCAACTCATGTAGTTATCTCTGAAATATCAAAAAACCTGTTCTGATTTCACAGCTTGTAGTGACTTACAGTGCATTTGAAGTCACAAGAATGGGGAGGAAGCACAGCTGAGGTGAATCACAATTCTCAGCTTCCCTTTGGCTCCTCCCAAGAGGTTCAACCAAGCAGTTGTAACCAAAGAAATGAATGCAAACATCTATATATAAGTTCTGTAACCCATTGCTCAGTGACTTCCCAACAGTGGTGCCCTGGAAACACCTCAGATGAATAGCAGACATGCTGAAATTCATAGGTATGAAATATCTGAGTTCTTGTTGTAGTGTGTCTACACCCTGGCCCAGGACGCTTGTCTGTCCTCCTCCCAGCCACACCACCATGCTTGTAAGCATAGGAATGCTCTATATTTCAAGAACATCCTTTGCCTCACTGCTCCGGTTCTGTCTTCTGCCACTCTTCATTTGGCACAGCAGTATTCAAATACTAGCATTTCCAGGACACACCATGCTCTTCTGAACCACTGTGTCTTTCATCAAGCTGACCTCTCTGTTTGAGACACTAACAGTACTACCACCTTCTTACTAAACTTAGCTTGTCTACTTGGGGTCTCAGATCAAAGACAATCATCTCTGTGGCTTCTTCTGTAAGTCCCAAGGTAGACCAAAGCAATCCTCCTAGGCTCCCACACACTTAGTATTTATCTTCATTATAAAAGTAATTATTCAAATTAAGATTTTTTTCTGATCTTTCATGACTATCTTCTCTCATTTTATCCTAAAACACATTTTGTCAGAAACAATACTCTCCCTGCCTAAATTGGTGACTGGATCAGAGTAGACCCTAACTAAAATTTATTTAATTAATTACTTAATAACTAATATAGAAAATAAGGTTACAGTCTCCTTTTCTTTTTAGCATTTCTTTTGGCAAAGAAACCAATATTTATACCATCCATATAATTATTAATAATGAAAATACATTCTCAGGATCATGCACTACTGTGTATAAAAAAAAGGTATACCACAGTATGTTTCCCATTTGACAAAAAATTAAAGAAGGAAAACACTAGTAATAATTCTTCTTTTTTCAAAAATTTAAAAACAAGAACAAATCCTGTATTATTCAAGAAAATTGTATTGGTTCCATGATATTTTGTTTCAGGATTCCTTTAATTTAAACACTTAGAATTAAGTGACAACAAAACTGTAAAGTCAATGGACAGAATCTTTTCTACTTTTCATTTAACAGTAGAACCTACCAAAGGGAATTACTTAAGAGCTAAGCCATTTTCCATGAATTACCATCAAAGAGACTTTTGTATACTACTTTCAATTAGGGTTTAGAATTTATACTCAGGAAACACTGATGCTGTGTTCTTTATTTTTTTTTGAGTAAGATAAAACTTGAATTTGTTTAAAATAACACAATCACAATGAAACACTAAGAATATGCCTAAAAGTTTTATTACTCAGGGAGTATATCAGATACCTGTATCTCTAACATAAATATTTTCTTGAAATGTCTTGGGAAAATATAGCACTTTAAGAATTATTTTGGAATGTATCGCATTTTTCATTGTACATAAACTTTGTCTTCCACTATTTTTCAACTACACTTAAGAGTTTAACAGCATGAAATTAATCTAATAAAATTCAGAGAAGTTTTATACTCAAGCTTGTAAGTCTAGAAGTGTAACTCACTGGATTGTTTGTTTGAAATTAGAGAATAAGCACTTGGAGCCATCAAGGGGTCACTAGGAAAAATTTGCCAAAGTTACCTCATTTTGCTTTGCTATAAACTGTGCTGGGATAAATATCCTTGTGACTCCATTTTTTTATCACTTGTAATTATTTTCTTTAGAAAATTACTTAGAATTTTGGGTAAAAGAATATGCAAAATAAGGTTTTTTTGATCTGTTTTCCCAAATTATTCTCCAGAAAGTTTTCATAAATTTTTATTTCATCAGCAGGATATGAATGTTTGTTTTTCTCATCAAAATATAATTTCTCATCAAAATTATGTTCTTATTTTTAAAGAATCCCTACCACTTTAATCAATTAAAACAATATTATTTAATTTGCAGGTTGATTTGTGATGAAGCTTAGTATGGTCTTAGCTACTTGTATCTGTATGAGTGTGTGTGAACATCTGAATCTTTTCTATATGTGGAAAAACTGGGTGTTTATCTTTCTCTGTGAATGTCAAAAGGCTGTGTATATAGTAGATATGTTAACTTTGCCTGTAATATGTATTTCAAATTCACTTTTCTACCTTGTTATTTGATTTTCAACATTATTTATGTTGATTCCTGACATATAGATATTTAAAATTTTAATGTAATCAAAATCATTATTTTCTATTATGGTTTCTGTGTTTCACCTCCTGCTTAGACAGATTTTTTGCATATTAAGATAATATTAATATTCACCTCTGTTTTCTTGGAGTGCGTTTTAGCTTACTCTGATGGGGATAATGGTGTGGGTGATTATATTCTAAAATGTGCCTTAAGTACTGAGCATGAATAAGCCCATGCTACTGTTTTCCAATCATGTGAGGCTTTATGCTTAAAGATCTTTAAAGTTCCTTCTAGCTGAAACACTTTCTGATTTTATGATTCTGCCTTATGACATTACTGCTGTCAGCATAAACCTTCACAAGTTACTAAATGCATTGGATGTTTGTTCTGACTCTTTATAAGTTTTATGGAAGTTCCATTTTTGGTCCCTTCCATGAAGAGACCATAAAAACTAAAAGGCAGTCTGTACTTTTATTAAAGATTAGAAAAAATTCTGAAACATCTTGTCTTTTGACAGAATGGCAAGTGAGTGTATTGCCATTGTTCCTCTAGACAGAGGCAGAAAAAAGTACCTGTAGAATGCTGCTTAGCAAGGTCTTCCTCTAAAAAAAGAATTGTTTTCTTCTGTGCTATCCTGTCAGTTCTGGTAGTCCTATTTTATTTTGTCTCATGATTTTTCCCCCTTTGATATTCACCTTACCTCTATTTGCTTTCATGATTATTTTACGTGAATCATAGACACAGGGACTATGGGGAAAATGACAGGTCACTGTATTCAGACCTCTGTACCTAGTGCATATTATTGCCAGACACTTCTATTATTCCCTTTAGAAATATATTTAATCTCTTTCTGAATGTCTTATTGATGTTTCCTCAATGACCTCTTTGGGTGGCTATTCCATTGTTAAATTGCTCTTGCCTTTAGGACACTTTCTCTTATAAGTAATTTAAACATGTCCTTCTTATTCTTGTAAAACATTCTAAGTCAACCACAAATGAATCTTCCCTCTGCTGTATATTATTTCTTTTTTCTCCAGTAAAATACCACATGTCATGGAGGCAAGTTCTCCATTTAACATGTAGGCCATTCACAAGAAACCTAACAGATTTATGTCATTCCCTCATCTGTAAAAGGAACATCTATTTGTTCCTAAAATTCCTCCCAGCTCTAATATTCTGTGATCCTGTGGTTACTACATTTGGTTGTGGAATATCTCAATTAGTCTCTGTCCCATAGTTTGTCGTGCCTCAGGACTTCTAAGTCTTGTGTTCTTAAATTTATTGGTTTTAACTTTTAACCATCTAAAACTATGAATTTTATCTTAAAGCATTAATAATACCTACTTTTATTGAGTACTTATTATATACTACTTTATATTATTGAAAATGTTTATATGTTTAAAATTTCTCTCCTAATGATATTTTCTAGGATTTTGTTGGAGTTAAATATATGTACACACATGTACATGCAAACACATAATAAACATTTAATTAATTCCATTGGGACTATTACATTCAAAGCATCTCTTTTTGCTCTTGTGCCATCACATCATTTTTTCCTTTTTCTTTTCTTTTTTTTTTTTGCGGTACGCGGGCCTCTCACTGTTGTGGCCTCTCCCGTTGCAGAGCACAGGCTCCAGACGCGCCGGCTCAGCGGCCATGGCTCATGGGCCCAGCCGCTCCGCGGCATGTGGGATCTTCCCAGACCGGGGCATGAACCCGTGTCCCTTGCATCGGCAGGTGGACTCAACCACTGCGCCACCAGGGAAGCCCATTTTTCCTTTTTCTTTATCAAGAATTTCTGAGGACATCTGTTCCACGAAGATACTTTACAGAGCTCTTGTCTTATTTTCTATAACACTATTTTCTAATTCTTTTTATTTCTTTATGGCTACCAAGAATGCTTGTTCACTTCCATATATTTTTGAGAACTCTAGACCTAGCTAATGTTTTCAAAAAAAGAAATATGTTTTATTCTTTTGGAAACTCAACTTGGAAAGTGGACTGTTTAATTGGTAATATCATACTGAATAGTTTCTTTGTTTTGTTTTATTATTGATTAGGTAAAGTCATCTGTTAATAATAATGAGGAGATTAGGCTCTCATACTGCCTAAGGTAAGGTCTAGATATACCAAGAGACATTTTTCGTTAATAGTATTGAACTGAAAGACATTTCTTGATGTGCTCTTTAGGCAACATTTCCAGATGTTTTACCGAACAAAGTAGAAAACTGTGTAGGAAACTGGCATGTTCTTAGGGCATCTGACAATAAAAAATTGGTTCAATACAGTCCCCAGCTTTATACTAGGTAAGTCTGCAAGCAAGGTTAGTTCTAGCCTCTGTGTTCCTTAGTGATTTGGAGCTGCCAACTAAAAACCATACACCTGTATCTTCCTTCTAACAGCCATCTCATCTCTCATTTTTCTGAGAGTTCAATTTCTGGAAAGACTGTTAAACAGTTAGTGTTTTCACAGCCTCTCCTCCCAGTCTTGTATCTTCTCATTAAACTCATCTCCCAGCCTTGCTACCCTACTCCATGTCTCCACTGTCTCAAACCGTGCTCAACAATGTGGCTCCTCTGTGTTTAAATCCAATGCATGCATCTCAACCCTTATACTACATGATCTACCTGAGCAGTTGCCACTATTGACCATTATCTTATTCTTGAAACTTTTCCTCACATTAGTTTCTGTGACATGATTTCTCTCTGGTTTTCATCCTACTTAGGTGAAATAATGGTTAATTATTCTGACTCTGGAGACAGATTGCCTGTGTTCAAATTCTGACTCCTTCATTTATTGTGTGTACTCAAGGGTACCAGTTAAATTTTCTGTGTAAAACAGTGAGGGTAACAATGGTATCTACTTCCAGGAGTTGTGAAAATTGAAATAGCACATCTAGAGGCATTAAGAACATTGGTAGGTATGTAGTATTATATACATATTAGCTATTCTTATTCTCAAACTCATTCCTGGGATCTTCTTCCTCCTTGGCTTCTTATTCTTCATGTTCTTCAGGTACCCATCCATGGCCTTCTTCTCTCCTTATACTACAAACTATTTTATGAGTAATGTCATCCTTTTCTAGGTATAAATAACCAATAGGGTACTGATGGTTTCCGTGCAGATCTCTCTAGATCTCAGGTATCTAGACCTGAATATACGACTATCTACTGGTTATTACTTGGATGTCTCATAGGCATTTCAGACTCAGTATGGTCCAAGTTGAAATCCTTTTTCTATCACTTTTCTCTCCCTTTCTATCACAGTCAGTTCACTGATTGGCAACATGTCAGTATACCAGTCTTTTCCAGGGTATGATACAAACCACAGGTGAGCAGATGAAGTGAAGGAAGAAAATATTAGGACTTCTATTTATATTAAAAAAATAAAGATTGAAATTATCTTTTCAGATGTTTACAACTTGAATTGACACTGGCTTACCCACTGAGCCAGTGTGTAAGACAGCCATGAGCTAGACAGCCTGTGAGAAGAACAGGAATCCATAGGAACTGACAGCGATGACTTTACTCTTTCATTTGCTTTCAGCATTTTGTGACATGCTGCAGCTTTCATGTACCCAATTAAGCAGATTTCTGGGTTGTATTAAATAACACTTACAAAATGGACAATTTGTATGAAAAGTTTTCTTCAAATAAACCAAGCATAAGACAGAATTTTAACATCCTAACTTCAAACTTCTTTCCACAACATCCATTGTGTCACTAAGTTCTCCATTCCAGTGTCTTCACTCCATCCCTTTGCCCACACCTTAGTTGAGGTTCTCCTTGCTTGTTATTTGGGTAGTATGCAGCCTCCTAAATGATCTACCTCTAGTCTTACTCCCTCTGCATTCTACTACCACTCTATCTAATAGTAACCTCTTCACGTAATATACATCTGATCATGCCCCTCCCCTATTTAATTTCTTGTCCAGAAGTACGAGATCAGGGTTCCAGCATGGTCAGGGGATGGTGAGAATCCTTTCTGGCTTGTGGACAGCTGCCTTGTACCTATGTTCTTATGTAGGTTTTCCTCTGTGGGTACATGTAGATATATCTATATCTATTTCTGTTTATCTATATATCTATATCAATCTGTCTCTATATCTTTCTATATCTATATCTCTCTATCTCTATCTACCTATCTATTTATATCTGTTTCTAGAGATAGAGAGAGAAATGAAAAGAGGGTGATCTCTTTCTCTTCTTATAAGGCTACCAATCCTATCATATTAGGACCCTACTTTTATGACCTTATTTAACCTGAATTATTTCCTAAAATACCCATCTTCAAATACAGTCAGGGCTAGGGCTGACTGTATTTGGTGGTTAGGGCTTCAAAATACAAAATTGAGAAAGGGACCCAATTCAGGCCATAGCATCATTCATTGGTTTTCTGTCTCCCACCTTGTTAGATGCTGGGCTCCTGGTCATGGCATCTAAGGATCTCCATGATCCCACACCAGCCTATCTTTTCTGCCTCAACTCTCAACATGCCTGACCCATACTTACTAGTTCCCTAAAGCATACTTAAGCCATACTTGTTAGTTTCCTAAAGCATACCATGTTATCTTCTTGATTATCAGCCTAGATTGTCCTCCTATGCTCATTTTAAATATTTCCTGTTCATCCTTGTAAACATAGTTCAGGCATCTTCTCCTCCAAGAAGTCCACAATGTAATATTTATACTCTATTTCATATCCCTTCATCCTGAGTCTGGGTTAGGGGTCCTTTCTCAGCATTCTCTGTTTAGGTTGATATCATGCTACAGCAACTTGTTTACTGGCCCATTAGATTATAGATTCTTTGAGGGCAGGGTTGATGCTTTATTATTACTAAGATGATTTCTATTCCTCAATGGTTAATATTAGATAGTTAGATGCTCAAAAAATTCTTGCCAACTAAAGTTTTTTAGTATCACATATATCTATACAAACTGATGAGTACGGATATCAATATCACCATCATAAACTACAAAGTCTTCTACTCTCAATGAATGTTGAATAATGCCACTGTATTTTATAGTACATGGGTATAGAGTGGCTAGAAGGCAGACAGTAAAACACTGCTTAACTGTTCAGAAAGGGTGCAGAGGGCAGGGAGTGAAGGACAGAACAGAAATCTGTCACATATCTAATAACAGTAACATATTTGAGAAGATAAAACATAACAACAGCTAAGAAACGTCCCTCCATCATCAACTAGGAGGCCTGGGTTCCTCCCACCTGAATGCCTGTCACCATGGTCAGTCAGTAATTAATCACTGGCTAATCACTTATAAAGGACCAACATGCTCCCCCTCTGCAGTCTGTGTAGTCTGAGGAGCTGTCAGCTCCCTGAAGTGTAGGCTTGATACTGATCTTGATTTGAACCCCCTTCTAATTACAATGACTCAGCTGAGAAGGATGAAGAAACCATAGTAGCTTCATGTGTGTAGGTTAAATGAGAAAATATTCCTGGTGGCCCAGGATAGGAAACTTGGCCAAAGTCTCTCCTTGCCAGATTTGCTACTGTATATGCTTTCTTAGTTTTACTGTCAAGTCCAGGGGCTAGGTGGAGAGAGTCTCTAGGCAATCTCAAAAAGGTTTGCTCTGACTTGAATTCTCTATTACCTGCTACTACAGTTTGGGGAAAAGTCCAAATCCCTCCAAGTACATACATATTCTGCCCCATGGCAAGAAAGATTACATTCATCCTGTGGGACTGCCAGGGTTCCCTCTCCTTAATTGATTATATGAGAATAATCATTTCATGGGTGAGTCAAAAGGTCATTGTATACTCCATTCCTATCTTCTGGATGCCATTGTCCTGTCCTCCTATACCATGGGTTTGTGACAACTGTCAACCTTTTCTAACAAAATATTGGGGTTCTTAAGACAAATATTTAGGCAATGAAAGTTATTTTCATAAAGAATCTGTTTTCATATATGTATCTTTAGTGTTGTTAGGAAGATAAATATTAAGGTATAGCCAACAAATTACAGCAACTGGTTGATTATAATTAAGAAATACTTCTTAATCATTGGTAAAGTGTTTGCAGTGTTCATAATTTCCAGAATTTGTACCTACTACTGGTTAAAGGGAGATAAAACCCAGTTGGATAATTCACCACAAGATGATTTTTATAGCACCTGCAAAATACAGCTGTGGGTTCTTTCTTTAGGTAACATATGTTTCTGTGTTTTTGAACTGATGACCTGCTTTGCACTTCTCAAATAGCAGCAAAACAAAATTCTCTTAGAATCGAAGAAATTTTAAACATGTCAAATAGTATGTGAAATTGAGAATCCTCTAAGGCAAAGGAATCCAGTTTTTAAGAGGGTAGAGAAATAAGCAAAATGACCCAGACAGAAAACTTACCCTAAGAGAGAAAATAGCTGGGAGTGGAAGACCAATTCTTCAGAGGACAAAGATAGGAGGATAATTGGTACAGAAGAAAAACTTCTACCTGAAGTAGAGAAAAAGCAGGTTGATAACCCTTGTGGAACTATGAAGGAAGAGAACCAGAGCTGTCTTCATAATCATGGAGGCTGGGATGGCCCCCAGTATTAGAGACTCTATTGTGGAAGTTAAAGGATGGAAGAAAAGGAAGTCGTTGTTCACTGGGAAAGGAACTAAAATGTTTTCAGGCCAAAGAAAATTCAATACTGGGTTTGAAACTATGAGAAAATAAAAAGATAAATGAAACACTAGATGGAAAACCAAAAATTAATAACTTTTAGAGAGATGATTGAAAGAAGGATAATGCATATTCCCCAAATTATTGAATTTATTCACATTTCTGTTTCTATTAAGTTTTAAGTGTATCATTTCAAAATAAATGAAGTCACTGATCGTTTTTCTTTTTCCTACACATCAGTTTATAGGTATGTATTGAACATTTACACATATCAAACATGATACCTACAGAGACTACTCAATACTACGTGAGATGGTTAAGCAGTTAAACTTTTAGCTACTAGAATTGGAGTAAGGGGTGTGCATATGTTTAAAAGTGTTATGCTGACAATGGAATGGTATCTGCATTTCTTTATAATTCTAGGAATCTTTTCTGTTTGGGCTGCATCTGGAATTTTTTTCTTTCTTTTCAAAAGCAAGAAGAATAAAACCCTAATACTGCAGATTATGGAATTATAGAAATAAAGACAGAAATAAGAGCATTTCAAATAGATAAGCAATTCTTGGCAAAAACAGATGTCTTTAAATATCATTTTAAAGGTTATGCATTAAAAATTGGAGGGCGAGGGTCTTTAAACTAATTTTAGTGGCATTATGCAAAAGAAAAACCATCTCAATATAGAAAGACTTTGGACAAAGAAAGTGGACATTTAGAAGAGAATCATTAGAAACTGAATGATTCAGGGGAAAAATGCATATCTGACTCACTCTCACATGACTTTATTTCCCAGACATATCTGTGTAAAGACTTTCTTTAAAAAAATCAGTGCTTTGTGGGAGTAAATCTAAAACTAAGTAAAATACTATAATGCAGTTCAGGAGACATTGGGAGTTCCTCTGAGCTTCAGAAATCTAGTGAACTTCTCTTGAAACTCCTGTCAATTCCAGAGCCAATGGAAATCAAAATTCCACTGGGGCAGATGATGTTGGTGCCCTGCCCATATCCTCATTCAGCTTTCAGCTTCCAGCACCTACATATTTACTTCTATCTCTTAGGGCAGAAGTGCCAAGAAATACCCTCTGAGAGTAGCCCTTAACCAATGATTGACAGGAATGATATATAAATACCCCAGTCTTTCCAGGCCAATAACTCTGAGGTATATGTTTCACACTGGCTTCCTTTTCCCCAACAGGATTAAGTCCAGTCACCCACAGTGGTACATGGCTTAATAATGAACATTTTGTGGCTGCCTTTCCTTCCTTGTCTCATTTCCTCCCTTCCTATTTGGGGTTTCTTCTCCTCCCAAATGAACTATTTGCACTAGAACCCTCTGGGAGCATCTGTCTCTGGGAGCACACAAACTATGGCACACTCTCTGAGATTTATACATACTCCCAGGGTCATTACATTTTTTGAGGCCTTGTGTCCTCATAGGCTAACCAGGGGTGGAACTCAGCTGCCTCTTCAGTTCCCAAAATAAATACTCACTCCCATAACTTTTACTAATTTAAAAGACTTCACTGAGAATTTAGAAGACTCCCTGCACTCTGCTCAAAGTGCAGCTTTTCTCTTTCCCCTTTCCCTTCCTCTACCTTCATTTTGCAGATTGCTTGGGGAACCCCATATTCTTCTGCCTTTGATTACAGAGAGCAATTTCTTCTAATTTCTTTTTCCCTTTATGGCTTAGTGCTGGCCAGCCAGGGTCTAGAAGTCCCAGCCACTATTTCAAGAAATTCTGCTCTTTTCTCAATGATAGCTCTCTCCCCTAAAGGGACTCTGGAGTCAGCAGTTAAAATAATAACATTTTCTACACTTTTTCATGGTCACAACCTCACTGTATAACTCCTGTATTCTTAAAGTTGTTGTTAGTCTTATAAACAATAAGAATAAAGTAGTTATTCTTAAAGTTTTGAATAGTTATCTGGATTGGGTCCACCCTACTTGACTAGGGGTGGAATTAAGTTCTATTGGGCTTGAAACTTACACAGTTTGGGTTGTGCTTTAAAGGAGAGAAAAATAAAAAGATATGTTGATGAGCCTTGGAAAGTCAGAAACACCTCAGAAACAACTTTAATTGCCTTCATGGTGGATCAGCCTTGGTACCTGGCTTTCTTACACAGTGTTCACAAGCCAGGAATGTAGCATCTTGTAAAATCACCCATTATAAAACAACCAGAACATTCTTACAACCTTCCAGGCATGGTTCTAAGCAGTTTCCTAGGATTAATTTATTTAATCTATTTTTATCCCAGATTTAAAGATGAGGGAACTTCGGAACAGATAGGTTAATTAACCTGATGGAGGCCATGTAACTAGTAAATGGCAAAGCTATAGTTTGGACTGTGATAGTATATCTCTAACAGCAGTACATATAATCTCTGTGCTATAGTACTTTTGAAAACTTTGTCTTCTTGGCCCTTAAATAGCTTACCATCTGTGAAAGGAAGTATACACCAAAGATAAATCCAGTGTAAACAATAAAACTCTACTTGCTTCCTTCATATTACCTTCAAAGGTAACTGGATCAGCCATATAGTCAGGAAGACGGGTACCCAAAGGTCCACTTATCTCACAGTCTTCCTCACAGGGCAGTCACAACAGTAGGAAGCTCACTACTTGATTGCCTTCAAAATACAATGAAAATGTCCTATTAAACCAAAAACATATACATTAGCATAAGTCTGTTAATCTGTACAATGTTGTAATAATACAATTACTACAGGTCCAAATACAAACTCCTTGAGATAATTCAAATTCCTGGGTTAGTAAATGGGCCCAGGGTAGTAGGGTATAAACACCTACTGGGATTATAATAAATAATCCCCTAGAGTATTTTTCCAATTTACAAATAGCCACTACTGCAATTGCCTTTTGTCAGCTATACTTGAGTACATAATCAGTCTTCCTATTCGAGCTGAACCAGAAGAGAACTCTTCAACCTGAGAAGAAAAAAGTTTTTTCTTCCCAGGAATTCATAATTGATTGTAGTATATCCTTGTTCAGTTAGGGGCAACTGTGAACTTACAAGTGTGGGGTGACTCTCTTCTACCCACTGCATGGTGGGGACTGAGAGGCCGAGAAAGCCAGTTCACAGAGAGAGAAACTGCCAGTGAAATTTCTTGTTCGTAAAGTTCAGCTGTATATTTTCTCCTTTGGAGTTATAATATACCTATGATTTATTTATAATGTTGGAACTTTTCTGTTTGTTTCCTTATATCTGAATCTAGCTTGAGTTCGTTTCTGTTAATTGAAACTTACAGTCCTAATTAATACAGAGATACAGCCCAAAATAAACTTAGGTTTATTTTATTTTTAAAAAACCTTTTTATTAAGTTTGTCCCTATTTGGAATGGAATTGTAACTAAATGGTGCTATAATACTTTTAGAATATTATTAACAAAAGCCAGAATGTTCAGATTAATCTATGACCAGGGATATGTCTCAGGGTGATATGTCCAGGATGGTAATTTCTGAAGGCAATGCAACTTCTCAAGTTAAATTGTATTAAATGTGTCTTTACCAGATATTTCCATAATTCCATGTTCTCCTTTTAAAGATGGAGGTCATCTTATTTTTAGTCTCTGCAAGTCATTAATAGATTCTTTGTTTCCTTTTCACAGAGACTTTTGATAATGAATCCTTGCTTTATTAGAGCTTGGGGCTTTTTAAAAGTTCAATTTCACTGTGAAGGCAAGGTCTTAAACTTTTCTTATGTCTAAATGATTTTTGCTTTATTTTCATCTCATTTACTAGATTAGTTATAGCCATAACTAAACTTTGACTTGATATTTCATGTGTGTATGAGTATGCATACATGCATTTCTGTATGGATTTATGCACATAGTAGTAATTGTCTAAAATGATCATACTGAAAACAGAGGCAGGTGAATTAATATTAACTTATTAAGTAAAAATAATTTCTTTAGTTAATGAGGTATAATCCATATATGGATATTATTTAGAAGTCCAAAAAGATTTTTCTGGGGTACATAATGTTTCCTTACTTATAATGCCTATTTTGGTTGTCCACCTGACTCTTGTTAGATTTTCTATTCATGAGAAATATGCAATTTTAGAAGAAATTGAAAAATATTTTAAGAAGAAAAATGTGACTCATTAATTTTTCCAAGCAGATGGTGATATATTTTAGTCACAAAAATTGAAAAGTGGGGCTTCCCTGGTGGCGCAGTGGTTGAGAGTCCACCTGCTGATACAGGGGACAGGGGTTCATGCCCCAGTCCGGGAGGATCCCACATGCCACGGAGCGGCTGGGCCTGTGAGCCATGGCCGCTGAGCCTGCACGTCCGGAGCCTGTGCTCTGCAGCGGGAGAGGCCACAACAGTGAGAGGCCCGTGTACCACAAAAAAAAAAAAAAAAAAAAATTGAAAAGTGAGTTTGTATTCTCTTCAAATTTTATGTCTTCTGAATATATTAGAAGGTTTGGATTATCATACTTATACCTTCCAAAGGACAGTAAAACAAAATTACACAAAACAAAACAAAACATAGATTTGACTCTTCCATAAAGAGCTAACAGTATGTGTATATCATTACAGTCTCCATTGTTATTTCTCTCTTTAAACGCATACTTAAATTTGGAACTATATTTACTATTTAAAGTAACAGAATATAATAGAAACTGTAGGAACCCTCAAGCCACATCTTTTTACATCTGTAAACATAAAAATTGTGTTCTTGCATGACACTAGTAAGACTCACTGGTAAAAATGAAATTCTATATTAACTCATTGTAATTTTCTTTAGCAAGCTGAGCAAAACATATATAAAAATTAGAACTACAGTTAAAGCTTAAAGAGCATGCAAGGTAGAGCCACCATTATGCAATAAGTATTTTACTTGCAGAGCATGTCTTTTGTCATTGATTTTGATTGTATGATGTAAAACATATCATACATGAAATACATAAAACATATGGGAACAATTCACTTGTCTCATTCATAGTTTTATCATATATGTAGTTACCCTGATTTTTTTTGATTTTGAACTTTACTTTTTACTATTTTTGAATTATATGCACATAAAAATCATACTCTCTGTAACTTTTGATGAATTACTGTTTTCATTTAATTTTATGAGTTTTTAAAAGTTTATCAATTTGTAGATCATTTATTTTTACCTCAAATGATAGTGTAATTTTTAAGATACATTATTTCAAGATATACTGTTTAATCCATTATACTCTTGGCCTCTGGATTGTATCCAGGTTTTAAAAATTTATTTGTTTTCAGTATTAATGTATTGCTGTGAACATTCTTATATGTATCTCTAAGCTATATATCTAGAATTGAAATTGCTGAATCAAAGGATATGTGTAATTTAAATTTATTAGATGGTGCAAATTGTTTTGCAAAATTGTGCTACTTAAAAATTTCATTCAGAGGAAATAAAAAAATACCTAGAAACAAATGACAATGAAAGCATGACGACCCAAAACCTATGGGATGCAGCAAAAGCAGTTCTAAGAGGAAAGCTTATAGCAATACAATCCTACCTTAAGAAACAAGAAACATCTCAAATAAACAACCTAACCTTACACCTAAAGCAATTAGAGAAAGAAGAACAACCCCCCCCCCAAATTAGCAGAAGGAAAGAAATCATAAAGATCAGATCAGAAATAAATGAAAAAGAAATGAAGGAAATGATAGCAAAGATCAATAAAACTAAAAGCTGGTTCTCTGAGAAGATAAACAAATTTGATAAACCATTAGCCAGACTCATCAAGAAAAAAATGTAGGAGACTCAAATCAATAGAATTAGAAATGAAAAAGGAGAAGTAACAACTGACACTGCAGAAATACAAAGGATCATGAGAGATTACTACAAGCAATTATATGCCAATAAAATGGACAACCTGGAAGAAATGGACAAATTCTTAGAAATGCACAACCTTCCAAGACGGAACCAGGAAGAAATAGAAAATATGAACAGACCGATCAGAAGCACTGAAATTCAAACTGTGATTAAAAATCTTCCAACATACAAAACCCCAGGGCCAGATGGCTTCACAGGCAAATTCTACCAAACATTTAGAGAAGAGCTAACACCTATCCTTCTCAAAGTCTTCCAAAATATAGCAGAGGGAGGAACACTCCCAAACTCATTCTACAAGGCCACCATCACCCTGATACCAAAACCAGACAAAGATGTCACAAAAAAAGAAAACTACAGGCCAGTCAGTATCACTGATGAATATAGATGCAAAAATCCTCAACAAAATACTAGCAAACAGAATCCAACAGCACATTAAAAGGGTCATACACTATGATCAAGTGGGATTTATCCCAAGAATGCAAGGATTCTTCAATATACACAAGTCAATCAATGTGATACACCATATTAACAAATTGAAGAAGAAAAACATATGATCATCTCAATAGATGGAAAGAAAGCTTTCGACTAAATTCAGCACCCATTTATGATAAAAACCCTCAAGAAAGTAGGCATGGAAGGAACCTACCTCAACATAATAAAGACCATATATGACAAACCCACAGCCAACATCATCCTCAATGGTGAAAAACTGAAACCATTTCCACTAAGATGAGGAACAAGACAAGGTTGCCCACTCTCACCACTCTTATTCAGCATAGTTTTGGAAGTTTCAGCCACAGCAATCAGAGAAGAAAAAGAAATAAAAGGAATCTAAATCAGAAAAGTAGAGGTAAAGCTGTCAGTGTTTGCAGATGATATTATACTCTACATAGAGAATCCTGAAGATGCTACCAGAAAACTACTAGAGCTAATCAATGAATATGGTAAAGTAGCAGGATTCAAAATTAATGCACAGAAATCTCTTGCATTCCTATACACTAATGATGAAAAATCTGAAAGTAGAATTAAGAACACACTCCCATTTATCATTGCAACAAAAAGAATAAAATACCTAGGAATAAACGTACCTAAGGAGACAAAAGACCTGTATGCAGAAAATTATAAGACACTGATGAAAGAAATTAAAGATGATACAAATAGGTAGAGAAATATACCATGTTCTTGGATTGGAATAATCAACCTTGTGAAAATGACTATATTACCCAAAGCAATCTACAGATTCACTGCAACCCCTATCAAACTACCAATGGCATTTTTTCACAGAAGTAGAGCAAAAAATTTCACAGTTTGTATGGAAACACAAAAGACCCTGAATAGCCAAAGCAATCTTGAGAACGAAAAACAGAGCTGGAGGAATCAGTCTCCCTGACTTCAGACTATACTACAAAGCTACAGTAATCAAGACAGTATGGTACCAGCACAAAAACAGAAATATAGATCAATGGAACAGGATAGAAAGCCCAGATATAAACCCACGCACATATGGTCACCTTATCTTTGATACAGGAGGCAAGGATATACGATGGAGAAAAGACAGCATCTTCAATAAATGGTGGTGGGAAAACTGGACAGCTGCATGTAAAAGAATGAAATTAGAACACTCCCTAACACCATACACAAAAAAAACCTCAAAATGGATTAAAGACCTAAATATAAGGCCAGAAACTATCAAACTATTAGAGGAAAACATAGGCAGAACACTCTATGACATTAATCACAGCAAGATCCTTTTTGACCCACCTCCTAGAGAAATGGAAATAAAAACTAAAATAAACAAATGGGACCTAATGAAACTTCAAAGCTTTTGCACAGCAAAGGAAACCATAAACAAGACCAAAATATTTGCAAATGAAGCAACTGACAAAGGATTAATCTCCAAAACATACAAGCAGCTCATGCAGCTCCATATCAAAAAAACAGACAACCCAATCCAGAAATGGGCAGAAGACCTAAATAGACATTTCTCCAAAGAAGATATACAGATTGCCAACAAACACATGAAAGAATCCTCAACATCTTTAATCATTAGAGAAATGCAAATCAAAACTACAATGAGATATCATCTCACACCAGTCAGAATGGCCATTATCAAAAAATCTACAAACAATAAATGCTGGAGAGGGTGTGGAGAAAAGGGAACCCTCTTGCACTGTTGGTGGGTATGTAAATTGATACAGCCACTATGGAAATCAGTATGGAAGTTCCTTGAAAAACTAAAAGTAGAACTACCATATGACCCAGAAATCCCGCTACTGGACATATACCCTGAGAAAACCATAATTCAAAAAGAGTCATGTACCCCAATGTTCATTGCAGCTCTGTTTACAATAGCTAGGACATGGAAGCAACCTAAGTGTCCATCGACAGATGAATAGATAAAGAAGATGTGGCACATATATACAATGGAATATTACTCAGCCATAAAAAGAAACGAAATTGAGTTATTTGTAGTGAGGTGGATGGACCTAGAGTCTGTCATACGAGTGAAGTAAGTCAGAAACGGAAAAACAAATACTGTATGCTAACACGTATATATGGAATCTAAAAAAAAAAAGGTTATGAAGAACCTAGGGGCAAGACGGGAATAAAGATGCAGACCTACTAGAAAATGGACTTGAGGACACAGTGGGGGGAAGGGTAAGCTGGGACAAAGTGAGAGAGTAGTAGTGTATATATGGGCATATATACACTACCAAATGTAAAATAGATAGCTAGTGGGAGGCAATCGCATAGCACAGGGAGATCAGCTTGGTGCTTTGTGACCAGCTAGAAGGGTGGGATAGCTAGTGTGGGAGGGAGGGAGACGCAAGAGGGAAGGTATATGGGGATAATGTGTATGTATAACTGATTTACTTCGTTATAAAGCAGAAACTAACACACCATTGTAAAGCAATTATACTCCAATAAAAATGTTAAAATAAAATTTCATTCGTATATGATTTTCATAATCTAAATCATTGTCAAGATTTAGAATTTACTAATACTTTATTATCAACGTGATGGGTGAGATACATCATTATGGGTTTTATTTTCTCTGATTATTAAGGAGATTGAATAACTTAATTTGTTCGTGTGCCATTTGTTTTTTAATTTCTTTGAAATGCTTGTTATGTCATTTGTCCTTTATTTTATTGAGCTGTTGACTTTTTTTATTGATTTCTGGGAATTCTTTATATATTATAAATGCTAATTTTTTTTTCTTGTGTGTGTTTTGTAATTATCTTCTTTCAGTACTAGTTATAGTTTGTATTTTTCTCTATCTTACAGTGTCATTTAAGGAGTATAACGTTCCCATTTTAATAAGGTCAAATTTATTTTTCCTTTATATTTTGTGCTGCCTAACCAGATGATAGTTTTCTCTACAAATATAAAAAATTTGCTTTGGCAATATATGTTTCTAATCTTCCTGTAATTGATTTTGTGTGTGGTTTAAAGTAGCATTTATTTTTTGTTTTTATTTATTTATGAAGGGATAACTAATTATAACTACACCATTTACTAAAGAGTCCATTCTTTCCCTACTGATCTGAATATCTAGCGTTCTCATTCTTTAAATCTACATGTATTCACGAGGGTCTTTGAGCACTCTCAAACTATTGCATTGGTCTATTTATCTATTCCTCCACCAATATGACACTGCTTTAAGTATTAGCTTTGTAATTAACGTTGGTATCTAATAGGGAAGCTCTCTAACTTGTTCTTTTTGGAGAATACTGGATATTTTTTATCTTTAATCTTCCATATGTATCATAGAATTAGATCATCAACCTTAATTAAAAAAAAAAACCTGTTGTGATTTTTGGCTGAAATTGCATTGAATCTATATAGATCAGTTTGGCTAGAATTCATATTTTTACAGAATTGATTCTTTCTACCCATACACATGCCATGCTTCTTCATTTAGTTAGGTTCTTAAATGTCTTTCAATATTTTATAGTTTTGTACATAAAGTTCTTACATATCATTTTTAGATTTATTTATGGTACCTTATTTTTTAATGTTTTTGTAAATTTATCTTTATATTAATGACATTTTTATGTCATTTTGTTATATAGATTTGTACTTGTATGCCTTCATATATTGGATTTTTAAATATTTTTTATTAATTAATTAATTTATTTATTTTTGGCCACCGGATCTTAGTTGTGGCATGAAGGATCTTCGTTGAGGCTGTGGGATCTTTCGTGGCAGCGGATGGTCTCTTCGTTGCGGCGTGGGGGCTTCTCTCTAGTTGTGGCCTGCAGATTTTCTCTCTCTAGTTGTGGAGAGTGGGCTCCAGAGTGCGTGGGCTCTGTAGTTTGAGGCACACAACCTCTCTAGTTGAGGCACCCAGGCTCAGTAATTGTGTCGTGCAGGCACAGTTGTCCCACAGCATGTGGGATCCTTGTTTCCCAACCAGGAATCGAACCTGCATCCCTTGCACTGGAAGCCAGACTCTTTCCCACTGGACCACCAGGGAAGTCCCTTGAATATTTTTTAACCTAAGAAAATTCTTTCTTAAATTCCAGCAATTGGCCAATAATATGTTACGGCTTTTCTTTGAGAGAAATCATATCATTTGCAAATAATAAGTTTAATATTTTCTTTACTAATTGGGGAGTTATATGTTATAATTTTATTAATTTAAATATTTTAACATGTATATAAAATTTAGCAAAATCTACATTTAATAAAAATCTTTACCCTTCTCTTAAATAATGCTAGCATTTAGAATGTTTAAACTCTGGTCATCTACTTCCTAATATGCTATTGTTGTACAAGATTTTTATTCTGTCATGATTTTATACCAACCCCACAAAGTAGTTATTATTATAGTTTTATAGAGAAAATATGTCTGGTTTGACATTTTCCTTCATGCAATTCCTTTTTTCATCTTAGATCTCCCTTCTTCTTGAAAGAAGTACATACTTCAGGATTTCCTTAGCTTTTAACTCTCAGTTTTCTTCTTCTTCTCCCCCTCTCCCTCCTACTTTTTTTCCCTAGAAACCTGAAGTGAGGGACCAAGTGAGGGACCAAGTCAAGCAATTATCTGGTTGGAAGAATATTCTAGGAAAATGAGAACAGCATTTCAAAGGCCCTGAAATGGGAACTTCTTGAAAAACAATGGGAAACTATATGATAACACTTAAGGGGGAAAAGAAGGAAAAAGGAAGGCTTTTCTAGCAACTGGATCTATAGGAGACGTGTTACTAACACCCTTCTTTCTCATTTGACACCAGAATGTGTTTTTCTTTTTATCCCTTCCAGTTTTATTCATACATAATTGACATACAGCATTGTAGAAGTTTAAGGTTCACGGCATAATGATTTGACTTATGTACATCTTGAAATGATTACCACAATAAATTTAGTGAACATCCATCATCTCATACAGATACAAAATAAAAGGAAAAAATATTCTTTCCCTGTGATAAGAACTCTTAGGATTAATTGTTTTAGTCTTCTTACTATAAAAAAGATCTTTACTTTTTCTTCTTTGAAGTTTTTGCTGGACATGTAATTCATTATGTACAGTTATTTTGCTGTTTGAAGAAATCATTTGACCGCCTTCTTTTCTCCTCGTGTTCTTCTTGAGAAACCAGTTATCTGTGCAATTATTATTTTCTGATAGTCTGTGTTATCTCTGGCTGCTTTAAAAATCTTCCAATTTCATGATTTCCCTTTGAGCCTTGTCTAATTTTTTTTTTTTTTTTAGTTATTTCATGACTTCTAATTACATTTACTGTGTTTTATCTTTTTTAGAAATTGTTTCACACTTCTGCAAATCTTCAGTCTCTAATTCCTCATCACATGAATAATTCTGTGTTTTTAAAAAAATATGCTAAATATTCTTATTTTATATTCTATATTGTTCATTCAAATATCTTTGTGAGTTTGATTATTTTAAACATTTTTTTATTTCTTTAATGTTGTATCTTACTTATTTTTGGCTGCATTGGGTCTTCATTACTGCATGCGGGCTTTCTCTAGTTGTGGCGAGCGGGGTCTACTCTTCGTTGCAGTACGTGGGCTTTTCATTGAGGTGGCTTCTCTTGTCGTGGAGCACAGGCTCTAGGTGTAGGTGTGCGGGCTTCAGTAGTTGTGGCACATGGGCTCAGTAGTTATGGGTCGTGGACTCTAGAGCGCAGGCTCAGTAGTTGTGGTGCACAGGCATAGTTGCTCTGCAGCACGTGGGATCTTCCCAGACCAGTGTTCAAACCCGTCTCCCCTGCATTGTCAGGTGGATTCTTAACCACTGCACCACCAGGGGAGCCCCGTGTAAGTTTAATTTTGAAGTTTTTTGTTTCTACTTATAATGTCTTTTTTCTATTTGTTTTAGTGACTTTTTAATTTATGAGACTATGTTTCTATAAATGTTATCCGTGGGAATTTTTTCAGGACTGGGTTAAAGATGGACCTTCCATAGCAGATTTGTATGCTTCTACTAGGAGCCTGGGAGGATAATTAACTGAGTGACATTTTAAACTAAACATTTGGCTTGGGGTTTTGGGAATCCAAATTGGAATTTGAATTCCAGTTCCCAAACTGTATGAGTATAGAGTGATGACTAGAAATTTCCAGGGGAAACTTTCTTCCCCAGTTTCTCTAAGTTCACTCAGAAGTAAAGCCAAAACAGTTGTAAGTGTTCTTTAAAGTGATAGGTTGTTTCTTAGGTCACTTATAAGAAGCTTTATACTTTCGGGCAATCTAGCTGTTTGAGGATAGTATCTGACCTCTACCTAACTTCGGTCCAGCTTTCTCAGATGGTGTCTTTGGCCAGGAAGTTCATCAAACACCCTCCAAAGCAAGGGCTTCAAGGCTTCCTTACTACCATAGAATCGGCTTCTAATTGTTCCTTGCCTCTTAGGAAATCTCTTATTTTCCCACTATCTTAGACATCCTTTTTCGTTTTTAATATTTTATCAAACATAGTTTGGTTTACTCTGCTGAGAAATGTTTCTTTGCACATTTAAGCTCCATATTATGAGAAATTAAAAGGCATTGTTTTTTTTTTCTTTCTCTCTCCACAAAATGTAGGCTATTTGGGTGCATAGAAGATTGTAAGTTTAAGCAGAAGCATGGCTCTGGCACCATTCTCTTTTGGTTCAAAGTTGTGCTTTGGGCATTTATTAGTAGTATGATCTTGGGAAAGTTATTTAACCTACTTCTACCTCAGTTTCCTTATGGGGTTCATAACTGTACCTACCTTATAGAGTTGTTAAATTATTAAATGAGTTTAATAATTAGAATGCTAACTTACATATAGTATGTACTTAGTAAATGATAATAGTATTGTTCTTTCTGATAAAGTGGAAAAATTTAATACTGTTTTCTTATTAGATTTGTTTGGATAGGCAGGGCTGGTTAAGTTAGGACAGGGAAAATTTATAAAATTTGACTTGTAGACTGAGTTAAAGATGAGGGTCTTATTAGTAAGACTGTACCTTGGGAAAGGGGTTCCTGTCTCAAATTGGAAGTTATATATTTTGATTCTCAGATTGCTTCCTTTAAGGGTCAAACCATTGATCTTCATGGCAGTAGGCTCACAATACAAAGTTGCCCAAACTTCTTGATAAAAATAACATGCATCTTTGTTTAAAATGCTTACTTTCAGAACCCTTCCTTTGAGATCCTGATTCAATAAGCCTATATTTTAATAACTGCCTGTAAAGGCAGAAAATCTTTACCCTCTTGTGTTCAGTAACTGGGCATGGGAAATTAAACTGACAAAAGACAGATTAACAGGAGAAAAGGTTTATTTATGCATGCAGCACTATTTATGCATGCATAAATGGAGTGGTCAGTGATGAGTACCTTAAAAAGGTGGTTAGAATTTGGGACTAATATACCTGGCTTAGTAGAGGAAAGAGAGAGAGAGAAAAGACTCCAATGGGAAGAACTAATAGGTTTCTTAGGAGAACAAACAGGAGATAAGAAAGTTTGTGATAATGTTTGTCTATACAGGTATGTAGTGTCTTTGTGTCTTCTGCCCAGCCATAAAACTCCCCCAGTAAAGGGATTTACGATAGGTTTACTCTTAGTCTCTCTCCTAAAAGTAGAAGCAACCTCAAAGAGGGAATTCACAGCAGTCCTAATTTTTCAGAAGTTTCTGCTTCTAGTCAGATAAGGGAGGCTCTGAGAAGGCTTCTTCCTGCATCTATTAAATCTCAAATGTCTTCAGGCTAAAATCATCTTTATACCAACTCTGGAGTTACAAGTGGCTCCTCAAAGGCCCTAGGAAATCTAGGAAACACAAACCTATGGCACTGGATACTAAAATAAAATGCAACATATATTCTAGTTCTGATTTCACTAAGATAATAGATCTCAAGGAAGTCATTTGCACTTCGTTACCTTTCATTTTATTCAGATAATTGTGTTGACCCTTTATCATCAGCCAGTTGAGGAAAAGTGGGTATGAAATATATATAACGAGCATTTTGACATGAAATAACAAATCCAATTGCAGCTAAGGTATAGTTTTTACTCTCCTTTTGGTGTTTGCATTTTAGTTACGTCCTCTAAATGCATCCAGCCAGATCCATAACCCTCTCTTGAATCCTCTTGTACCACAACACAATTTCCTCTTCTGTAGTTTCCCTCATAGTGACCCAAACCTCCTGTTACCTTCTTAGAGAAGTTTTAAAAATGAACATCTTTAGTGACTCCACTTGGAAGGAGTATGCCATATAGAGAGTAAGCTCATAAATAGAGAGCAGCCAGATCAGCTCGTATCATGTATCACAGGGTGGTTGAATACAGTGTGAATAACAAGACTTGTCTTCTTTCACATTGTGAACAGCTTTGTGAAGAGATAAATTGTACTAGATTTCCACAACTCATAAAGCAGAAATATCTCATGCATGTTAGAATAACAGCTTTAGCCACTAACGTAAAGATACAACCTTCTGGTTTCTATCTAATATATATTTCTGATTGTACGTCACCAAATTTTTATGAGTTAAAGTTTTCACCATGGCTATCTCACTTTATTTAAAATTTTAGGACTATTAGGCACCAGATACAGATTTATTAAAATATTCAATTGAAAATATGTTCCCAAACCAATAAGAAAGTTTGCAGTTTAGATATTTTCAGCCCATTTACTGACTGTTATGCATGTTTAATTGAAAAATGGATAAGATCATGTGGTTCCTGCCATTCTCATTCAAGTAATCCTGCTCCCCCAGCTCCACTTGCCCCCCAGCCAACCTTACTAGAATAGAAAAATTAGAAAAGACTTTTAATAAAATGTACCTTATTTATTTGATACATTGTATCAGTTCTGATTGAGTGTAGCCCTATGGCTTATTTGTATCTAGCATTGTGAGTTCTGAGCAACGAGCAATTAGACTTCAACAATGGGATTCCAGAACATAATGGACAATATGCCAGATATTTAGTTTCAGTATCTTCATTTCTATTCACATCTCTATGTACTGTGTGATTTTTTCCTTAATTTAATTTTAGTGCCATTATTGTATCTTCTGTTTAATTTTTTTTATAGCTTGCTATAATTAAGCTTTTATTTGGAAGTCCTTTTAAAACCACTGCATCATTGTCATGGAATTGTTGGTAATATGTGATTACATTATGTTGCCTTTTGCCAGGACACTCTCGTAAATGAAGCATTCTCCTCAGAGATTTTCTTGGCTGAAAATGTAAGTAATTAAAAATGTAAACAAATATTATCTGTTACATATGCTGCAATAATAAATACTTCAGTATAATACAAGTTAATGTCTCTTTTGGGATACAGTTTAATCCTGGTACAATATGTTTTATAGATGGACAAATGGTTAAGTACTTAATATCTTATGTACTGTGGTATGCAGATGCCCAGGGCTTTTATATGTTCTCTCTTTGTGTATTTATGCATTTCTTAAGAGGCTTTATTGAGAATCTTTTAGCATTATTGTTATTTTATAGTAATGCCAGCTATGAAGATGTGAAAATTCAATAAAAAATTCCCAATTAACACCCAGCATAAATGATAGTCTAGGAAAATGGGCTCTCTTTGTCTATTGATTTTAGGACAAAAGTTGATACATCCTGTTTGGAAGGCGATTTGGCAATATGTATCAAAAGCCTAAAAATGTTCATAACCTTTACCCATTAATGTATTTCCTGGAAGTTATCCTAAAATGATTGAAATGCACACAAAAGAGAGTACATAATTTTCATCATTTTATTTTCAGTATCAAGATATTATAAATAACCTAAGCATATATCTGTAGAGAATTGGTTTAGTAGAATATAGTAAATTCATAAGATGGAATGCTGTGCAGCCATTGAAAACCAAGTTATAAGGGAAAAGCAAATGACATGATAACATAAACGTTTATATTACATGGATAAGTAACAACAATTAAAAATAGACTTAACCGAGAACAGCATTCCAATGATTATTTGCATTTGTTAAAAAGAAGTCATGTTGGGGTCCATGTAAGCAGCATCTATTGTATATTACTGATATTGTCCTCACTGAAGGAAACCACCCAAAGAAAATTATTAGATCAACTAGTTGAATAGACTGATTTTTAAAACAAACTGATTGAAATATTTGATATTATATAAACAGCTCAGACCTTTGCAAACATTTTCTCAGCCTTTAAATAATATACATGAAATGATATATTGTACTAAAAATCCAGGCAACTAGATAGAAAATCAGATTTTTAAAAGGAGATAAAATATTATCAGAGAATTCTTGTGAGATGTTTAGAAACTGTATCATTTTTTGTATAAAGATAACTTTACCTAAGTTTGGTTAAAATAGAACATGGTTTTGACTCTGGCCAAGTGAGGAGACTATTAAATTCTTTCTTCAAAATAACTATAAAACTAGATAAAAACAACTATTTTAGCACACAGAAAATTGACAGTTGCCATAAAACAATTTGAGATTTTATGCTTAAAAGTGTGCTGAATTTTGGGCAATATTATTTTGAA
Organism: Delphinus delphis; assembly: GCF_949987515.2. Lineage (NCBI taxonomy): Eukaryota > Metazoa > Chordata > Mammalia > Artiodactyla > Delphinidae > Delphinus > Delphinus delphis. The sequence goes on from NC_082689.1 coordinate 68,429,383, forward strand.
TCTATGGCATTCTGGCTGAGGCTACTTTCTTATCCATACATACCACCACCATCCCCCCACCCCCCCACCAACTACCTCTGCTAGTATAAGATGGTTTGGCAGCTTCTTTGTAGTACACTAAATTTGAAGTGGTGGGTGGTGCCCATCCCCAGCAGCATTGTTAGTATACATGCTTTCACAAAAGCAGGTGAAAAGGGGAGGGCTAGTGATTCACCATAGTTAGTCTATGGTTGCCAGGCAAGCCTAGTTTAGTTCTGTTGAGGTTGTAAACATGCTCAGTGGAGACTAGAGAAGCTCCAAGATATTCTTACACTCTGGGCCAACCTGGAGGCTGTGCACACGCACATAGGAGACTTGAAAGGGCCCACACAGAAAGTAAAACCTGAAGCAGATCTTAAATATTCTCAACAGAAAAAAAGAAATGGTAACTATGTGATGTGATGATGTTAGCTAATGCTATAGTGGTAATCATTTTGCAGTATGTAAGTATATCAAATCAACATATTGTATGCCTTAAACTTACACAATGTTATATGTCAGTTATATCTCAGTAAAGCTGGAAAAATAAGGCGTGAAATTTGGAAATGACATAGACCTATCAGTAAAGAACAGTAGCCATACTAGCTAATCATTGATTGATTAAATTGAGATTCTCAATAAGGAGATATGTATACACACACACACAGACATATTAGGTGTATGTATACATGTATATATCTAATATGTGTGTGTATGTATATGTATGTATGTTTTAGAAATTCTGGAGTTGAAGAGTATAATAACTGAAATGAAAAACTCAGTAAACAGCTCAACAGCAGATTCAAGATGGCAGAAAAAAGAATAAGTGAACTTGAAGGTAAATCAAGAGAAATTATACAATCTGAAAAGAAAAATAAACAGTCTTAGAGACCTGTGGATCAACATCAGGTATACCAATGTATATATAATCAGAGTCATCAGAGTCCTAGAAGGACAGAAGAGAGAGAAGGGGCGGGAAAAAATAATTGAAGAAATAATGACCCAAACTCCCCAAATTTGATGAAAAACATAATCTGTCCACTCAAGAAGATTGACAAACCCAAGAAGGATAAGTAAAAGAGGTAAGATGTATATATATTAGAAGATGTGATGTATATACACATCATAAATTTTTGAAAGATAAAGGCAAAAAGAAACCTCAAATGTAGCAAGAGAAAACAACACATCACTTATGTGGGAGAATAATGACAATTAACAGCTAACATCTCATCAGAAATAATGGAGGCCAGAAGCATGGAATAACAAATACAATGTGCTGGAAGAAAAAACAAGAAAGCAAAAACAAACATAAATCTGTCAACCAAAAATTCAATATCCAGCAAAAATATTATTCAAAAATAAAAGCAAGGTTAGTGTGGAGTAGACATACTCTTCTGTATTCCTCCTTCTACATGATGCTGAAAATCTAGGAATTACATATAAAATAAACATAAGAAGAATTTGGAAAATTTTAGACAATAAGGCAACTGCCTAGAGATTTTATGCCTTAAGGACTGACATAGTAGTGTCCCTTGTGGTTGCTTCATATCTCCCAGGCTGAGTGCCAGAGAAGGTGGCAACATGGAATGACCTTAGTCTCAATAAAAGACTTCTCTTTCTAGCCAAAGAACCAAGAAGGGGGAAGTCTGGTAGGGCAAAATACTTATACAATAACCACACTACTACAGCCAAACACTATCCCCATCATAGCCAGTAAAGGTCAAGTGGAGAACCTAGACTTTCACCCTTGCCAAGCTGTAATGAGGTGCCCCAACATTCATTCCCTCCACCTCATTTCCCATTGCACTGGGGTGGTATCAGAGAAACCTTATTAGGGAGCTGGGACTTTCATCTCCATGGGGTGATAAGGAAGCCCCCAGCCTCAGTGTAAGTGGAGGACATAGGTAGCTATATGGTGCCCTTCTCCCTCCCAGTATGTAGTATCAATGTAGATCTAGTGAGAGCCTGAATTCATACTTGTGCCCAGGAGTAATAAAGAGCCCTCCCTTCCAGGGGTCGTTGGAGGCAGTGTGGAGAACAAGTACTTTGACCTGAAGTAAGAAGGTGGTGCTGCCTCTTCCATTGTCACATCATTGTAGGAGGCCTGCTAAAACACAGATTAAAATAATATCAAAAGTCTTATATAATAATTCACAAAATGTCTAGATTTCAACTGTAAGTTACTTATACAAATAACCATGCAGATGTCAACATGAATAAGAAAAGATGATCTTAATGGATGCTAACATCAAGGTGACACAGATGTTAGTGTTATCTGACAATAATTTTAAGGCAGTTAACCAAAAATACTTCAACTAGCAATTATGAATTTGCTTGAAACAAATTAAAAAATGGAAAGTCACATCAAAGACATAGAAAGACTCAGAAAAGAAATAAAAGGAAAAAGAACCAAATGGAAATTTTAGTACATTTAGGACATTTTAGAACATTGTGTAAAAAATCACAATAACTGAAATAAAAACTCAGTGAATGAGCTTAATAGTAGGAGGGAGAGAACAGAAGAAAGAATTAGCCTGAGGACAGCAAAATAGAAACTATCCAATCTGAACAACAGAGAAAATAGACTGAAAAAATGAGCAGAACCTTAAGAAAGTGTACTATAACAAAAGATCTAATATTTGTGTCATTGTAGTCCCAGAGAGAGGAGAAAAATAAATGTGTCTAAAAGAGCATTCAAAAAATAATAGCTGAAAAAGTCCCAAATTTTGTAAGAGACATAAACTTTCAGATTAAAGAACTGAGCAAACTGCAAACAAGATAAACTCAAGTAAATCCACACCAAGACACATCTTTGTCAAATTTCTGAAAACTAAAAGAAAAAAATCTTGAAAGCAGCCAGAGAGAAGTCATGCAATTCCTAGAGGGAAGAAACAAACCAAATGATGATGAATTTCTCACAAGAAACCATGGAGGTCAGAGGAAGTGGCACAATATTTTTCAAGAGCTGAAAGGAAAGAACTGTCAACTCAGAATTTTATATCCAGTTAAAATATCCTTCACAAATAAAGAGTAGATAAAAAAATTCTCAGATTCTGAGAAAACCTATCCTATATGAATGGCTAAAAGAAGTTCTCTAAGCAGAAAGGAAATGATAAAAGAAGGAACCTTGGGACATCAGGAAAGAAGAAAAAATAACAGATTAAACGAAATATGTAACAGATTTTGCTACTCTGCTTGAATTTCTAAATTATGTTAGATGATTTAAGGAAAATTTATAATACTATCTAATGTAATTACATTAAATAAAAATGGTCAAATGCATCAATTAAAAGATAGATTGGTAGAGTGGACAAAACAACCAACCAAATTATATGCTATCCACAATAATCTCATTTTAACTATATTCATATAGGTGGGATAAAAGTAAAAGGATGGAAACAGATAAACCATGCAAACATTACAAAAGAAAGCAGGAGTAGGTAATATCAAATAAAGTAGATTTCAGAACAAAACAAATTACCTGGAAGAGATAAAGACAGAGGTAATTCCATCAAGAAAAAATATTATTCCTAAATGTGAGTGCACCAAATACAAAAACTGCAATATGTGTGAAGAAAAAGTAATAAAATTAAAGGGAGAAATATCCAAATTCACAATTATACTTGGAGATTTCAACACTCTCTCTCAACAAATAATAGAAACACTAACGATAAATATGATATAAAAGAATTTAATAACATCAGTAAGATCTAGTTGATATGTATAGAATGCTGCACCCAACAACTGAGAATACACCTGCTTTTCAAGTGTCCTCAGAACATATACCAAGATAGACCATATCCTGGGCAATAAATAAATAAATCTGTCCCAACAATTTAAAAGAATTGAAATTATACAGAGTTTTTTTACCACAATGTTAGATATCAGTAACAGAAGGATGACAGGAATATTGCCAAACACTTAGAAAGTACAACTCACACTTCTAAAAAATTCATAGGTCAAACAAGAATTCTCAGTGTAAATGTAAAATAGTCCATTAAATTGAATGAAAATGAAAACACAGAACATCAAAATTTGGGGGCAGCAACTAAAGCAGTGCTGAGAGGGGAATTTATAACACAAATTTCTTACATTAGAAAAGAAGAAATTTCTGATCTAAGCTCTCCCATAGAGAAACTAGGAAAAAAAATCTATAATCTAAGCTGTTCCATTAAAAAATGAGAAACCTAGGAGAAAATAGATGCAAAGCAAGCAAAAAGAAAGGAAATAATAAAGAGCAGAAGTTAATGAAATGGAAAAAATAAGGAAAATCAATAAAACAAATAGCTCTTCTTTGAAAAAATCAATATGTTTGACCAACCTCTAGCAGGACTGACAAAGAAATAGAAAGAGAGGACCCAAATTATTAATATTAGGAATGAAATAGGGCATGTTACTACAGACTTTTCAGACATCAAAAGGATAATAAGGAAGTACTACGGATAGCTCTACAAACATAAATTTGATTCATTTAGATGAAATGGACTAATTCCTTAGAAAACGTAAACTGCCACAACTCACTCAATATAAAACAGATCGTTTGAGTAGTTCTATAACTATTAAGGAAGTTGAATTCACAATTAAACCTCCTGAAAAAGAATTCTCTCATTTTACTGGTTTCACTGGAGAATTCTACTAAATGTTTAAAAAGGATTTGTCACCAATTTCACACAATATATGCCAGAAAATAGAAGATGAAGGAATATTTATCAGTTCATTTTATGAAGTAGGATTACCCTGATAGCAAAACCAGACAAAGATAATACAAAAAAAGAAAACTAGAGACAAATATCTTTCATGAACTTTGACTTAAAATCCTCATAAAATATTAACCAATTAATCCAGCAATGATAAAATGAATAAATGTATAAAATAGACCAAAATTAATTGGGATTTATACAAGGTATGCAACACTGATTCAACACTCAAAAATCAATGTAATCCACCATATCGATAGACTAAAGAAGAAAAATCATATTACTACATCAATTAATGCAGAAAAAGCATTGGACCAAAGTTCATCAGTTATTTATGATAAAACCTCTCAGCAAAAGAGTAATAGAGATAACTTCTTCAACCTAATAAAGAACATCTACAAAACAATATAGCAAGCACATTAAATTATGATGAAAAACTAAATACTTAACCCTTAACATGAACAAAGCAAGTATATCTACTTTTACCACTCTTATTCCACACAGTACTGGAAGTTTTAGCTACTGCAATAAGACAAGGCAAAGAAATAAAAGGCATACATATTGGAAAGGAAGAAATAAAACTGGCCTTATTTGCAGATGACATGATAGTTTACATAGAAAATCCCAAGGAATCTGTAAAACAAAACAAAACAAAAACTTGTGAACAATAAGTGAGTTCAGCAAGTTTGCAGGATACAAGATCAACACACAAAAGTCAAATACTTTTTTTATATACTAACAATGAGTATGAGGAAACTGAAATTAAAAACACAATACCATTTACAGTTACTCCAAAAGAAAATGAAATGTATATGTATAAAATTTAACACATGTATAAGATTTATATACTGCTAATTCAAAGCTCATGAAAGAAATCAAGAGAGCTAAATAAATGGAGAGACATACATGTTTATGGACTGGATGACTCAGTGTAGTTAAGATGTCAGTACTCCCCAAACTGCTCTATGTGGTCCATGTGATTCCTATCAAAATCCCAGCAATAGCTTTTGTATACACGGATAAGCTTATGCTAAAATTTATGTGAAAAGGCATAGGCCGAGGAATAGTTGAAACAATATTAAAAAAAAAAGATGAAGTGGGATGAATCACACTAGGTGATATTAAGCTTACATAAATATTGATATATAACTACAGTAGTCATGGCAGTATGGTATTGGTGGTTGAGCAGACACGTAGAACAACCAAACAGAATGGAGAACCAGGAAAAAGTCCCCACAAATATGTCCAACTGATTTTGACAAAGGTACAAAAACAATTTAATTCATCAGAGAATGGTACCTATTTCAACAAATGTCCTGGAGCACTTGGACATCCATGGGCAAAAAAAAAAGAAGAAGAAGATTGACCTAAACTTTTACAAAAAGATAGCCCAAAATATTTCACAGAATTCAAAATGAAAACCTATGAAACTTTTAGGAAAAAAAGAAAATTTCATTATTTAGAGCTGAGCAAAGAGTTCTTAGACTTGACATCAAAAGCACTATCCATAAAAAAAAAAAGAGATAAATTAGACCTCATCAAAATTGCTCTCTGAAAGACTAAGTCAAGAGAATAAGAAGATAACTGCAGACCAGATGAAAATATTTGCAAATCATTCTGGTTAATAGTTTCACAACTTCGTGTAAAACTGTATGCACATTTACCATGAGACTGAAAAATTGCACTTTTGGGCATTTATCCCAGAGGAATAAAAACCTATCTTCATACAAATACCTATATATGAAAGTTCATAGGAATTTTATTCATAAAAAGCCCCCAACTGAAAAAACCCAGGAGTCCTTCAATGGGTGAATAGTTAAACAAACTAAGATTATGTATAGACCATGGAATACTACTCAGCAATAAAAAAAGAATGAAATATAGATACATGCAATAACATGGTTGAATCTCTGGGAAATTATGCTGAGTAAAAAAGCCAATCCAAAAAGGTTACATACTGTATTATTCTATTTATATAACATTTTGAAAAGACCAAATTTTAGTAATGGAGAACAGATTCATGGTTGCCAGGGGTTAGGGCATGATGGGAAGTGGGAGGGAATTGGGTGTAGTTATTAAAGGGTAACACAAGGGATCCTTGTTGTGAGGAAACTATTCAGTATCTTGACTGTGATGCTTGACACACAAATTAACATGATAAAATATATACACACAGGTACAAACACACACAAATGAGTGTAACTAAAACTGGGGACATCTGAGTAAGATAGGTGGATTGTATCAATGTCAATATCCTAGTTGTGATATTGTAATATAGTTTTATAAGATATTATTGGTGGAAATTGCACAAAGGGTACGAGCATCTTTTTGTATTATTTTTTTACAAATGCTTGTGAATCTACGATGACCTCAATATAAAAAGTTTAATATTATACCACAATCAAGTGGAGTTTATTCCAGTGATGCAAAGCTGGTTTAATATTCAAACTATCAATGAATTCCACCACATTAGCAGGCTAAAAAAGTATAATCACATGATCGTATCAATGAATAGAGAAAAAAAGCCTTAATAAAATCCCTCACCTATTCACAATAAAACCTCTCAACAAACTAGTAATAGAAAGGAATTTCATAATACTCATAAAGGGCATCTAAAAAACTCCACATTTAACATCATTTTGGATGATGAAAAACAAAATACTTTTTCCTACAGTTGTAAACAAGGCAAACGTTCACTTTTTCACCACTTCTATTCAACATTATACTAAAGGCTCTAGCTCGTACAATAAAGCAAGAAACATTTTAAAAAATTAAAGGTGTCCAAATATTTTAAAGGAAACATTAAAACTGTATTTGTATTTGCAGATGAAATTATCTGGTAAATATAAAATCCCACACAAATCTATTATATTTATATGTACTAGCAATGAAAAATATGAAAATAGAATTAAGAAAATATTTTTATTCACATTAGCATCAAAAAGAACAAAATACATAGGAACAATTTAATAAAAATGTTCAAGACTCATGTAAACCATTGCTGAGAGAAATTAAAGGAGCTCCATAAAGAGAGAGCGTCCACCTTCATGGATTAAAGTCCCAATATTGTCAAGATAACATTTCTCCCCAAACTGATATCCAAATTTATTGCAATCTCTATTACATGCTAGCAAGTTCTTTTGGTAGAAATTGTTAAGCTGATCCTAAAATTTGTATGGAAAATCAAAGTATCTGGAAGAGTCAAAAAATTTTTAAAAGAGAAACATTATTGAAAGACATACAATATGTGGTTTTAAAACTTATTAAGTCCACAGTAATCAGGACATTGTGGCACTAGCATAAGGATAGAGAAACAGATCGGGGGAACAGAGTTGAGAGTTCACAAGTAACTTCTCACAACTAAGTTCAATTGAATTTCCATAAGGACAAGTCAATGGGGAAACGTTAGCTTTTTCAAAAAATGTTGTGAGGACAGTTGGATGTGTACATGCAAAAGAACCCCACAAGACTTACACTTTATCTTATACCATATTCAAAAATTAACTCAGAATGGACCCTAGACCTAAATGTAAGAGAAAACACTGTAAAACTTCAACAGAAACACAGGAGAACCATCTTCATGACCTTGGGTTGGGTAGAGAGTTCCTAGATGTGACACCAAAAGCATGGTCAATAAAGAAAAAAAATGATACATTGTATACCACCAAAATTAAAACTTCATGCTTCAAAAGACATGATTTAAAAAATGAAAAGACAAGCTACAGACTGGAAGAAAATTTGGCAAGTTATATATATCTGATAAAATATTTGTATCTAGAATATAAAGGAGCATTAACAACTCAAAAGAAAACATACAATTCAATTTAATAAAGAAGAGAAATCAGTAGAAAATACACCAAAGAAAATATGTGAATGACTTATAATAGATCAAAAGATGCTCAAAGCTATTAGTCATTATGGAAATGTGAAGTAAAATCATGGGAGACCACTACAAATCCATTCAAATTGCTGTAAGCAGAGAAACAGACAATAATACCAAGTGGTGGTGAAGATGTGAAGAAAGTGGAATTCTCAAGCAATGCTGGTGGGAATGTAAAATGTTACCAGCATTTTGGAAGACATTGTGGTAGTTTCTTAGAAAATTAAACATCAATTTATCATATAAACCAAAAATTCCTTTTCTAGGAATCTAAGAGAAATCAAAATATATTCTCACATGTCCACAAATGCTCACAGCAGCATTATTCAAAATAAACAAAAGTGTAGAAAAAAATCCAGAAGTTCATTAGCTGATAAATTGGTATATCCATACAATGCAATACTGAGCTACTGATACATGGATGTAAAAAAACATTATGCTCAGTAAAAGGAGGAAAAATACTGCATATTATGGTTCCAGTTATTTGAAATGTCTAGAAAAGGCATATTATAGAAATAGAAAGCACATCCGTGATTGCCTAGGACTTGGGAGTAGGAACATGGGTTAACTGTTAAAGGGCATAGGAAACTTTTGAGGTTGATGAAAATGCTCTAAAACTGGATGGTGGTGATGTTTTCACATCCTTATAAATAATCTACCAACATCATTGAATTGTAATTTACAATGGGTGACTATTAAAATATGTCAATTAAATTATTTATTTCAATAAACCTGTTCAAAAATAAACATTGATATTATTACATGTAGCAAGTATTTTATTTGAGCAAATGTAAAATAGACTATTGAAGAAGCCTAAGTCCTTCAGTCAACACTTGTATGATCCAGAATTTTGATGACTACTCATTCATTTTGTTTTGTTTCCCATATTTTGTGATGTAAATTGTTTGTGTCATTGTTTTCAAGTGAACAGATTCACCTGAGAAGTGCATAATACATTCGATAAAACTTATTTTAAGGAAACTTAAACTTTATGTTCTTATACAACCCATTGAGTCCATCATTTTTAGAAACATAGTTCACACTCTAGTGTTTGTTGTTGCTTCAGTAGTTCTTTGAGCAAGGGAACACACAAATGTATAGCTTTCTTTATCAGAAAACATTTGTTTTTTGCCCACCTGTGCACATGTATATTAAATACTCAATTTATTCATTTTGTATTTTGCATCCTTATAGGGTAAAAAATTGCTTTAATGATACTTTCTCATGCAATATTCTAAAAATGAAAATTCAAGGAAATCTCAACAATGTTGGAGTAGTGTCAGATGCAGAGCTATAGAACAGGAATAGCTAGAGAAAGCCCTGAAATCAAAGATACATTGCATATCTTAAGTGTGGCTGGAATTAAATCCTGTCTTCTGGTCTTTAATATCCAGCTCTAGTTTGTTTCTTTTCTCTCTGACAGTGCCCTCACTTTTACTCTTAGTATTAGATCATCACAGAAAAAGTCCTTTTTATGTATCTTACCTGTACCTAATGGCATGCAGAACTGGTTAAACATATGTGGTCTTTGACATTAAAGCAAATAGTTTAGAACAAGTAACATACAGGAAAGGCATATGAGCAACTAAATACATATGATTCTAATATTATGCCACAGTTCTTAAAAATATGCTTACTTGTCATTAATATTTTATGAAAATGGTAATGGACATTCATACAACATTGAATCATTTAATTTTACATTAATCTTCATTCACTTTTATAGCTCCATATGAGGATTTTTTCAGGCTTTGTTTTAAAGGGGTATAAAGAAAAGTAAGGTTGTCACAAAGTATTTTATATAGGAAGTTTAAAAGTTAGGCTTTCTTTTTTTGGTTGTTTTTAATTTTGAAGACTTTTTTTTAAGTATTGGAGAAGAAGGCCAACTAGATTTAACAGCCCCAGCAAATACCCAGGTGTGTCCACTAGTGTTGAAAATCTTGTGTCTGCTGAATATGTGGGAGTTCACTGATCAAGCAGTGACTCACACAAAGGAAGAGGAGTAAAAGAAAACCTGGTAGGACAGTGGAGTAAGTACTCATTTTGTGGTCTTCTCCACTGCAGAAAAAAGTGGAAAATGCTTCCACTAATTAAATCCCTGTTTTGTGAAGGCAAAGTGTCTTCAAATAAAGCCTAACAGAAGTGAAGAATTGTAATGAAAGGAACATATGTTCAACATATATACGGTTCTATCTCCACTTCTCCAGTTTTGAAACCAATTCATACTTTAACAGAGTTACAGGAGTCTCAGCCGGCATCTGTGATTACTGTTTCAAAACAATAACAAAGAGAGAAAGAAAGGCATTATTAATCAGAAAAAGTTCTTACTTTTTTAAATAAAGGAAAATGGCAAAATATGTCAATAGAATACACTAAGGCATTTGTATTGTGTTCATTCAATGTTACAAATGCTAAGATTAAGAGAGAGGGGCTAAAGCACAAAAGTAAAAGTGTCACATATTTGTATACCACTTCCCAATACAGGGTGGGCCCCTGATAAAAAATGGTACCTCTTTTTTAAATCAGCAGGAAGGATTTCTGAAGGAGATAGGCTTTCAGTCATTAATTGAAAATTGCTATATTTTTCAAGCACAGACTATGCATCAGACATTAGCCCTCCTGTACTCTCTATTTCCTTTTCCCCCTTCCTCTTTGCTCTGTGGATGATAAAGGATACCAAATCAATAGCTGAGTAGAAGAAGCAGGTATAACATTCCCAGAGACACTGGAGACAGGAAATAGAAGCAACAATTCATTTTTCTGTCTCAGTTTAGATTGTATTTATACCACCTGCTATGCCTCGGGGAATAGAATCTACAGTAGTGTCTTTAGACGCAAACTTTCTCTTAGTGACTTTCCTTTTTCTATTCAGTGTGATAGGATTTTTTTCTGGTCGATGTAGCCTATGGCACATGGCCGAACAGATGAGACTTCAATGAGATATAGGAGACAAAGAGTGACAAATTAAAATGACAAGGTTGTCTTATAAGATTGTTATCCAGTGAAATGAAGTATTTCTGGCCCAGTCAGTACAGACAGCATTATGCTATGTGGTAATAGATTGCAAGACCTGGGCAGCCTGTATATGTCTTTGAGATAACTGAATTTGTCACTATCAACACTCTCCCAAATTGTGTCTTTCCTGACTTTTGAGAACAGGAGTATGGACAAAGCTATACATAGAAGTCAAGTATTTAGGGATATTTTATTTTTTCTAAAAACAAAAACCTTAAGATTTTAATAATACGTTAGTTATTGGCATTAAATTAATTCAAGGAGAAGCCTTAAATAATTAATAACCCCCAAAATGATGGTGAACTTTGGCATTGTGCCAATACATTCACCTATTGAAGGTACTGTTACATCTGTTCCCTCATAACTCTACCTGGTAGTTGACCACACATTCTCTCCTGAGCTTCCATCCTGCCTGCTGACATCTTTACCTGGTGTTAACAACATCAGTCCAAATTCAATACACATTCAGTAAAATTTGTAGACTTTCTTATATAAAAAGTGGAAATGCAATTGCATGTTATCAAACAAAAGTTTAAGTTTGATCTATATTTAGCTGCTTGGTACTGAATAGGGAAGGAACAGAGAATAGAGAATTATAAGCATACCTGAGTAGGATAAAATTTGGAGTCATCTCTAATATGCCATTCTTTGTCATCTGCTACAAAAAGTCACATAGCTGTTTCTTTTTTGTTTCTTACAAACATTTTCCCCCTTTCCAGTCCTTCTGCCACCTTCCTCATCCAGGTTCTCATTTCTTTTCAAAGTGAAAGATAATTCATTTAGGGACTCTAACCATGTTATAAAATACTTTCTGTGGAATATTGAGAATACATAAGAGAGTAATATTTTGCTTGTATCAAAGTTGACGATTATGGTAAATTATATTATTTTAAGGAATTGGGGCTAACCATAGTAGGTTGTATTTATTGTATATTTTGGAAATATTCAAGATTTCTTGAGGATTCAGGCAAGAAAAAATTACCCCCTCATAAAATAGTTGATGTCTTCGGTTGTGGATGGCCATGTTTTTCATCTTTCGGCTGGTTGCAGATTTTTAGTTTCTAGTTTATTGATGCAATCACTGCAAAAACCTAGAGGATGGTCTGCTTTTTTCAGAGCTATGTGATACTTGCAGGATGGCAAGATTATCATATTTGTATCAACTTAAATGTCATGCCCATTTTTTCCAGTTAGATTATACATTTCTTTTTTTTTCATTTATATAGTATGTGAAATATTTTAGACGATTTCTATTCTCCAAAACCAAATTCTAGAAAGTTTAGATAATTAGTAAAAAATTTGAGTAAATGAGTGATGTCAAACCTGATTGTTGCATAAATCTTAGACTCCCCAAAGTTCAGGGATCTTGGAGCAACTCTTTCATACCCAACTGTATGGAATAGATATAATAATAGCACTCTGGATGCAAAAAGATTTGAGTGGAGCAGTGTCTTGTAATACAGAAACACAAAGGAAAGTTAAGATAGAGCTATCATTCTTGGGAGTAAGAGTCCCTTATGCTGAATCAGGAAAGCTTACATACATATTCCCATAACATGAGGAAATAGAAACTACCTCTCAAAGTCCCCGTCTTTACCCTATTGTCTTATTTTTTGAAAAATTTAGATTATTTTACTCAGTTCCCATTTTTGGATTTTGTCTTATTTTTTGAAAAATTGTCTTATTTTTTGAAAAATTTAGATTATTTTACTCAGTTCCCATTTTTGGATTTTCCCAATGTGTTGAGTAGAGGAAAACAAAGGGTAAAAAATAAAATTTCGAAAAGAAATTTAAAATACTCATATGAAATTCAAGACTCAAATGTGGCTTACTTTTCAGATCCATGCAGATAAGAATCAATAAACATAATCTCTCTTTTGTAAAGTTAGTGTTTTTAAATTATATAGTGCTCAATATACAATTTTTCCTCTAGAGCCAATGGAAAGAAAATAGGTGACTTACTTCAACATCAAAGATGACAGTATATGAATGAGCTCAATGATGGCCATAGTAGACTCAGTTGGATTTAAGATGAATAAATAATTTCAATAAATTGAATTAATTAGATTGGGCTTAAGTGTGCAAGCAGTCTATTTTCTCAAATCATATACAGTAACTTATTCAAAAAGTGCTGGTGTATAATTGCCTGAAGTCAGAGGACAAAAAAGGGAAAAGCTTAAAATCCATTATGTTTGTGTTAACAGTCTAACTAAACTAATTAACTGCTATCTGAATTTTCACACCTCTATTTCATGATTTCTTGCCTCAAACCCCCAAGCTTCAAAAGCAACAAACAAACAAAAAAAGCATTTGAAAGAGAACAGTACTAAATATAATGCAAGATATCACTTTTTGAAAATCAGTTGCTCTTATTTCCTCCACCTTCTTGTGTTTACATTGCTTGACTAGCAACCTTATCATATATACTCTCTCTATAAACTTATGTCTAATCAGTTATGTGCACACAAATAAAATAATAAAATATTTTCTATACAGCTATCATCATAAATGTGTTATACGTATAGCTACTTTTAAAATTTAATACCAAGAATTAGAATTCCTAATATTCTAGAAAAACTTGGAAGATCTGCAAATTCAACCCTTAAATAATTAAATAAAAATTCAAATCAAATACCAGTGCACAGCTCTTCATATTTGCTTTACAATATTGAAAATGTCTAAAATGTTTTCTTTAGTTGCCATCTGGATTTAAATACGTTAAACACTCAGCTATAGTTAGAGTCAATTTATCCACATACTCTTCCTTAACTGGGATCTGCTCATATATACATACATACACACACACATGTTTTTTCTCCAAAAGTCCTACCTCCAAATACCATCACATTGGGCACTTAGGATCTTTTAAAGGTCTTTTTTTTAAATTGATGTACAGTTGATATACAATATTATATAAGCTTCAGGTGTGCAACATAGTAATTCACAATTTCTAAAGGTTACATTCCATTTCTAGTTATTATAAAATGTTGGCTATATTCACTGTGTTGTACAATATATCCTTATAGCTTATTTATTTTATACATAGTAGTTTGTACCTCTTAATCCCCTATCCCCTACCCCTATCTTGCCTCTCTGCATTTCCTGCTCTTTTATGTTTAATTTTTAAAGAGAGAGACATATGAAAAGGAAAAAGTTTTTTTAAATTAAGAAGTTATGCTTATGTAATAAGAAAGTGACCAACAGCCAACAAAGATCATAGAAAAAACTGTTATATTGAACCATAATTTGATTATTTTTGTCTTACATAAATGGTTATTTAATATGGTTCAATCAGATTTCATTCTGGTTTAAATCAGAATTCCTCATTTTCTATACATTCCAGTTGATAAAGGCTGTATAATATAATAAAAGATTTCCCAAAAGCCTGACAGTTTTCAATACTACTTAATGTCAATTTTACCCCTGAAAATTTGAAAAGCATATTCTTAATATATCCTGATCTTCAAATAACACTGTCTTCTAAGTCACTATAATAAAATGTAGTTTACTGAGGGTGCATAGTATATTATATTATTCTTTTGTAGAAGATATTCTGACATTGCTCAACAATTGGTTTCACAGATATGTATTTTATTGTGATTTACTTTATATAATGTAATTTAGTTCAATTTCATTTATAAGAAGAGATGATATTATAGTGATAGTATTTTACATTTCAGTAATATATTTGCATTATACTATTTTATGTAATCTAATATTTATATCATGTGTAAAATATCATAAAATTGATAAATCATAATATTTTTACATTGATTATTTCTTTGTAGTTTCTAATGCACTCTAATTTACTGTGTTGTAAACAAAACTACCCATGAACAATTTTCTTATTGTTCTTAGTAAGAAATTCTTTCTTGATGACTTTTCATCCATGATTCATGAATAACACTGAATCTGGAATTACATGATCAATTTAAATAAATTAATAACTCACAAACCACAAATCATGTTATATTCTATGAGCTGTATCTGCTACTAGTCAGTGTTAAATTCATGAACTGAAATCTTTGAGAAAAATCAGACCTTAATTTCTTGTATTGCTATCCCTCTTTCATGCTCTCTGGTGTACAGATTGTCTGGCTAATTTCTACAGTTGAGTTCTGACTGCAAAGTGGCATTGAAGTTCAGCAGAACGTATTTCCGGTATGTATCCATGGCTGCTTGTGCAGTTGGTGAGAACACTCAGCTAATGAATCCAAGGTCATGAATCTACTACTCTGTGGATCCATTTGCTTTGCTGTACACAAAGATTATGGATCCCACCCCTTATTACAGGTAACTTTCTTGCACATATATGTTACTTGTCGCTAGAGAGGTCATGTGATGGTGTTTGGAAGGATCAAAGCAAATCCATGTGCACTCAAAGTGCATGTTTGCTCAAGACTGAGTCAGCATCTTCTTCACCCACAATTCGTGCTGTTCTGTGTTCTATGTTCACATGCCCTGCACACTCTCTTCCATATCTCACAGCAGGGTAATGATAGGATGCTTCAAGTTTATGGGAGAGAACCCCTTACTAATCACGTTCTGCCACCCTGCTACACCCATGGTGATAGAAAAGTGAATCTAACACTCAGAGTCACTGTCACAAATCCTATTCTTTCAGTCTTTATGTATGGATTTTGAGTTTTAATTAAGATCATTAAGAACACAAAATTTCTCAAATCAAGAATCATGAACTCCACATACCTGGAAATTCTTATACATTATGAAAAAAATTATGAGTCAAAAAAGCAATTTTTCTTCCTGGTTATTTATACTATCATTTTATAAACCTGTACTTGTTATCACCATCTAGTCCCTCCTAGTCTTTAAGACATAATGTCTGGTTATATATATATATGGCTTAAAAATATATATATATATATACACACACACATATATATCTATCTATATATATCTAAATGCAAACAGGAAAGTAACCAACAAGATGAAGGAAGATACAGAGTTTAGAACTAATATCCAGTCCATTGGATTTCATTTCCTAACAAATTGATCCTTTGCCTATAAGTATTTATGTTCTTCAAGTGTTAGTAAAATTTTTGAAAGCAGTCACCAGTTAGTGCTAGAATGGAGACCTCCAAATGTAAAGACATAGAATAGCTGCTGACCCAAATACTAAAATATAAATAAGGCAGAGAATATTTACAAATAAAATTTCCAAGGTCTAAAAGTAAGAGCATTAAAACATTATCAGCCAGCCATGTCAGTCTTGAAACTTCTATATAAATGTCAAAATTTATGTTATATATGATCAAATAGGATAATATCCTTGTGCTATTGAAGTGCAGATGGATTTTTTGTATACACTCCAAAAATACAAAACATGGTTGTAGTTCACGCCAGTTAAAGATCTCTTGTAAAAGAAGAAAAAGATAGGAAACAAACTAGAAAAATGGTCAAGTAGAGCATTGCTACTAGTAAAGAGAGAAATGCACATTAAAATAGCAGACTCTGGCTGTAGTAACATTTGACAGTACTGAGTGAAATTTAATGTGCAAAGTCTCTAGCATGACTCTGCAGTTCCATCCCTGAGTATGTATGCCATTCAGAGAAACACTTGCTTAGGTTCATAAGGGGATATGTACAAGGGTGCTTATTTCAATGGTGTGTGTGTGTGTGTGTGTGTGTGTGTGTGTGTGTGTGTGTGTGAGTTGGAAGCAATCTAAGGGTACATCAATAAGGTGATGGGTAAGTAAATGTGTAGATGTGTATGGTGAAATAGTTTGCAGCAGTAGGAAGCAATAAGCTAGAAATACACAGAGGAAGAGGAAATCTTAAAACTTACTGCTGAGTGAAAAAAGTAAAACAACCAAAAACAAAAGTAAAAACAGGAAGTATATTATAATAGTTATTATGTAAAAGTAAAAATCCCAATATACACAAAACAATCTTTTTAAGGATTCTTACATATTTTCCAAATTTACTTTCATATTAGAGTGGGTACCTATTGGGAAGAGGAAAAGGGGAAGAAAGATGGGGACAATGGAGAAAAAAAAGAAAAACAAATCACTGTTGATCACTGTTGCAGAGATGGACGATAACAAGGTATTGTGATTTGAAAGTTTAACTTGTTCCCTTGCATCTAAGGTTATATAAGAGAAAGAAAATGGAAGAGGAGGAAAGAAGAGGCAGAAGAAAGAAGAAGAGAGGCTCAAACATGTTAATCCTAGTCTGCCTAAATTGCTAAGGATGTTATTTTAGGTAAGTTTTGTACTCAAAGCAAAAGTGAAGTCAGTATTCTCAGAACACCCTTGACCCAGTGCATTCAGCAGATGGAAGTGATAAGTGTACCTTATACTTTCCTCAAAGACACTGCTGGTTCTCATTCATCATATACTTACATTCTGGCCATGATACTCTCAGATTTTATTAATTTGGGAATTGTTTTTCTAATAAGGCTATTTGTGTGATGACATGCCCATGTGACTTCAAATACATTTGGTGAACTGTTACAATCTTAACAGAGTACATTGGGCATATTGAGCTTGATTAGAAAAAGTGCCACTGATTGCCCTACAGCTAAACTCTTTATTAATTTGTGCCATGCAATTTCTAGTTTGAAATTCATAGGCGTTTAGAAAATTAATCCTTCACAGAGAAAGGATAATTCAGGGAGTGAACTTAGTAGAAGGAAGGTCTTTTGGGTATTTACTTTGGACACACTATCCCCAGCAGACCTAAATAAAGAGCACTCTGAACCATTTGCTGCAAAATCCTTTCAGCGGGCTTCCCTGGTGGTGCAGTGGTTGAGAGTCCGCCTGCCGATGCCGGGGACACGGGTTCGTGCCCTGGTCCGGGAAGGTCCCACATGCCGCGGAGCGGCTGCGCCCATGAGCCATGGCTGCTGAGCCTGCGTGTCTGGAGCCTGTTGCTCCGGAATGGGAGAGGCCACAACAGTGAGAGGCCTGCATACCGCAAAAAAAAAAAAAAAAAAAAAATCCTTTCAGCAAGGCAAGTTCAGATGTTGGCCTTTGTCATCTTATGGTGAGTAAATAACTCTTGCATTTACATGGTCCTGTGAAATTCAGAGTCTATAAGTGCTTTACATAGTACTACCTGACTTAAGTAGACAGAAATATAAAATCTCAGGGGCTAGGAGTAAAAACTTATATTATTAACCACACACACACACACACAAACACACACAAATACAAACAAAAAAGCCACCTGTTCTTCCTCAGTGGTAGAAATTAGTGTTCACAGGAAAATCTTTTACCAAGAAGCCGACTGTGACACCACAAGCATAAGATAATAGGCAAATTTTCTGCCAGCCAGCTATGTGGAAACTTCAGGCTGAATTCTATTCTTGGTGATTTTGGTTCATTTCTCAGAGGAGTTTTGTGGCATAAATATCAAAGTGCAGAATCAACTTCAGAGCATAAGTACATGAAATAAAAGCTGGTTTCCATAGAAAAGGCAGTGGAATGATTAAACTCAAATAACATTATTTAATAGGTCCATATTTCTTTCACGTAACTCAAAGGACCAAAAATAAATTCACATAGCATTATAAAATAAGTATGTATCTAGCTGGAAACATTGTTCAAAGTGTGATTTTCTCTAAAATTTTTTCAAAGTGACTATAAACAGGTAACACCTTGGAACTCAGGCTTAACCAGTATAATAATCATACAATAACAGAGGTACATATCCATGTGTAAATGTGTGTATACACACACAGACACACACTCACTGGGTATGGCTCCCTGTAGAATAAAAGCATAAATATAAGTCAAATTTGAATTTAGCAAACACATATGTATCTTCAACTTTGCAGAAGATCTGTCCTCAGTTGTCTAGAGAAAAGTAAAATGTATCTCTCAGGTACATTTTTTAAAATAAAATTTTGTTTATTATATTACCATTGCCCATGCTGACAAAAATTCTTAGGAAAATTAATGGATGCCACTTTAAAACATTTCTTTTCAAGTCTGTGGTTTCTCCTTTTTCCATCAATATGTTCTAGTATTGTGGCTAAAGCTAATCGTAAAGACTGACTTCGTGGTTGATTACGGTACTCATGAAGCTGTTGGCAGATCAAAACTGTCTAGTGAGCTGGGATAGTGACCAAGCATGTCTGTTTCCTTTTTGCTGTTGCTGTTTTAAGAAAAATAATTGGAGCTTAAAAACAACAATGACAATTCCTAATGAGAACCTACACTGGAGAATGTGTGTCAGTGCAATATAAACTAATTGAGCAAAGTTAGGCAGTTGATTGACATTAGCTGGGATGTATAACATTCAAGGTGTGTCTATGTGAGTTTTGGCTATTTATTTATTAATAGTTTCTGGACTGCATATAACCTCCCAGCCTTCAGCTAAGTTTACGTCTGTTAATATCTGCATATAGGACAGAGGGTCCTGATTCCTTTCTGATAATGAAGTTAACAGCTGAGTATGACAAGCTTACCCTCTGCCAGTCTTCATGCCTAACACTTGATTTTTGATACTTTCTTGTTCTTAATTTAAAATAAACTAATATGGCCTACTAATAA
The DNA here is from genome assembly GCF_949987515.2 of Delphinus delphis. Lineage (NCBI taxonomy): Eukaryota > Metazoa > Chordata > Mammalia > Artiodactyla > Delphinidae > Delphinus > Delphinus delphis. The sequence continues at coordinate 68,449,509 of NC_082689.1, forward strand.
TATGGTCTGTGATTTTCATGAATAGGTATCTCCGGGAAGGGGTCAGTTTTAGAAATAAGTAGGCCACATCTGTGGCCAATTCTCAACAGATTTCCACAACCTTTCAGCCATAGTCTCTGCGCTATGCTGGCAGGTTTGTAAACATCTTTAAAATAACAAAGTGGGTGAGAGGGGTTGGGAATAGTGATATAGTAGCAACAAGATTGACAAACACACCACATCTTTTATTCCTGATTTTTTTTAATGCACAGGTAATTAATTTTCATAGCACATATAGAGGGACAAAAGAAATGATTAAAGTGTCTATTACCACCTATTATCTAGGGCTACATTAAGGAGGTGCTGGTCAGCTTGGCTTCATTTGTCCTCCAGACACTGCAGAGATGTGAGGCCAGGCCAGCTGGGGTTAAAGCAGGCCGGGAACTGATACAGCTGGGGATCGTTAAGAGTGATCAAGGGCCAGTCCTAAGAAAAAGTCAGCTGAAAACAAGGCTGGGAGCTCTTTACAGGCAGAGCGGCAGAGTCATGTGCATTCAGGAAACAGCCTAACCCCATCCAGCGAACTTTGTTGATTTAATTAGATTTTGTTTAAAATTCCAGAGTAGGAGCAGCTTGGTCAGCTTTGATGCAAAAACTGGCAGGGGAAAAGAATAGTTCATTTTCAAAAGTAATATTATTGGGGCATTTATGAAATATTAAAGATCTTGGTCATGGTAAAATAATATATACATGTAATACAGGACACAAATGTCTCCTTGCTGACAAAATGTTATCTTTTCGTGACCAATTATTACATAGATTATGGATTTTAGTGGGAGCCTGTTCATTTATGTACTTTTAGGTTATTGGCTTTTCTCCTGTTACTGGCTCACATTTTCACTCCCTCACAGTACCTTCTGGATGACTTTCCAGATAAATTATTTGCACTCATATCCTTGTCTCAGACCCTATTTGGTGAAACTAAATCAAAATGTACAAATCCTAGTAATTACTTAAATTCGATCCTTGCCTCACAGAGATGTCTTGAAGATCATGTTTGATAATACAAAAATAATTTTTAATAGTAAAGTGATACAAGTGGAAGTTATTCAGTTTCTTCCACCAAAACTACAAATTTTTAAAGACCAAAAAATTTATCTTTATACCCTTCATAATTTACAGAATTAACAAAATAGAGGAAGAGTTTAATAAATATCATGAGAAAATGCTAGAACTGTCATGCTTACTTCGTCACCTAAAATAGTTTGAGAGCCAGAAAAGGATTTGTTGTTCTCATAGGTACATATTTATGGGAGATGCTGCTGCTGGGTTCTACCTTCCTCTGTGGTTCTCTGAGAATAAAAGTATAACACAGATCTAGGGACGAGGAGGCAATGAAAGGGGCAAGTAGTACTGTCATCCCTTTTCCCTTGGTATCCTTGGGGGATTGATTTTAGGGCCCCTGCAGATACCAAAATTGGGATGCTCAAATCCCTTATATAACACTGCCTGGTATTTGCATATAACCTATGCACATCCTCCTGCATATTGTACTTTAAATCATCTCTAGATTACTTGTAATATCAAATACAATGTAAATGCTATGTAAATTGTTGTAAACATAATGTAAATGTTGTGTAAATAGTTGCCAGTGCATGACAAATTCAAGTTTTGCTTTTTGGAACTTTCTGAAATTTTAAAAAAATATTTTTGTTTCACGATTGGTTGAATCCTTGGATGCAGAATTCAAGGACAGGGAGGCCTGACTGTATTAGCTAAAACTAGATCCTAACCTATACTGCTGCTTGCCTACAAAAACATAGCCCTGAGGAAAACAAAATTCTGTCTTTAGAGTTCCAGTTATTTTCTAAGGATAGGTTAAAGCCAGGTAAGATGATAAAAGAGGGGATGGACTCAGTTCATTCCCAGTATTTTTGTTGGTTTTCCATGGAGCCCTGGAAGTTCCATTTCTGTTTAGGCATAGCTTACACAAGTGTTTCTCAAAGTGTGGTCCTCAACCACATGCAGTAACATCATCTGAGAGCTTCTTAAAAGGGAAAATTCTCTTTTTATTTGATATTTGTGTATATTGCAGAATAATCACCACAGTAAGTCCAATTAACATCCATTACCATACATAGTTACAAAATTTTTCTTGTGATGTGAACTTTCAAGATCCATTTCTAGTTTACTTTGAAATATGCAATACAGTATTATTGTATTATTGTAATATATTGTAATTATTGTAATATATATTGTAATATATAGTATTATTAACTATAGACACCATGCTGTACATTTTATTCCCATTATTTATACATTTTACAACTGGAAATTTGCACCTTTTGACCCCCGTCAACCCATTTTGTCCACCTGCCACCTCTCGCTTCACACAACCACTGACCTGTTCTTTATATCCATGAGCTCAGTTTTTTTTCTTTCTTTGTTTTGTTTTTAGATTCCACATATAAGTGAGATCATATGGTATTTATCTTTCCCTGTCTGACTTATTTCACTTAGCCTAACGTCCTCAAGTTTCATCCATGTTGTTATAGAAGGCAAGATTTCATTCTTGTTTATGGAGATATATAGATAAATTTCTCAGATATTCTTTATCCATTCATCCATCAGTGCACATTTAGTTTGTTTCCATGTCTTGGCTATTGTAAATAATGCTACAGTGAACTAATTTTGAATTAGTGTTTTTGTTTTCTTTGAATAAATATTCAGAAGTGGACTGCTGGATCATATGGTAGTTCTATTTTTAACTTTTTTAGGAACCTCCATACTGTTTTCCATAGTGGCTACACCAATTTGCATTCCTACCAACAGTGCACAAAGTTTCCGTTTTCTCCACATCCTCACCAACACTTGTTATTTCTTACCTTTTTTATGATAGCTGTTCAAACAGGTATGAGGTGATATCTCATTATGGTTTTGATTTGAATTTCCCTGATGACTGGTGATGTTGAGAATCTCTTCATGAACCTATTAGCCAACTGTATGTCTTCTTTGGAAAGACATCTATTCAGATCCTCTGCCCATTTTTAATTGCATAGTTTGATTTCTTGCTATTGAGTTATATGAATTCTTTATGTATTTCAGATATTAATCCTTATCAGATATGTAATTTACAAACATTTTCTCCCATTTTGTAGGTCACTTTTTAATTTTGTTGATGATTTCCTTTGCTGGGCAGATGGGAAATTCTTGAGCCACACCCCCAGACCTACTGAATCAGAAGCTCTGGACTTGGAACTTAGTAATGTGTGTTTTAACAAACCTTCCAGGTGATTCTGATGCACTCTAAAGTGTTAAAATCCCTGGCCCACAGTGATCTTTTTGGATAAACTGAGAATGCCTCTGGTTTAATGCGAGAGTCCTTGAACTAGTTTCGTCTCTTAAAATTCTGTTAGACCAAAGCTTGCTTGTTTCTGTTTTTAGAGCATCTAAAACTGATGATCTGAGTTACATTATCCAAGCTTCCAGGTGCCAGAGCTATCAGAAGAAACATTCAGGATTTCTAGGAATAGGACGTTGGAAATCAGGTCCTTCAAAACTTGGTGAGGGTAAGGGAAAGCAGAAGCCTATGTACATTTCCCAAGGAGGGCAAAGCTAAGTTAGCAGTGAGAATGGATGTTTTTCTCCCAAATGACCTCTACAAAGGTCAGGAAATGATACCTTTCTAAAGCTGTCTAGACAGAGAAAGAAAGGTCTTGCGGATGTACAGCTTCTTTCTCTCAATCCATCTCAATGATACTCAAATATATCATTTTCTTGGAAAAGAGTATCACTTATTCTTGATCTTGTTTATGTTGCTTGATAAAAGTACTGGTGTGATCTCTGTGTATGGTGACCTCCAACATTCTTAATAAATACTGGCTCTTAAATAAGTATCACTTTCTATTTTATTTGGAAAGTATATGGAAATTGGATATAATGGTTTATTTGTATTTACTTTTGTGTTTTACTGCTTATTAATATACTTAAACTCAGTATTTCCATGGCCAATTTGATGCTTGTTCCTTGGTATTCAACTTGGGACTGTGTTAGCATTTGAGATCCTCACATTAAGCTAAATGTAGAAAATTGAAGACAATATGAAGAAAAAAAGTGAAAATAACCAGAGGATTTGAAAGCAGACTAATGAGGAAAGGTTAAGGGAATTCAGATTAAATAATTTAGAGAAGGAAGACTGACAGACATCCTACCACTTTACCTCAAGTTTACAGTCACTAGTAGTTCATCCCTTTCAATGACAAGAATAAAAGGATGAGTTTAAATTGCAGTAGATAGGCTATAGATTAACTGGAATGACCTTCCTGGAATTAGGATTAACTGGAATGCCTTGTAATTAATGAAACTGGACTTCTTCAGTGGGAAACTGAGCAGTGACTTGAGGAGAAGGAAGCCTAAGTGTTTCATTCCTAGTCCAGGTTCGGGAATGTTACTGTGGATTCCCACTGCTAGAAATTCAATAAATGACAAGGTGTTATGGTAGGTGACCAATTCTATTTCACTAATGGTTCAACTCCAGTCATTCATGGATGTTAAAAGTGTATTTACAGTCTATAATTTAGGAAGTCTTTGAGTTCGTGACCTACCATTTAGCCAAAACTTTGGGGGTTTTTTCTAAATTTGACCATTATACTTTGCATCATTTCTAAACGTTGACTATTCTCCCTTTGAAAAATTTTCCATTAAAAAAATAAACTACTGAGTTTTGCAAAAACTATTGTTAAAATTTAAAAAACTGATTAGGTTCCAAATAGCTCCCCTATCAAAAAGAGTGTTCTTTTTATGATGGAAAGATGGGGATTCATGTCCAAGAGGAGTGACATTCAAATCCATATAACTTTTAAACTCAGTAGAAAAGTTGAAATGTTGTGTTTATGTTTCAATTTATTTCTCATATAATAAAGGAGTTGAGGAGTTTAATCAATAACAAATTTGTTTCAATAAGAGAAAAGTTTGGTATAAAACATATTAATCTTTGAATTTTTTTTAGCAATTCCAGGGGAGCTGAAACTTTATGTGTGTCTGTGTAGGTGGGATGGTAGCTGGATATGTGCTTATGTACGTGTATATATGAACACACACATGCACACTCATGTTTCAGATTTCTAAATTATTATTAAAAACAGAATCTCTCAAGAAGAGTCATTCCAGAACATGATTGATGCAGCTGACATCTGTAGACTTGGTAAATGATAGAACACTAGAGAAATCTCGGCTCAAGTTTATTTTATTACATCTTTTATTTTTAAGTAGAGAATAGTCAGTGTTATATAACCAATCGGAAAAAGTATTGAATCTAAAACTACAGTGTGCTTCACCCTTAAAAATAATTGGATTTCAAACTGATAGTCCTATAAACATGTATTCCATAGTTGTAAGAGTTAACACAGCAGTATTACATGTCAGTTTAGATAGTAATGATTAGAATGTTTTTACAATTATCATTGCATTATTCTATTAATCTTTGCACATCTGTTAAATAACATTTACAACACAACTATATAAATCCATTAAATAGATAAACGTTTTGATTATCTTTTATTGTTTATTTTTCATCTTCAGGGATTCATTACATTGACTATACCTTTCAAAACATAATCTACAGCTTAATTAAGGCTTGCAGTTATAAATTTTGAGCCAACATATTAAGAGAGAAGTTACTGCTTTTGGGGGTACAATATTACTAATGAATGTTTTGCTCTGCGACACCACTGCTGTTATAAAATTCTATGTCTATCCAAAAGAAACTCCTTGATTTCACTATTCAGAGATCATAAGTCAACTTTTTATGTACTACAAGCTTCTTAGGAACAAAATCCAAACCCATTGATGGCTGAGCAAATTTCACAGCTTATAGAAAAGACACATATCATTGTAATGTGTGAAATTTTAATCAAAAATGTTTTGAAGGAGAAAGGTAAACTGACTGATAATTAATGTGTTCTGACATAGAGATTTAGCTGGCACATTTGTGGACTGTGCTGTGCTATATTAACTGTTCCATTGCTTAAGGACTGTCAGAGTTTGAGGTATTCCTATGCTATGGTTTCACCACTCAACACATTTTTCCTAGAGCATCGGCTTTGTCATGAATTGAAATGTAAAGTCATTTCTTCCTTGACTTTTCTATTAATATTTACTTAGGTGTCATGTGTGTCTCATGATAGAGTGTGTTATCTTCCTTTAAAAAGTAGCTTCATTTAAAATTAAACTATATAAGCATTGCTGTTAAAATGAATCACCTTGTGTTTTGTTTCTCTCCTATTTAAATATTATCCAGTGCCTTAAAGGTGAGAGTATTGAGTAAAACTAATTGAGGTAATGAAGAAATTAGGAACTGTACCCACATGTAACACATCAAAATAAAATATTGTCATATTATGCCACATATATTTCATAATTAAACAATACTTGCTTGACCTCACAAAGTAAACAAAATATTTCTGCATAAGCTCTGATTTTAAAAGGACATTTGCTATATATTTATGTTTTGGATGTAGCATCAAATTCATGAACTATTTATAAAATGCTGCTAAAATGCTAAAATGCCAGAAATTGGGTAAATAGTAAGTTTCATGCCAGACACTGGGTTAGACAGTGGCTCTATATTTCAGAGAGATTCTTCTGAAAATTATAGATTGGGTTCCTGGTTCTACTGTGTCAATCTCCTTTCAGAGATCTACTGCAAGCTCTCTCAGAGCACTGCCAGTATGGTTGTGCAGTAGACAAAAGACATACCTGAAAGGGGAAGACAGATATGTCACTTAAATTAAATAGGAAATGAATTGGCCAGCAAGTTGGCATGTCTGCTGAGACAAATCATGGACAACATGTCTCTCAACAACAAAACGTATTTGTTTTTTCTTGCCAACAGATTCATCACTGCCCAGGCAAAACAGGCAAAATACATTAGTGTCATGGTAAACTGATAAAGAGAAGTGCCTCAATCTAGCATCCTCAATGGCGAAAGTCTTAGGGCAGTATTGATCTGTGTTATATAAATCTTGTTTTCTGTCTGCAGAAGTGAATCAGGAATGACCCGTAAGGTTAACAAACATTGTAATGTCTTTCAGCTGGGGCAGATGCCTGTGAGTTCCACACATTGTATTTGGTCAAGTTCCATCTTGTCATTTTACCTCCAAGAAGCTTAACTAATTGCTGGAAATCATAAGAATGTTTGATGGAAGGAGAGAATTCCTACAATTTTTACCCCCTCTCCCATCTCCCCCCACCTATTTTTTTTTAAGTCTTAACAAGCAGTCAAAGCCAAGTAGCGGAAAACAATCAACACTGAATTAGTCAGCAGGAGTCTTCACTTAGTTGAAAGTTTATGTAATTGGCATGTCATGTTCCTGCCTTGCCAAGAACAGACCTGATTAAGCTGATGCACTTTGTTTCAGTAAAGTTTGACAAAGAAAGCTTCTCATCCTTTTGAGTTATATGTTAGGGTATGTGCTTCACATGATTTTCTTCTGTTCAGAAGGGACCACAGGCTAAATGTGTACTCTGTGAACTGATGAAATAAAAATTCTCACCAAACTAAAACTTGACAAAGTCAATGTTTTGGGGGAAAAAAGAGAGAATATCAGTAGTGAAAGATAATTATCAAAGAAAATTTATTAGCGAAAATTCAATTACCTATAATAACCTGCTTTATTTTATAGACAATGGACTCTTAAAGGAATGACAAATTCAATCTTATTTTATAGCGGGGGTTCACCTGACCACATATGCTTTCTTCACACGCAGTGTCTTATGCTTTTACTTATTAAAAGAAATTATCCCTGTAGCCTTAACAAATTTTTACAATGGAAGCTCTCTTTAGAGATTAATGAGCCATCTGAATTTTGTCTGCTAACTTTTTACAGTGCTTTATTAGGCTGTGAATGATGGATATTGCCCTTATTTGGAAAGTCAGCCTTTATGGTGAAAAAACAAATGCCTAGCATTAGAAGAGACCCTAAAAAGCTTATGATATTTCATTTGTATTTGCTCACACTAGTGTTCCTTTTGTCATAACCCTAAATCAAACGATAGATTTGAACTTGGCTTAGATTTTTAAAGCTAAAAGAGAGCAGTTGCTGAGGGAGCAGTCCACGCATCTCTTACGTCATAGTTGACAGTATAAAGGCAAGATTCAGGGAACTAATGGAGTTTCTTTTTCTTCTCCCTTTTTGTCATAGAAAGGTCAAGCTAGTTTTCAACATTTTTATGTATGTCATTCTCAATATAGCAACAGAATCTCTTATGGAAAACAATGTACGTAAATGTCTCCACAATGCTACTAGTCACCTGATCAAAAGCCAATGTTGAAAAACACTTCTAATGACTGTCTCTTATGCATCAGTGCACCTACTAATGAGCTGCCAGAAAAGGCTTTGTAAAGCTTTGCTAAGATAGAGCAGGAATGTGAGAAGCCTGAGATATAACTTCCCTGCTGTGATCCCTGCCTTTCTACTAACAGGGAGCCTAGACTTGGAGCTGCTAATGAGCGTGCTGGAAAGAGTGTCCAAACCAATGCAGGCTGGAGACAATTCACCTGTCTGCTTTCAGATCCGGGGTATGATGCATGACAGTAAGACACTCGGTAGTAGCTTTTCTTTAATAATTTAGATATTTATTGATTTTCCCTCTCGACTCCCATATTTTTATTTAGTCCCTACATTTTACTTTCTTTCAGTGATTTCCAGCACCATCAGAGAAAAAGAAATAAGGATTATTCCTTCTATCGCCTTACTTCCCCACCCACACACAGATAAGAAATTAGTGTCATTATGTCATATAATAGCAATATGGAATACTTAATTAGTTTTTTGCAGGGAAGAGAAATATATGCTTTTCAGAGGTGGTATTTATAAAATGAGTCAGTTGAAATTAATAGCTTTTAGAAGCCAACATAGCGCTTATTTGAATTAAAGCAATTCATAGTATAGCATATATTTTGACACTTAAAACAATGTACAGCATAAGTTAAGGACTTTTCTCCCTCTAGCAATGCCTTGTTCAACATCTTTATCCATAGGCAAAAACCAGCATGATCTTTATAAAGAACCCGTACTTAACTAGACTGGTAGAAATTCCTGGCCTATAAATGAAATAGTTAACTGTATGATACCTTTCAAGTTCAATGCTAAGCTGTTCACATTACACATTTTGATGTTATGCTTCCTTTGAGTTTTCCTAGAGGCTATTTTATTAGTTAATTTTTTTAGTCAAACAAAATTACAGAATACAAACTGTGTAATTTCCCTAATTTGCAATGCCACAGTTATCCCAGAAAGAGACTCAACATCCCTATCCATTAATTACAATCCTGACTATCTTCTAGCATCCCAGGAGGCAGCCCGTGTGGTTCACGTGGGCTAGTGCTATCTGTCCCTTCCAGTTGCCAATCCTCCTATTTTCCACAGCTCACCCTTGCTTTTTCTTGGGTTGATGCAACATGCCATGGGAAATTGCAGGCTCCGTGGCAACTGGGGAGATAAGAATGCTGTATGCCTCGGCAGCCCCTTTTATCCAAGGATCTCCAAAGAGCTTTATAAAAATCTATTTTTTTAATCCTCTGGATACCCGCCATGAGATAGGTATTAGCCGACTTCACAGCTAGCAGAGCAGAAATCAGGGAGCATCTACCTGCATCTCAGCTGTGGATACCTCTTGCTATTGGATATAGTATAAGGAGAGAGCTTGAATTCTGAACCCAATTCTGACAATGTGGGCAGAGGATTGGAATACATCTTTCCTGCCAGGAAATTTATGAAGCCCCAAAGAAATTGAGCTGCACATAAGTACATTTTTTAAAGTGTTTTTTGAACACTAAACAGAACTACAAATAATATCATAAATATTTGAGGTAACAACTGTATTATAATAGTCCTGATTTGGAACTTTGTCACCAAGAAATCCTTACTTTCTTAAATTTGGTACTCCAAAGTACCGTATTTTAATTCTTTATTTGGTACACAACTGGTCAAAAGAATAGGGGGAATAGAGGTTAACCAGTAAAGATTTTGAAGCAAATCTCAGTTCTGTAGAGAGCTACCCAACATGTAAAAATTAACTTCTTGCTCTCAGGAGCCTTATAGTCTAAGAGGAAAGAGAAGAAATTGATGAGCTTATAAACATAAATGATATGTATATCATGAATATAACCTGCTACTGCTAGAAAGTTACATTTTGAGAATTTCACTATCTGTAGTTATAAAATATTGAGAAAAATGTCTCTTTTTCTGATGCTGTTTGTGGAATTCTTCCATTGCATATCCACATCTATTGGAAAAATAAATTCTTAATTAATACAGTATTTTCTTATTAAGTGATCTTGAAATACCATGGAATGTTCTATTAAGGTCTGCTGAGACACCCCAGGGAACAAAGTAGATGTATTATTGTCATTGTCCTTTGGAATTTTACATATATAAAATTTTATTTTAGCACAAAGTTTTATCTTTTAATCTCAGATATTTTTCAAAATATATATAAATTTTAAATATATAATTTTCTTTGTTTTCTGATCTAAAATATTCTTTTCCACTCAGTGGTCAAATATTTCAGAACCTGAATAAATACCTAATAAATAAATTATCAAACCAAAACTGTAAGAAAACCTGCTTTCTGTTCTCTTTATTTTCTTCAGAATCTGAGCTTGTGTACATAAAGCACAATGTTATCTTAGCCTACCAATAGATAAGGTATATTCTTCTCTAAGCAAGTGAGTTAATTGACAGTAAGTTAGGCCCTTGGAAAGAGATGTTCGTTCTTTGAGCCACTGGGGTCCCATTATAGAAGTATTACATTGAGTGGTGCCTTACGCTCAGTTTAAATTTTTATATTTCTCTCTTCTATCAGTAAAATGTTTGAGGAAGCATCCTTAATACATATGCATTTATGTGTAAATTATGTATCTGCTTCTATACTCAATATATATATTCAAAATATACATAGAGAGTATTAAGAAGGATGAGAGAAGATAAAAATATGTTAATATTTTATTTATTTATTAATAAGGCAAATATATTTTGTTTCTAGTAATGGTATTAATTATAATATTTTACTAAATGATATGTAATTGGATATGATTCCTTATTTTTGGAAATCTTGGTTAAACTCTTGGTGGTATAGCAGTTTCCAAAGACTGGCTCTACATTCAGTTTATTTTGATAGTTGATTTTAATTGTTAACAGAGCTGGAAATAATACCTCACAGAGTTATTATGAAGGAAATACATTTATGAAATCATTATAGCGATTTTTAAATTCCACTCCCCAAAATAAGCAAATATTTTCATTTGAATGTTGATAGTAAATTTCCATCTGTCTGATGACAATTATTTTTGCATTTAGTTGAATTGTGTGTCATTTTAATATTTTTAATGGATAGCTTCAACATTGCTGAGATTCTTCATTTGGGAGATTTCAAAACATGTTAGAAAATTCTTTCCAAGATTTTTTTTCTTTTTAAGTGGACAGAATCACCTTAGCCACAGAAATCCAGAATGACAAATCATCTCTAAATATCTATTTTTATAATTCATTTTCATTATACGTTTCCTTTGAAATGAAGTTTCTCAACCACTGGTATAAAACACCTTTATTTAAAGGGATATAATGAGTCTGTTTATATTTGACAAAAAAACCAGCTAGTTATCATACTGCTGGAATCATTTGTCATTATTAAAAACTTGCCTTTTTATAAAATGTAAGCACACATCTCTTCTAAGACCTTTCTTATAAGATAACCAGTGAAGATTTCATGGTTATCTTCATGTTTCATGGCATTCTTCATTCAAGAATGCTTTAAAGATTCCACTTTTTAAATGGATTGCTTTTATGAAAATAAACCCCACTCTTTTTGTCTTGCAGTATGAAAACTGCAATTTGTTACAATATGCTGAAGGCAAACAACTGTGTAAGACCATCTCTTTCAACCACGTTGTAGAATCTCATTCTTTCCTCAGGCTAGAATATAGCAATGAGCCTCTCTCTTTTGGAACGGTGTTGATGTCTAGAAAACATAATTTCGTTCTGTTTCCTAGATTAAAAAAATGTTATTACAAGGTCTGATATTTTTCCATATCTTAATTGCATGATATATCCACTTTGGAGACTATCAATCCAGACAGCCACAGATGGAGTGACGATGATTAGGAAGCCTAGGGATCTGAATAGAATTTTAGTTGGGGCTAAAACACTATCCAAATATAAAAATAATATAGGATAATTGAACATGTCACAAACATTAGGAGAATTCAGTACATTGGCTGGTCAGTCTGGTCATAAAATTAGTATACAGAAGTCAGTAGATTTCTCACATACTAAGGATATATTGGGTTAGAAAATCGAGTGACTAGTTGTCATTTTTAATATTAACACAAAGATATAACACCAAAAAGTAAACCTAAAGAGAAACATTCAAGATCTACATAACTAGAAGTTAGCATGTTCTGAGAGACATAAAAAGAAGACTTAAAAAGTGTAAAGAGCTATCTAGTTCTTAGAAGAAATGCAAATATGTAGGGGTATGGTTGCCTCTGGGAGAAGGAACACAGTCAGAGATGGGACGGTTATTTTTTAATATATATCTTTTTGATTGCTTAACTTCTTTTTTTATCCATGTGCAATTATTATTTTCAAATAAATATAATAGCTTATACTTGTGATATGCTTATTTTACATGGCAGTCAGTGTTCTAAGTACATTACATATATTAAATCATTCAAACCTCGCTACAGCCTCTTGAGTTGAATATCATTATTCTTATTTTACAAAGATTAAGAAACTGAGGCACAAATAGGTTATTAATCACAGGGCACACAGTAAGTGACTGGAATTTTTAACTCAAGTTGTCCGATAAACTGTCTAGGCCTTAAGTCCTAGCATATGTTTCCTCTGCAGAATAAATACGTCAAAAATTCTTTTTCCCCAAATTTGAGGTGATTTTAATAATTCAAAATAATCAAAGAAAATGTATACTTATGAACATATTGTTTAGATGTGCTAAATATTGAAGAAACAGTATTTATGCTGCAATAAGCACCAACCCTTCCCCAGACCAATAACAAGTACAAAACCAAAGTTCATGAGAATCCATGAAATCTCAGTCTGCATGCAGAAAATGTCTTCTATTTAATAAGGAAAAAATTAGAAAATTGTTACAAACTTTGTCTTAAAAACGATTTCTCATTATTTTCTAACATAGAACCCCCCAACCAATAACAGATACTTGTTCGTGCCTCTAGGGCTCTGCTCTGAGATGAGCTCGCCCTGCACCCCAACAACCTCATAACTAATTCTTCTCACCTTTAAGGTATGGGTTAGTCCCCCAGTGTCTAAAACTCTTAATCAGTTTAACACATTTTATTTATTTTTATTTTTTTAACATCTTTATTGGAGTATAATTGCTTTACAATGGTGTGTTAGCTTCTGCTTTATAACAAAGTGAATCAGCTGTATGTATACATATATCCCCATATCCCCTCCCTCTTGCCTCTCCCTCCCACCCTCCCTATCCCACCCCTCTAGGTGGTCACAAACCACCTAGCTGATCTCCCTGTGCTATGTGGCTGCTTCTCACTAGCTATCTATTTTACATTTGGTAGTGTATATATGTCCATGCCACTCTCTCACTTCGTCCCAGCTTACCCTTCCCCCTCCCCGTATCCTCAAGTCCATTCTCTAGTAGGTCTGCATCTTTATTCCTGTCCTGCTCCTAGGTTCTTCATAAACTTTTTTTTTTTTTTTAGATTCCATATATATGTGTTAGCATACGGTATTTGTTTTTCTCTTTCTGACTTACTTCACTCTATATGCCAGATTATAGGTCTATCCACCTCACTACAAATAACTGAGTTTCATTTCTTTTTATGGCTGAGTAATATTCCATTGTATATATGGGCCACATCTTCTTTATCCATTCATCTGTCGATGGACACTTAGGTTGCTTCCATGTCCTGGCTACTGTAAATAGAGCTGCAATGAACATTGGGGTACATGACTCTTTTTGAATTATGGTTTTCTCAGGGTATATACCCAGTGGTGGGATTCTGGGTCATATGGTAGTTCTATTTGTAGTTTTTTAAGGACCCTCCGTACTGTTCTCCATAGTGGCTGTATCAATTTACATTCCCACCAGCAGTGCAAGAGGTTTCCCTTTTCTCCACACCCTCTCCAGCATTTATTGTTTCTACATTTTTTGATGATGGCCATTCTGACTGGTGTGAGATGATATCTCATTGTAGTTTTGATTTGCATTTCTCTAATGATTAATGATGTTGAGGATTCTTTCATGTGTTTGTTGGCAATCTGTATATCTTCTTTGGAGAAATGTCTATTTAGGTCTTTTGCCCATTTTTGGATTGGGTTGTTGTTTGTTTTTTTTTTTTTTTTTTTTTGATATTGAGCTGCATGAGTTACTTGTATGTTTTGGAGATTAATCCTTTGTCAGTTGCTTCATTTGCAAATATTTTCTCCCATTCTGAGGGTTGTCTTTTGGTCTTGTTTATGGTTTCTTTTGCTGTGCAAAAGCTTTGCAGTTTCATTAGGTCCCATTTGTTTATTTTTGTTCTTATTTCCATTTCTCTAGGAGGTGGATCAAAAAGGATCTTGCTGTGATTTATGTCATAGAGTGTTCTGCGTATGTTCTCCTCTAAGAGTTTTACAGTGTCTGGCCTTACATTTAGGTCTTTAATCCATTTTGAGTTTATTTTTGTGTATGGTGTTAGGCAGTGTTCTAATTTCATTCTTTTACATGTAGCTGTCTAGTATTCTGAGCAGCACTTATTGAAGAGGCAGTCTTTCTCCACTGTATATCCTTGCCTCATTTATCAAAAATAACGTGACCATATGTGGGTGGGTTTATCTCTGGGCTTTCTATCCTGTTCCACTGATCTGTATTTCTGTCTTCATGCCAGTACCATACTGTCTTGATTACTGTAGCTTTGTAGTATAGTCTGAAGTCAGGGCACCTGATTCCTCCAGCTCCATTTTTCTTTCTCAAGATTGCTTTCACTATTCGGGGTCTTTTGTGTTTCCATACAAATTGTGAAATGTTTTGCTCTAGTTCTGTGAACAATTCCATTGGTAGTTTGAAAGGGATTGCATTGAATCTGTAGATTGCTTTGGGTAGTAGAGTCATTTTCACAATGTTGATTCTTCCAATCCAAGAACATGGTATATCTCTCCATCTGTTTGTATCATCTTTAATTTCTTTTATCAGTGTCTTATAGTTTTCTACGTAGAAGTCTTTTGTCTCCTTAGGTAGGTTTATTCCTAGGTATTTTATTCTTTTTGTTGCAATGGTAAATGGGAGTGTTTCCTTAATTTCTCTTTCAGATTTTTCATCATTAGTGTATAGGAATGCAAGCGATTTCTTTGCATTAATTTTGTATCCTGCTACTTTACCAAATTCATTGATTAGCTCTAGTTGTTTTCTGCTTGTATCTTTAGGATTCTCTATGTATAGTATCATGTCATCTGCAAACAGTGACTGCTTTACTTTTTCTTTTCCTATTTAGATTCCTTTTATTTCTTTTCCTTCTCTGATTGCTGTGGCTAGAACTTCCAAAACAATGTTGAATAATAGTTTTGAGAGTGGGCAACCATGTCTTGTTCCTGATCTTAGTGGAAATGGTTTCAGTTTTTCACCACTGAGGATAGTGTTGGCTGTGGATTTGTCATATATGTCATTTATTATGTTGACATAAGTTCCCTCTCTACCCACTTTCTGGAGGGTTTTTATCATACATGTGTGTTGAATTTTGTCGAAAGCTTTTTCTGCATCTATTGAGATGATCGCATGGTTTTTATTCTTCAGTTTGTTAATATGGTGTATCACATTGATTGATTTGTGTATATTGAAGAATCCTTGAATTCCTGGGATAAACCCCACTTGATCATGGTGTATGGTCATTTTAATGTGCTGTTGGATTCTGTGTGCTAGTATTTTGTTGAGGATTTTTGCATCTATGTTCATCAGTGATAGTGGTCTGTAGTTTTCTTTTTTTGTGACATCTTTGTCTGGTTTTGGTATCAGGGTGATGGTGGCCTCGTAGAATGATTTGGCAGAGTTCCACCCTCTGGTATATTTTGGAAGATTTTGAAAAGGATAGGTGTTAGCTCTTCTCTAAATGTTTGATAGAATTCACCTGTGAAGCCATCTGATCCTGAGCTTTTGTTTTTTGGAAGATTTTTAATCACAGTTTCAATTTCAGCTTGTGATTGCTCTCTTTATATTTTCTGTTTCTTCCTGGTTCAGTCTCGGAAGGTTGTGCTTTTCTAAAAATTTGTCCATTTCTTCCAGGTTGTTCATTTTATTGGCATACAGTTGCTTGTAGTAATCTCTCATGATCCTTTGTATTTCTGCAATGTCAGTTGTTACTTCTCCTTTTACATTTCTAATTCTGTTCATTTGAGTCTTTGCCCTTTTTTTCTTGATGAGTCTGTCTAATGTTTTATCAATTGTTTATCTTCTCAAAGAACCAGCTTTCAGTTTTACTGAACTTTGATATTGTTTCCTTCATTTCTTTTTCATTTATTTCTGATCTGATCTTTATTATTTCTTTCCTTCTGCTCACTTTGGAGTTTTTTTGTTCTTCTTTCTCTAATTGCTTTAGATGTAAGTTTGGATTGTTTATTTGAGATGTTTCTTGTTTCTTGAGGTAGGATTGTATTGCTATAAACTTCCCTCTTAGAATTGCTTTTGCTTCATCCCATAGGTTTTGGGTCATCATGCTTTCATTGTCATTTGTTTCTAGGTATTTTTTGATTTCCCCTTTGAGTTCTTCAGTGCTCTGTTGGTTATTAAGTAGTGTATTGTTTAGCCTCCATGTGTTTATATTTTTTACAGATTTTTTCTTCTAATTGATATCTAGTCTCATAGCATTGTGGTCAGAAAAGATACTTGATACGATTCCAATTTTTTTTTAATTTACCAACTCTTGATTTGTGACCCAAGATATGATCTATCCTGGAGAATATTCTATGAGCACTTGAGAAGAAAGTTTATTCTGTTGTTTTTGGATGGACTGTCCTATAAATATCAATTAAGTCCATTTGTTTAATGATTTTTTTAAAGATTATATTTCCATATTTATTTTCATTTTGTATGATCTGTCCATTGGTTAAAGTGGAGTGTTAATGTCCCCTACTATTATTGTGTTACTGTTGATTTCCCCTTTTATAGCTGTTAGCATTTGCCTTAGGTATTGAGGTGCTCCTATGTTGGGTGCATAAATATTTACAATTGTTATATCTTCTTCTTGGATTGATCACTTGATCATTATATAGTGTCCTTCTTTGTCTCTTCTAATAGTCTTTGTTTTAAAGTCTATTTGATCTGATATGAGAATTGCTACTCCAGGTTTCTTTTGATTTCCATTTGCATGGAATATCTTTTTCATCTCCTCACTTTCAGTCTTTATGTGTCCCTGGGTCTGAAGTGGGTGTCTTGTAGACAGCATATATATGGGTCTTGTTTTTGTATCCATTCTGCCAGGCTATGTCTTTTGGTTGGAGCATTTAATCCATTTACATTTAAGGTAATTATTGATATGTATGTTCCTATTCCCATTTTCTTAATTGTTTTGGGTGTGTTGTTGTAGGTCTTTCCCTTCTCTTGTGTTTCCTGCTTAGAGAAGTTCCTTTAGCATTTGTTGTAAAGCTGGTTTGGTAGTCCTGAATTCTCTTAGCTGTTGCTTGTCTGTAAATGTTTTAATTTCTCTGCTGAATCTGAATGAGATCCTTGATGGGTAGAGTAATCTTGGTTGTAGATTTTTCCCTTTCATCGCTTTAAATATGTCCTGCCACTCCCTTCTGGCTTGCAGAGTTTCTGCCGAAAGATCAGCTGTTAACCTTATGGGGATTCCCTTGGATGTTATTTGTTGGTTTTCCCTTGCTGCTTTTAATATTTTTTCTTTGTATTTAATTTTTGATTGATTAATATGTGTCTTGTTGTGTTTCTCCTTGGAGTTATCCTGTATGGGACTCTCTGTGCTTCCTGGACTTGATTAACTATTTCCTTTCTCATATTAGGGAAGTTTTCAACTATAATCTCTTCAAATATTTTCTCAGTCCCTTTCTTTTTCTCTTCTTCTTCTGGGACCCCTATAATTTGAATGTCGGTGTGTTTAATGTTGTCCCAGAGGTCTCTGAGACTGTCCTCAGTTCTTTTCATTCTTTTTTCTTTATTCTGCTCTGCAGTAGTTATTTCTACTATTTTATCTTGCAGGTCACTTATCCGTTCTTCTGCCTCAGTTATTCTGCTATTGATTCCTTCTAGAGAATTTTTAATTTCATTTATTGTGATGTTCAGCATTGTTTGTTTCCTCTTTAATTCTTCTAGGTCCTTGGTAAATGTTTCTTGTATTTTCTGCATTCTATTTCCACGATTTTGGATCATCTTTACTATCATTATTCTGAATTCTTTTTCAGGTAGACTGCATATTTCCTCTTCATTTGTTTGGTGTGGTTGGTTTTTACTTTTCTCCTTTATCTGCTGTTTGTTTCTCTGTCTTCTCATTTTCTTTAACTTACTGTGTTTGGGGTCTCCTTTTCGCAGGCTGCAGGTTCATAGTTCCTGTTGTTTATGGTGTCTTTCCCCAGTGGCTAAGGTTGGTTCAGTGGGTTGTGTAGGCTTCCTGGTGGAGGGGAGTAGTGCCTGTGTTCTGGTGGATGAGGCTGGATCTTGTCTTTCTGATGGGCAGGTCTGCATCCGGTGGTGTGTTTTGGGGTGTCTGTGCCCTTGTTATGATTTTAGGCCGCCTCTGTGGTAATGGATGGGGTTGTGTTCCTGTCTTGCTAGTTGTTTGGCATAGGGTGTCCAAACACCCTAGCTTGCTGGTTATTGAGTGGAGCTGCATCTTGGCATTGAGATAGAGATCTCTGGGGGCTCTTTGCCATTTTATATTATGTGGAGCTGGGAGGTCTCTGGTGGACCAATGACCTGAACTCGGCTCTCCCACCTCAGAGGCACAGGCCTGACCCCCAGCCAGAGCACAAATTCCCTGTCATCCACACGGCTCAGAATAAAAGGGAGAAAGAAAGAAAGGGAGAAAGGAAGAAAGGAAGAAAGAAAGAAAGAAAGAAAGAGAAAGAAAGAAACAATAAATAAAATAAAGTTTTTAAAATAAAAAATAATTATTAAAAATAAAAAAATTAAGCACCTAATAAAAAAGAAGAAAAAAAGAGAGAGCAACCAAACCAAAAAACAAATCCACCAATGATAACAAGGGCTAAAAACTATAGTATAAAAACAAACAAAAAGAAAAGACACACAGAACACTAGGACAAATGGTAAAAGCAAAGCTGTACAGACAAAATCATATACAGAAGCATACACATACACACTCGCAAGAAGAGAAAAAGGAAAAATATATGTACATCATTGCTCCCAAAGTCCACCCCCTCAATTTGGAATGATTCATTGTCTATTCAGGTATTCCACACATGCAGGGTACATCAAGTTGGTTGTGGAGATTTAATCTGCTGCTCCTGAGGCTACTGTTAGAGATTTTCCTTCCTCTTCTTTGTTTGCACAGCTCCTGGGATTCAGCTTTGGATTTGGACCTGCCTCTGTGTGTAGGTCACCTGAGGGCATCTGTTCTTTGCTCAGACAGGATGGGGTTAAAGGAGCAGCTGATTCGGGGGCTCTGGCTCACTCAGGCCGGGGGGAGGGAGGGGTACAGATGTGGGGCAAGCCTGCAGCTGCAGAGGCCAGCATGACGTTGCACCAGCCTGAGGCACGCCGTGCGTTCTCCCGGGGAAGTTGTCCCTGGATCACGGGACCCTGGCAGTTGTGGGGTGCACAGGCTCCTGGGAGGGGAGGTGTCGATAGTGACCTGCGCTCACACACAGGCTTCTTGGTGGTGGCAGCAACAGCCTTAGCGTCTCATGCCCTTCTCTGATGTCCTCGCTGATAGCCTCGGCTCACACCCGTCTCTGGAGCTCCTTTAGGCAGCGCTCTTAATCCCCTCTCCTTACCCCCCACGAAACAAAGAGGCAAGAAAAAGTCTCTTGCCTCTTAGGCAGTTCCAGACTTTTTTCCGGACTCCCCCCCCAGTTATCTGTGGTGCACTAGCCCCCTTCAGGCTGTGTTCATGCAGCCAACCCCAGTCCTCTCCCTGGGATCCGACCTCCAAAGCCCTAGCCTCAGCTCCCAGCCCCCACCCGTCCCAGCGGGTGAGCAGACAAGCCTCTTGGACTTGCAAGTGCTAGTAGGCACTGATCCTCGTGCGGGAGGATCCTCCGCTTTGCCCTCCGCACCCCTGTGGCTGCGCTCTCCTCCGTGGCTCCGAAGCTTTCCCCCGCTCTGCTACCCACAGTCTCCGCCTGCGAAGGGGCTTCCTAGTGTGTGGAAACCTTTCCTCCTTCACAGCTCCCTCCCACTGGTGCAGGTCCCATCCCTATTCTTTTGTCTCTATTTTTTCTTTTTTCTTTTGCCCTACCCGGGTACGTGGGGAGTTTCTTGCCTTTAGGGAGGTCTGAGGTCTTCTGCCAGCATTCAGTAGGTGTTCTGTAGGAGTTATTCCACACGTAGATGTATTTCTGATGTATTTGTGGGGAGGAAGGTGATCTCCGCACCTTACTCTTACGCCACCTTGAAGCTCCTCCTCAGTTTAACACATTTTATAATTATTTTTCTCTAATGTAAAGTTCTTATCATACTCAAATATAATGTGAGATATACCTGGACATCATATATTTTTTTAACATCTTTATTGGAGGATAACTGCTTTACAATGGTGCATTAGTTTCTGCTTTATAACAAAGTGAATCAGTTATACATATACATACATCCCCATATATCCTCCCTCTTGTGTCTCCCTCCCACCCTCCCTATCCCACCCCTCTAGGTGGTCACAAAACCCTGAGCTGATCTCCCTGTGCTATGCAGCTGCTTCCCACTAGCTATCTATTTTACATTTGGTAGTGTATATAAGTCCATGCTACTCTCTCGCTTCGTCCCAGCTTACCCTTCCCCCTCCCCATGTCCTCAAGTCCATTCTCTGTCTGCGTCTTTATTCCTGTCCTGCCCCTAGGTTCTTCAGAACTTTTTTTTTTTAGATTCCATATATATGTGTTAGCATATGATATTTGTTTTTCTCTTTCTGACTTACTTCACTCTGTATGACAGATTCAAGTTTCATCCACCTCGCTACAAATAACTCAATTTCATTTCTTTTTATGGCTGAATAATGTTCCATTGTGTATATGTACCACATCTTCTTTACCATTCATCTCTTGATGGACACTTAGGTTGCTTCCATGTCCTGGCTATTGTAAATAGAGCTTCAGTGAACATCGTGGTACATGACTCTTTTTGAATTTTGGTTTTCTCAGGGTATATGCCCAGCAGTGGGCTTGCTGGGTCATATGGTAGTTCTATTTTTAGTTTTTTGAGTAACCTCCATACTGTTCTCCATAGTGACTGTATCAATTCACATTCCCACCAACAGTGCAAGAGGGTTCCCTTTTCTCCACACCCTCTCCAGCATTTATTGTTTGTACATTTTTTGATGATGGTACCTGGCCATTCTTGCTCATATTTTTCTCTTAGAAATATTTTCATGTACGTGATTTCTCTGTTTTTCTAATTTTTATCAAATTTCTTGATAAATGGCTTAATTTTCCTATTATATTTCCTATACTACCCATACTACCCACATAGTATGGAACTCAGTGAATTATTTAATAAATATTTATTAACTGTATTTTATGTACATGTCTGCTAGATGTTGAGGTTGTTATGGAAATGAATATGATATTACTACTTGCTGTCTGGGAACTTAAAATTTTGTAGAGAAGGTGTTTGAAAGTTAAACATTATATTGAGGGTTAAACATAACAAAAAGCAACTGTGAAATGACTAAATATCTTAGTGTAATAGTCAGTCCAAGGCCATCCTCCTTACCTTGGTTTTTTGACTCCTGATATTACAAATTACATACATGTTTCTAGCATTTTTAATACAGTTAAAAAGTTCCTTCTAAACAGCATGACATGTAATGTTTAAGTCTAAAAATATGTCAGTCTTATATAATGTGCATCTGTTTCACAATGTTCATTTTTAATCATTCTCTTGTGATTAGATATTCAACTTACATTTGTTTCAACTCCTTTGTCTGTTATGATCCCAAATACTTATGATTTGTTCTTTGTTTTAAATCATGTAGGATAAATTCCAAATGGCTAAATACCAAAGCAGCACATATCAAAATAAAACATGGCTTAGTTTTTTCCTTTTTCTTCTTGGGTGTAATTCCATGGTGCAGGTGATAGGGCTATCATTTTAAGGAAACTCAGTATGTATGTGCATGTGTGTGTGTGTGTGTGTATGTGTGTATTAAACCTCTATAACATAAAGTAGGAAGCTTGTGTTTTAGAAATACTTTATGCAGCAATAAGTAATGGAGAAATAAAATATTTGATCCATACTTACTATGTACTTTCTGTATACTGTATACAAGCTATCTTTGAGGATATGGGACATTTTAGGGTGCCTTTATCAAGCTACATCATGTAAACAACAAAATATATATGCTAAAATTGACAGTATTCTGCAAAGGAACAGTGAATTGTCAATATATGATTCTGCTGCTAATGAACAGAGGATTCCACAAGATTGGTTGCCATCTTCTCCATGTAGCTTCCTTCCTTGGCTTGAAAATATGTCCCCTACATATGTAACTGTACTTTAAAAAGAAATATTTGAAAGTACAGAAAGACATAACATTAAAAGTGAGTTTTCCTATCAACTCTTTCCACTGCTTTCCACCTTAGTAACACTAAGTACTAAACTCTCAATTCTACTAATCTGTCAATCATAAGTGGCTTCTATTGGTTTCTCATTAAGAAAGACAAAGAATTGATCTCACTAATATTTTCTTCTTTTTAAACTCCTTCAAAGTTTGTGAATTATATTTTTATCTTTAGTTATATGGGTTACCTCTAAAACTCTAATCCTATTCTTAACATTTTATTTCTTAATCCATAGCTTTTTGGTATTATATATAACTCATGTACACATAAGAAGATGTTGATACTCTTTTTCCCCATGCCTCTTTCTTGTACTCCTCCCAACTTTTGTTAGCTGTTTCTATTTTCCGTCCTTCCTTCCTCCCTCCCTCCCTTCCTTCCTCCCTTCCTTCCTTCCTTCCTTCCTCCCTCCCTTCCTTCCTTCCTTCTTTTCTTTTATCTAATTTTATACTATATAATAATAGTATATATAATATAATAACATAGTATAATAAAATTTATGTATATTTATATAGAATAATTTAGTTTTCTATACTTTGTATCTAGATTAATTCTGAAAATTGCTGTGATTAGTATTTGAAATATTATTATTATAAAAATAATGAGTTCTGTAGAGTATAGAATGCAGTATGTAGTCATTGGTTCTGTAGAAAAGCAAGTACAGTTTTTTGAACTAAATATATTTCTCTTAAAGAGACATAATCTAAATGTCAAAGTCAAACATCTTTTATTATCTTACAATCAATCAATACCCCAAAATTTGGGGCTGTGACTTTCTTGAACAGATAGAGTTTCTAATTATATAATTTTCTCATTAAAAATAGAACTATATACTCTTTTTTTTTTTTTTTTTTTTTTTTTTGCGGTACACGGACCTCTCACTGCTGTGGCCTCTCCCGTTGTGGAGCACAGGCTCCGGATGTGCAGGCCCAGCAGCCATGGCTCACAGGCCCAGCTGTTCCACGGCATGTGGGATCTTCCTGGACCGGGGCACGAACCTGTGTCCCCTGCATCGGCAGGCGGACTCTCAACCACTGAACCACCAGGGAAGCCCAAAAATAGAACTATATACTCTTTATACTACTGGATGCATCATGAAATTTGGACAAACTACTTTCTAGGACTTAAAGTACTCCTGGGTCAGACCAACTATATTTTGGATCTCATATCTTTCACTCTCTTACATTTCATTTTCTAGAATATTCTAATATTTTAAAGCAGTAGATGAATGGTGAACTTCTCGTGCCCTTGCAATTTCAAAAAAATGTTCCTTATTTCACTGTACTCCCACCCACTGGTATGCTGAAGCTGGCTCATACCAGCTCACAAGTGCTGACTTCTTAGCATTTCTTCCCAGTTCTGTGACCTCACTTTTGGTGGCTTGAAATTGGTCATGAGGGAGTATTTATTCCATAGAAATAATAAAATGCTACAAATCAGGTTGGCTATTTTTTGAGAGCTGGTTTTTCTCAAAAAAATTGAGCATACCACTTTTCCCACCAGGTTGAATATAGAATTTTAGATTCAAAATTCCTTTCAGTACATATTTAGAAGCTCTGGAAAATATTTATCTATTGTTTACTTATTTTCTCTTATTGGTTCTTACTGGCTCTTTTTTTCTCATATATTTTCTTTTCTCTTTTATTATCTTTGAAATGCTTTGAGTATTGTTTATCTACTTAGATAGAATGTAAACTCCATGAGGGCAAAGTTGCTTTCTTATTCATTATCAGGACAAAATCCATGAGGATGATTATGTAGCACTTAGTAAGCACTCAACATGCATTTGACTAATGAATGCATCAAATCCTGTTAGAAAAATTTGTTCTTCCCAAATTTATTTGCCATGTCTTTTTAGCTTTTGCTCACTTGTTCAGTCTCTTTGATGTTTTACTCTGTGTTCAGAGTTTTTCAGTAAATTCAATAAATTGCTATTATTATTATTATTATTACTACTACTACCTCAGCAATCTGTTCAGTTTTAGGAGCTATTTCTTATTCTCTGCTCCTTTTTCATAGGAGCATATTCTTGTGTTTTGGTGCGATGTCATCTCAATGCTATTTGAGAGGGTACCTTTGGAATTCTTTTAGCATCCCTTTTCCTTTTAATTTTCTCTTCCTCCTCTGATATTAGTCTTTCTGTCTCTGTCTTGTCATTCTTTAGTGATTGGCTTTTATTTATGGATGAAGAACTAGTTTTATTAATATAGTAGTTCATGTGGGCTTCTCTTACTATTACTGTCCCCTCACCTGATTTAAGAGGAAGGACCACAAAACCGATGTGAGTAGATACAGTTTGTTAGCAGTCGAAGGGCTTCATTTTGATCTAGCAGACAAGAGCCTTGCCACACCCCGCTCCATGCCATATGTCAATACTGTAAGGTCCTACTCTATTCTGGGATATATATATATATATATATATATATATATATATATATACACACATACATACATATATATATGTATATATATATTTATTTATTTATACTTACATAAAATTTTAAAATTTGCTGACCCTTCTTTATGCATAGGTTTGATTTCACATGCTTTCACTTTTAAGAAATTTACAAAATGATTGATCCTCTGACATTCTTGTTCTCCTCTTCCTTATAACTTCTACCTCAGAATTTTAAAGTATTTTTTCACATTTATACTCCTTTATAGTCAATTCAGTGAGTCTTAATGAGAGGAGGTCATTAAAATATGTGCTCAGTTCTCTGTCTTGAATCATATGGTTGATTACATCTTAATAACTTCAACAATAATTTGAATTCTATTTGGAAGATTTTTCACTTCAAGGAAGTAGATCTCCAGTAAGATATCAGATATTTGTGAAGAACAGGATTTGCATTATCCAATTTTGCAACTAATAGTATTATATGTATACTCTGGGATACAACTGTAAGTGAAAATTATCTACAATTCATCTTATTATCTCAAACTTAATACATTTTTAGGAAAATGGGGATGCAGGAGAAGAGTTTGGAAAGTGTGGATTTCACACTTAAAAAAAACCATCTATTTAATATCAAAGTCCTATGTAGTTGGTTCATTTAGGCCTATGACGTTGGGCTCTCATGTGGAAAAATGTGTGTTAAGTTAATAATAGAAAATCAAATCTTTTTCCTTTGGAAATATTTTAGACTCTTATGGATATTTAAGCAATCATAATTACTTAGTGAGTTATAACAAGAGAATACTTAACTAAAACCTCTAAGTTATATTTGGTTGCCTGTTGTGCTTCGACACAAGAAGGGGTTATTGGCTGTTAAGATTCTTTATTGGCCCTGCTTCTAGAGTTCCTGGAACTTTTCCTCTATTAATAAATACCCTTAGCTTGAATTTAACTATGACAAATGATCATTGGCATATCTGTTCGTTTCCAGTAATTGAGCAGGCAGTCTATAACTCCACGTAATACAGATTTGTTGTGTTATAACAATCTAATTATATTAATGCCATTCATTTTCAACACTATCTTCTGATTGTGATGTCTCCTTGGCTTCTGGAAAAGATGTAAATCTATTACTTGATCCAAACAGCACATATACAATGGTCTTCTGGATTGCTGCCATAATCAACATATTCAGAAAATGAGGACTTTAAAATATCTGTCTCTAAGAGATCTGAATCTCTAAAGTTTTGGTTCAAAGAAAATGTTTCTAGGGTCACACTACTAGATGGATCAATCTGAGCTATTTACCGTTTCTAAGTTCACTGTCTTTTTTCACCTATAAAACAAATGAATTTTACTAATTACTATTTTATATATCTTCTAGCTTTAAATTTCTATGATTGTAAGATTCAAAGCTGGTAACACATACAACAATAATATATATTAACATATAATGTATAAACCTAAGAAGGATATTTAAATTTGGATGTATTGCCTCATATATGTTTAAAATTATGCAAACAACCCTGGGTTAGTGCTAAAAGTTTACACTTGAAAACTCTTGAAATTTTATGAATGTAAAGCTTTCTTGAAATTTTTCTTCAATTTTGGCAAAAATTTGATTATTTTTCAATGTAATACTAAAGAACATATTATATGCCAGAAAAATTATCAGTAAAAGTTGAAATCAGCTAGTAATTTCATTAAATGAAATGGGAAATCAGTGGCACAAAAGGTGATAAGTAAATGCTTCTTTCATGTTCTCATTTAACTCATAAATAATGCCATTAGAACTTTGTCTTAAATGTTTATTGAGACCATGCACTCTTTGAGAACTTTCAAACTTTTCTCTCCTTGTGCTTAAATGTTCAATTTCATTAATACAGACTTGAAATGAGTAATAAAGTATAAATATTTTACAGAATCAAAGTTCTAAGAAGGGACTATGAAACAGTTAATGTACTTCTTAAAGTAGTTCCCTCCAAATTAATTTAAATTGGCTCTGGAATGAGCACTGAAAATTTGCTTAAGGACCATAAGAAAAATGTAATTATAGGTGGCAGAGCATCCGACTTAGGGGAGCTGTCTGGTGGGGTGTTTGGTGTTCATCCAAGTTTTCTCTAACAACTTTATTAATTATCTGGAAGAAGAAGTAAACAGCATGTTAATTAAATTTGCAGCTGATAATAATTGGGAAATGTTGCCAACTCCAATGCAAAAACAAAAAAGAAAAGAAAAGAAGAAAAAAAAAACATATTGGGTTGATATATGATCTGAACTATAAGAAAACAAGAAAGATGACAAATATGATAGAGGAAAATAAAAGAATATAATGAAGAATCTCAATCATAAATCTATGAAAAGAATACATTAATAAACACTTTTAAAGATTTATATAGCTAGTAATATAACTAATAAGTATTGTAAACTTAAATGTGGTAGAGTATGTATGTGACCATCTGTAATGCTTTCATATCTTGAATGTAGGGATCATCAATGATCAATTCAAAAGGAAGCCTTAACACAGAGGATGCATGAAATCATGGTGGTTGAGATTTGGAGAGATCAGTGTGATGACCAAGGTAAGAGTATTGTTTATCAAACTGAGTCATGTTTAGGCTTTCTTCTATCTAATCTTCATTTGAACACTGTATCCACCAGCCTTTGCACAGTCTTTATTTTTGAAGGCTAACCATTGGGATTTTTTTTAAAAATCCTAGATTTCTTGCTTTTTGAATGACAACTGTATTATGTGCCGTATGTCATGCATACTGTCAGGGTTTTTTGCTCACAAAGAATAGTTTCTGTCATGTATTCAAGCCTAGATAGCCATAAAATAGAAGAGAGACAAGGAAAAATAGCAGGTAAATTAAAACCTTTAAGGACAAGTTTAAATAAAGATGCGGTTCTTTCTTTCCTTACTCTCCATAATCTATTCTCCCATGATATCCATATTACAGGAAGATTTCATAGATTAAATTCTCATAGTATTTAAAAATGGATCCTTTACACTACTTATCCGTTATAAGTATATGTTTATTTATCTGTCTCCCTTCACTCTATGGTGAGATTCTTAAGGATAGAAACCTTATCTTAAACATCTTTGTAATTTTCAGCATCTAGAGCCATGTCTGATATCTAATAAATGCTCAGATGAAGTTTGCTGCATAATACTTTGGAAACCTTCCTTGGCTACATTAGCTCTATGACATTGAGCAGATTTTTACCTCCGAGTCTCATTCCTCATTTTTCTTATTCCTAAAAATGGAGAAAGTGATATCCTATTTTACATGGATTTGGATAAATCCTGCATATAAAATATAGTGCTAGTTCCTAGCCCATAAAACCTCAGCTTCCCTCCCTTTTATTTCTTACTTTCTTTTTTCAGGAATCTTAACAAAACCAATCTAGGTAGAGATTATTCCTCTAAAATAAATTAGTTCAGTAAAAAACAATTTAGAATATTTATGAATATCAGTGTTTTAAAGGGAATAGATGCTTCCAAGAGAGTTAGGCTTAACTATTATTAAATAGCTATAATGGCCACATATCTTTTAATACTTAGCTTTTTCTTAAAATTTGTAGTTTTCTTTTTAGATTTTATCCAAATTATATGCTCAAATCTATATGCTTTTTTAAGTAGGTGTTAAGTGACTTACCTTGACTTCTCATAATGATAATATGTGAAAAGATCTTCTGATTTATGTATTTGGGAATTTTAAGACAATTATTACTTAGAACACTATATGAGCACTCCATAAAAATACACATCACCATAAAATAACTGCATATGGAGTATTTAATCCTGAACTTCTAAAGATGAAAAGTGAAAGTAGTTACAATAATCATTATTTTCAATTTTATGTAGTTAAGTGGTTTTACACAAAAAATTAGCTTTCCAAATGACATAGTCATAATGCGTTAATGGTAGCATAACGTGTTATTACATTATGCAACATAATTTCACGGATATTATGTATGGCATTTTAGAAACTCATGTACTTATAGTTATTAGAAGATACTCAATTTTTTCAGACCACATTCTTCTTAACCTTATTACTTAATGTAATCCTCGAGTGCTTTCTCTGCCTTTAGCTGAAGTCTTTGTATGGATTGTATAACCTATTTCCTGACAGTTTAACTTAGTGCTCCCCAATTTCTTTATTATCAACTTTTGTCTTATTCTCTTTCCAACTGAAAATATTTAGAATATTGTCTTAAAAGGGTCTCAAAGTCAACAAGTCGTAATGATCGAATGTACACAGTTTAAAAAGTGCTTTGGTTTTGAAAGTTGGCTTGGCTATTTATATAGTAAATCTTAATATATTGGGTGGGCCAAAAGGTTCATTCGTTTTTTTCTGTAAGATGGCTCTAGTCGTACTTACTTGTCTTTAACTTCATTCGAGACAATTTTGTTAGATTGTATGTGACAGCTGTCATATCAGCATGCATTAAAAAAAAGACATCAAAATGGGTGAAATTTTGTGTAGCCATTTTAATATTGAAAATGGAAGAAAAAAAGCAACATTTTCAGCATATTATGCTTTATTATTTCAAGAAAGGTAAAAACACAACTGAAACGCAAAAAAATATTTGTGCAGTGCATGGAGAAGGTGCTGTGACAGATCGAATGTGTCAAAAGTGGTTTGCGAAATTTCGTGCTGGAGATTTCTCGCTGGACGATGCTCCACGGTCGGGTAGACTGGTTGAAGTTGATAGCGATCAAATCAAAACAATAATTGAGAACAATCAACCTTATACCACATGGGAGATGGCTGACAGACTCAAAATATCCAAATCAAGCACTGAAAATCATTTGCACCAGCTTGGTTATGTGAATCGCTTTGATGTTTGGGTTCCACAAGTTAAGTGAAAAAAACCTTCTTGACCATATTTCTGTATGCAATTCTCTACTGAAATGTAATGAAAACGTTCCATTTTTTAAAACAAATTGTGATGGGTGGTGAAAAGTGGATACTGTACAATGGAACATTGTACAGTGGGCCAAGTGAAATGAACCACCACCAATCACAACAAAGGCCAGTCTTCATCCAAAAGAAGGTGATGTTGTGTATATGGTGGGATTGGAAGGGAGTCCTCTATTATGAGCTCCTTCTGGAAAACCAAATGATTAATTCCAGCAAGTACTGCTCCCAGTTAGACCAACTGAAATCAGCACTCGATGAAAAGTTTCCAGAATTAGTCAACAGAAAATGCATAATTTTCCATCAGGCTAATACAAGACCGCATGCTGCTTCTTCTTTTTTTTTTTAACATATTTATTGGAGTATAATTGCTTTATAATGGTGTGTTAGTTTCTGCTTTATAACAAAGTGAATCAGTTATACATATACATATGTTCCCATATCTCTTCCCTCTTGTGTCTCCCTCCCTCCCACCCCTCTAGGTGGTCACAAACCACCTAGCTGATCTCCCTGTGCTATGCGGCTGCTTCCCACTAGCTATCTATTTTACATTTGGTAGTGTATATATGTCCACCGCATGCTTCTTTGATGACCAGGCAAATACTGTTACAGCTT
Organism: Delphinus delphis; assembly: GCF_949987515.2. NCBI lineage: Eukaryota > Metazoa > Chordata > Mammalia > Artiodactyla > Delphinidae > Delphinus > Delphinus delphis. The sequence goes on from NC_082689.1 coordinate 68,480,189, forward strand.
GGCTGGGAAGTTCTGATTCATTCATCGTATTCACCAGAAATTGCATCTTCAGATTTCCATTTATTTTGGTCTTTAACAAAATTCTCTTAATGGAAAAGATTTCAATTCCCTGGAAGACTGTAAAAGGCACCTGGAACAGTTCTTTGCTCCAAAAGATAAAAAGTTTTGGGAAGATGGAATTATGAAGTTGCCTGAGAAATGACAGAAAGTAGTGGAACAAAAGGGTGAATAGGTGTTCAATAAAGCTCTTGGTGAAAATGAAAAATGTGTCTTTTATTTTTACTTAAAAAACCAAAGACACTTTTTGGCCCACCCGATATTTAGATGGAATTGGATATTTCGTCTATCCTCATTAGCACCAAAATAGCGCTTTATTCCTCATAATTTATTCAGTGCTTTAATAGCAAATTACCATGTATTAAAAGCTCAACATTCGGTTAAATTCACCACTTTATGAGTACCTGCTTTTTGTGAGGCCATGCACATAGTGGTTATAAACAGACCTTCCCTAAGACAGAACTGGATTGAAATCCCAGATTTGACACTTAATTCTGGTGTGAATTTAGGCAAATTAATCTCTCCTAGACTCATTTTCTTTACATATAAAAAAAATTTAGTAATTATCACTCCAAACGTTTTTTAAAGGATATATTGAAATAAGATAGCTAAAATGTCTTGCATATGGTAGTTGTTCAGTACATGATAACAGATATTGTTATTCTAATTAATAATTCAAGGTGTCAAGTGGTAGTATTACAAAAGTAAACAAAGAGTTCATATTTTTATGGATCTAGGAGCTGAAAAGATTCAACAGGTAAGATTAAAGTCTCTGCCCTCAAGAAATGCCATGTAGTATTTGTTGAATTAAAAAACTATGTACAAAGATTTGTACAGCATTAACTTCAGTGGAAGTCAGTATGTTAATTTCTGTAATCAATTTATAACCAAAGTACGATGGATATTTGGGAGAACAGAATTGAATGATTATGGCTGAGGAAGATGAGTAAAAGTTTAGAGGGTTGAGTTTGGAGGATAACTGGAAATCATACATTTGAAGAAGGCTGGAAGGGTTTTCAAAGCCAAGAAAGAACTGTGGACAACGTCATGGAAGCATTAAATTATTGAATGTTTATAAGGTCAGGATTTCTAATATTCAATGAATGAGAGGTTCAGAGTTCAGGAAATAGAAAAAACAGTGGTGGAGCGTTATGCTGAGTCACATCAATGAATGGGACAATATACGTGACTGTTTTCTGAAGAAAATGGGAGATATTCAATGATCAGAATCATCCCCCAGACTTAATAGGTGTATTTATGTATTTGCATGTATATGTGGAATGTTTGTTTGTCTGTGAGAATTATGGTAGAGTTTGAGGTTCTATTCACAACAGCCCAGAACCTGCCCTCTAGCTTATTACAGTCTATTCAGATGTCAATTGCAGTAGATAAATGAAGGACATATAGAAAGTGATCTGACAAGATCACCATGTTTGGGTGGTAAATTAGAAGGACGAAGGTGATTCTGATGAGTGTTTGCTGGAGTAAGGCAGTACTTAAAGTCTGAGAAGACCCAACAAAGATGAGTGGGCAAGTGCCAAGCAAAGTATTTATTTCTCAAAACGAAAGTGAGAACGGCATTACTCCTGGCTTCAGTTTCCTCTGTTAGCTAGTAGTCCTTAATACAAGCATGCTGTTTTTACCCCGTTGGTTCTCTTCATTCTCTGCTTCAGGCTACTCTTTAAGTTTTGCTTTACTTCTTTCCTCTCCTGCTTTTCCTTGGGAATGGGTCAAGAAATGTCTCTGGCAAGAAACCTGAAATTGAGTGTCAAGTAATAATATAATCAATATAGGGTACTGAGTCAGTATGGCCTTTGAATCGGTCTCATAAACAGCTTCTTACTTACTGGGCATGGTGCTCAGCTGTTCTGAGTTGCATCATCTCTACAATGGGGGTATTAATATAACATCCTTTACAGGGTTCCTCTGGGGATTAAGTTCAATAATGCACGCAAAGAACCTAGCACAGTTCCTAGCCTAGAGTATGTGCTCAATACACTTTAACCTTTATTGTTATCTTAGTAGTGAAGGCACTAGACTAGTGCTTTTGGAAAATCTGGTTTCTTCTGTCTTGCTACTTACGAACTGAATAAATTAGAGGAAGTGATTTAACACTTCTGACACTCAGATCTAAGTTGGTTAACATCTCACCTAGGTGTTGTAAAGAACAAATAGAACAGTGTGTAGGATATTGCCAGTTGAACCATAGAAAGCTTTACAAAGGTAAGACATTATTTTTATCAATGTGATTGTTAATAGTAAAAGCTAATAACCAAGCTTACTTTGGGGGCACAGATTAAGAGCTGGCTGTTACAGAGCTGATGACCCTGGGCCAGCAGATGTCAGCACACTCAGAACTGAAGGTTGGTTAAACTTTAGGATTGTTTGTTATCACTTATAAACTCGCCTGTCCTAACTTATACTCAGATTCTAGAATATGGTCACCAAGCAAAACAGATTGTTAGTGTCGTTCTGAGGTACCTGCATCAGGTTTTATTATTGTGTATAAATAAATACACAAGTATTTATTTAACCAGAAAAGTGATTTATCTTAAAATATAGGGATAATTTATCAGGTTTTTTTCATAGGCATAATACTAGTTTCCGTGGAAATCGTGAGAGAACCATGAAAATATCTTTGCTTTTACTGTCGTCTGATCAACCATCCTATCTGCCTTGTCAGTAAACCTGTATTGGTGTAATAAGCATTTTATACAGTGGAAAGTTAAAATTGTCAGTGAAAACACATAAGTTAGCATCCTTCTTTTTATCACTCTCCTATAAGTAAATTTCTTAGAATCTCATCAGTTGGTAAAGAGGATTCATTGACCTGCAAAGTTGAGAAAATCAGAATATATCTATGTTGATTCTACCGCTTTGAGAGGCTCTGCTTCCATCGACAATTTCTATATGAGTAGCTCTTTAGCCACTAAAAGGTTTTTAAATTCTTCAAACAAAATTATTTCAGAGAATGATGTTAAATCATTAACTATTATGTGAAACTATTTTGTGGAATTATTTATATGAAAAATGATGCTTTGTTATGATTTGAAGTTTTTTACCACTTTTCTTTAGAGTGTTTTCTTTTCTTTTTATACTTCCCCCTAAAAGATATTAGTCAGGTATAAAGCTATTCTCTTTGGAGTTTCCTTTTTGTGATGAGAAAATTATTGACCACAAATTAAATAATTTATTTGAAACATTTCAGGCATTATATATTTTCCCCTCAACAAATACTTAAAGAGATGAAATCACCTGAAACAGCAAGTAATTTGTTCTCACCATCCGTTCTATTTATTTTAAGAACTGTGCACCCTCATCATGCCTTGATTTCAATTTTTGTTATGTGTCTTGTGAATAAATAAGCTATAGAACAGCTCATACTCCCAGTGTATAACTGTGTCAAATGGGTAATCTAGAGAGGTACATTGACAGATTAAGGGAAAGGAATAAAGATCTTTAGCTAAAAGCCAGGAAGATCCAATTTATTTTAAATAAACCTCATTTAAACCTATAATGCACTAGACATTGCAATTTAAAATAGATGAATCTAAATCACCTGTCACCTTCTGCCAGAAATATGCTACAGACCATTGATATATGAAGAATGGACTAATGAAACTTTATTAATAAAATCAATTAGTTGATGCTCTGCCATTCTTTTCTCCACTCAGAGGTTTAGGTCATCTACCCCACACAAGGGGCAATCATAATAAAAGCTTCTACAGATGACTTGTTTACTGATTACCTAACAGCTATTATCAACTAATTTCTCCCTGTCCATACTTCACTACAGAGACTGAAAAGTCTACCTACTTTCTTTCCCAACCTCTCCTGTAAATAGGAATTGTCATATGATCGGTTCTGGCCATTGAGCTATTAGAGTACATGTGCTCTAAGCCTTCTGAAATGAGTTTTCTTTCTTGATAAATGACGAGAGACACTCATAAAGTTCTCATGCATGTCACTCTGCTTCCCACCTTTGGATGTGGTTGTGTGAGAACATAATGATTAGAGCTGTAGCTGTGATCAAGAAATAATAAGTCAAAAAATGCTGGGTATTAAAGAAGGATGTGTTAAAGAAGGATGTATTAAGGATGTAAAGTTTCTGGGTTCTTGATGATAACATTGAGCTCATTAAGTAACCATGCGACAGCTTGACTCCAGACTGCTCATCCAGTGAACAATAAATGCCAAATACTGATTAAGCAATACAACGTGTCTCAAACTCTTGCTGCTAAAGTGTAGTCATCATCAGCATCATCTGGAAAGATGTAAAATGTAGACTCTTGGGACCCTCCCCAGACCTACTGAATCAGAAAAACACTTTAATAAGATATCCAGGTGATTTGTATGCACGTTAAAGTTTAAGAAGCCCTGATTTAAGCCCTTGTAAGGTGGCCATGGTGTTAACTGCAATTACAAGTTACTTTAACTGATAGAACTGTTAAATTGCCAAGATGTTATGGTACTCTCTGTTGTTTAGTATATGGTTTGTTAAACTTTAACATTTCTTTTATTTCCCCATGTTAGAATCAAATAAATACCATACTTTTGTGGTTCTCAGTTTTTCAGTTAAGAATGCATATAATTTTAGCTTTTCTTTCTTCTCTATTGTCTTTTGTTTCTGCCTGCTTACTAGAAGAAACACAGGTTTCACTCCATCTTTCTTTGCCTTCCTCATTCTTTAATTAATTTTCTTTATGAAAGGCTCATAACTAAATATATATGAGTATATATATTAAACATATATGTATTATAAAATACATATTAAATATATAATGGATTATATATTTATGTATATGTATATATATATAAAATCTACAGGTGTATGCTAGCACTGCCTTTAAAAAATTAAATAAGACACTGGACTCACGTGTAATCCAGATACTACTCTTTCCTTATGTTATTAAACAACTCATCTCTTTTATTGAGGAAACGCATATATAAATTTTGATAAAAGGAAAAGAAATACATGAAAGTAGGAAAATGTGTTATAGTTAAATAGAAAAAAAAAAACAAAGCCCTTAAATGTATTCCATGTAAAATTTTCACAGGAGATTTCACTTCCTTGTCAATTGTTTTTAATTAAACTTGCTGTTTTACTCAAGAATCAAAATTAAAGATACATAATACTAACAACACCATTTATTTTTTATTCAATGATATCTAAAAGATATGACATCTTTCAGAGGAAGTTATTTTTATCCCTGAAAGATTACATCATTTTAAATTCATAAAAGCTAATGATTTTGTTGGCAAGCCTGGAGCCTTCATCACTACCCATACATTTTGTGAAAAACTTCATTCCAACTGACTCATCAACAAATTTGGGGAGTTTACTTCTTTGGTAGCAAGACCTACTGTATTGCCTGGAAGTTTAGTATTTGTCAATATATTACCATTTAATTCAAATTAATGGGAACTTATTCCTTACTCTTCAGAATAAAAAAATGTTACCACTTATGGAAGGTTTGTTTTGTTTTAAGCCCAATTCAAGACACTTTTTATGCATTCGCTATTCTTCACAATATCACTCTGATAGGAGCTAGTGTCAGAGATGATGCAAACCAGGATAACAGATGAGTATGTAACAAAAGAGATTTGTTCATTTCCATTATGCATATGGGTTTCAAGAAGTAAAGCAACGTGTTTTTAAAGTAAATTTTTTTTGTAAGGTAGACAATTTTTTTTCTCTCAGTCTACATTTTTTTTTTTTTTTAACTTTTCAGGAAAACCTTCTCTGATTGAAACTGATGATTCTATGGGACTTCTGGTAAAATAACTAATTTATGCTGTGTGGAGTTTTATGGGGTTCCTTGGCTTGTCCCTTGAGACAGAGCTGGGAAGTAGGGACAGCTACTCCAAAAAGCCTACAGAATCAGGCCAGCCATTGCTGGTGCCCTTTCTACCTGCTGTTCTGGACACCAGATGCTTCTCTCTGCTGCTGTGACAGTTGGGAAGGCAGTGTGTCTTGATTCTTTTCATCATCCTGCTGGGCCTGTTCCTGAACTTTTGACAGTAGCTGCTGCTTAATGACACAAGCTGTTGCTCGTGTTAAATGATCTATGAATCTATGATCAAACACTGTGGTCTGGAGAAAGTGGGTGTAGAGTTAAACCTGGCCCGACCATTTAATAAGATGAATTGTTGAAAATGTTGTAAGGAAGACCACATACAAACAAGGCTTAACAGGGATGGTCATCAGAATATAAAGACTTCCTTATTACAACATGGGAATGACCTGGCTGATGTTTTCAAATTCAGCAGTGAGTTGCATTTTTGATTGGGTCTCCGAAGTCAGAGGGACTTCCCAATGAGTCCACTTTCCTAGCAGCTACATGCTAGTTATCTGCCTCTTTGCATGCAGGTCCCTATGATCTATGTTGGGCAAAGCAGAGATTATTCCCTGCTTTATAAAAATGAGTTATTAACAAGGTTTTATGTTGTACTGCTTTTTAAAGATTTCAAAAAAACCATTGCAAAGAGCTGTGTGAATATGGAAAATGTAAATATTAGAGGAGAAAATCACCAGTTATTATTAAACTATAAAATCAATGATCGAATCTGCACACTGAAGAGACGTAAATGAACCTCAAGACTTTTTCCCTCTGTTTCAATTAAGACTGGACTTTATAGAGCCAGATAAGGTCTAAGATAAACAGAAATAAATTCGTGCTTTGTAAAACTCGATCAGAGCCTTGGTGCCCAATCTGCATTCTGCCGGTGCACCCAGCAGACTGAATTCCTAATAGACAGTTAATATGGACAGGGAGTGGCAATGTGACCCTCAATGTCGAACAGCCTACAAGTTGACTTGAGTCATATTAGACCAGATCTACTCTAACAAATGGCAGTTAACCTGCAAGAGAAATGTATTAGCTTGAGGAAGTTACCTAAGTCTGAAACTAATTTTTGTTTTGTGTTGTTTGGTTAGAGGAGTGCTGAAGGCTGGATTTTAGACAGTGTCAAAGAGACAGAGAAAATGAGAGGCTAGAAAATAAATTCCTCCTAACCGATTCCACAGCCAGTTGCTGGACAAGCAAGACCATTTCCATAAAATTTAAATGAGACATTTAAACTGGCTCACTGTATAAATTACACACATATTCTCTTATCTGACATACATGCTGATTTAGATCTGTCTTGCTGCTACATGGAGTGTAGTTTATGTAAAATGGGTAAGGATTGAAAAAAAATTTAGGTTGGCCCAATGAGCAGGTTAAACTAGAATAAGAGGAGAGAATACTTCTCCCAAAGCTTACGTTATTCGTAAAATTAGATGCAAAAGTCTTACATTAATGAAAAATTAAGTTTGAGCTCTTCATTACAGAGATACAAGGAATTTGCAAGTTACAGTAGGATAAGTCCTTAATAAGAAAAACTCTGGGTTCCAAGAGCTCATATTGCTTCATTTGAGGAAATAGAAAAGAATCATCAGCAACTAAGGACAAAATGGAACCCAAGAAATTAGAGATTAAATTTCATGACTCTCCTGAGCCCCACATGTTTCCTCTGCTGAGAAGTGGAACACTGTCCACAATACAAGGTATGAACAGTGAAGGGAGTAGGCTCACCCAATCTGTCATATCCCTCCTTGGGCTTCCTGCCTTCCCCAAATACATGGAGGCTGATTTTTCTCTTCCCATCCTGTCTCACCTTTGTCTCAGAAACAGTACAATAGCTCCTCATCTAAAACTTCAACTTAACTAAAAACATCTGCCCTGAGGTCTATGTTAAAAAAATGGCACAAGTTCTTCTGAATAAACACTCGGTCCTACACTGTTTCATCATTAACATGAAAATACTGTAAAAATAGAAGTATTTTTAATTACTCCATATTTACTGTTTTTAAAAATATGAGTTATTTCCTTATTGAAATACAGAAAACAGGTCTTATAATTGTATTGATTCTTTGAAGAATCTGGACTATTCTCATATTTTTTTTTTTTTTTTTGCGGTACGCGGGCCTCTCACTGTTGTGGCCTCTCCAGTTGTGGAGCATAGGCTCTGGACGTGCAGGCTCAGCGGCCATGGCTCACGGGCCCAGCTGCTCCGCAGCATGTGGGATCTTCCCGGACCGGGGCACGAACCCATGTCCCCTGCATCAGCAGGCGGACTCTCAACCACTGCGCCACCAGGGAAGCCCTATTCTCATATTTTTGATTCTCCAAAATATTAGAATATACATTCCTCACAGTACGCATTTTGCATCTTTAGGTACTTTGAATTTGTACTTAGAAAAGTGTTTCGAAATTCATGTGGTAATTGTAATGAACTATATTATATTCCCCAATTGAATGATACACCAAGGATCCTGATAGAATACCAAGGAACTAGGGAAATTTAAGGCTATAAACATTAAGGTGATTACAAGTCAGATTATTTGATAATGTCTGATGGAGTCTGGAACCCAAGATGTCTTTAAATTGCTTGAAGGCCATATAGACTCCAGGAATTCCAAATGTCACCTGTTAGGGACAGAATTGTGTCTTTCCAAAATCCTTATGTTGAAGTCCTAACCCCCCACTACCTCAGAATGTGACTGTATTTGGAGATAGGGTCTTAAAAAGGTAATTAGTTTAAAATGTGGTCATTAGGATGGACCTTAATCCAATATAACTGGTGTTCTTATGAAAAGAGGAAATTTAAACAAAGACACATACAGAGGGAAGATCATGTGAAAACCCAGGAGAAGACAGTCATCTACAAGCAAAAGATAAAAGCCTCAGGAGAAACCCTGTCCATATCTTGATCTCACACATCTAGCCTCTATTACTGTGTGAAAATAAATTTCTGTTGCTTAAGCCACCCATTCTGTGGTTCTTTGTTATGGCAGCCTTAGCAGACTAATAAAGTACCCCAGAGACTGCAAAGAAATACTGTCTTCCCCAAGTGTTCTTGCGTACTCCCCCACAAAATAGTAAACTCTGAGACAAACTGGCTGATTAACTCCTCCAGTAATTCACTAATTCATACTGTCAACAAATAAGCACTAATTGAATATATTCTATCCACTGGTCACTTGCTAAGTTCTGGAATAAGGATAGCTTCTCAAGTAATTCACAGCTAGTTGGAGATACAGACATGCATAAATAATTGCAATCCATGTGGGAGATGCCAAAGTAAATGTATTCATTCCTTTATGCATTCATTCATTTTCCAAATCCAATACACACTTATTTAGATCTTACTATTGTGCCAGCACTGAGCTGGAGGAAAATTGAACTCTCATTGGGAGATATTTCAATAAAGCACTCCCTAATGATGTGTTCATTCTCTAATGAAGAAGGAAAGTTTTATTCAATGTATTTTATTGGCTGTCATCTGGATATCCCACCAGTATCTCACACTGAAACCTCCATAACCTCCCGTGCTTATCATCTTCCCTCAACCAAGTCTGCCCCTCTTGCTGCTTCTCTCACTATGTTCCATGGCTCATCCATCTAGTCACTCAAGTCAAAACCTGAGCTTAACCTTGAGTCATCTTTTTACTCCAACCCCATATCTACTGGATCATCAAGACTGGTGACTCTTCTCAAATATCTCTAAACACTTTCTCTCCATACCTGATTCTTTATCACAGGCCTTCATCATCTCTTGCTTTGATTAGTTTAGAATATAATTATTATAAATCTACAATCTTTGATTTAGATTATTATCTTCTATAGTAGGATGATCTCTACCTCCTATTGCCTCTCATTCTAATCAACCTTCCATGTTGATTCAAAAATTATATTTCTAAAGCAAAAATATGGATATGTAACTTCCTTGCACAATATTTTTATGACTGCTAATCAGATGTAACATGAATTCCTTAACCCAGTATACTACATCTTGTCTGCTTCTCCAGCCATACTTTCTATCACTTACCAGAACCCATTTTATGCTCTTGTCATAAGAAAATTAAGATTCTGAGATTTTAAATATAGACCATAAGCCTGAATAGAAATAGGGGAAGAAAGGGGAGGTTTCTTTTCAGTAACTGTCACACTAGGGGAAGGATGACCATCTTAGATCTTAATATTTGTGTGCCCTTTCAATATTTATGATTAAATGTTTATTGAACCACAGGTTCTTGTCTAGGTCCTACTTATAATTATTATCATCATCATTCTCCCTGCAATATGCATATAAGACTTTGAACAACATAGTAAATCAATTCAACAGGTTTTCCTCAATTGCATTTGATTTTCTGAGAGAAATCCGACTGTGTAGAGTCATACAACGGACCCATTAAAAAAGGTTTAATTAAGTAACAAATCTCCACATTCTTTTCTCACAGGATAGTTTTCAGTGAAGAATATTTTAAAGGAAAATTAAAACATTCAAACCTTTAACTCAGTGAAGGCAATAGCAAGCATATTGTATTATATTTTTCATGAATAATAAACTATGTATTATCTCTTATGACCTCCAAATTTTATATACCATGTATAACCCCAGAAGCAGAATCAAGGGGTTACTGAATATAGCTAATAATGCAAACAGTTGTTTTCCCCTTATATTAATTAGTTTGCTAAAATATAATTTCATGAGCCATTTCTTCAGAATAATAAATATTCAGAAAAAAATAGTGACATACTTTAAATTAGCCAAAGAAAAATTCTCTCAGTTATTGATAGCAGAAACTGACAATATGAGTCTTTAGACATTGCCTTCATGTTTTTTTCCCATCAAAAATCAAATTACTGATATTTCTAGCTTCCCCTTTTGGCATTGTTAGAAATCAATAAATATTAAGAAATTATTTTCAAAGACTAACAGTTTCAGGCCATCCAACCATGAATATTGTCTTCAGAAGTTCCAGCCTTCTGGAGCCAGCCATCGAATTCATGTGCGTTCTGGGAGGGAACCGTCCAACGACTGCAAGGCTGTCTGAGGATAAAGGCCCTGAATACGATATGCTAAGAAGCACTGATCATCAAAGAGAGAAAAAGAACCCAGCTTGATTTTAATGAAATCTTTTTAAAGTGTAGGAGAGGCAAGGAATGTGGAAAACATCAGTGACTTGGGAAGTGGGTTGGAGGAGGAGACCCCTATTCTATTCAGAAGATTACTTGGTACCAGATGATAATTAGATAGACTCTTGGAAATTAGTTAATGGATGGCCCTTGTTCTGGACTGGTATATTCCTGTCCAAACCCCAAATTATTGCCTGAACTGGATCTGTTAAAACCCTCTTGCCTATATCAGTTGGCATTGGAGATTACAGTTTCTCATTGTCATTTCCAGAGCTTCTAAAAAAGCTTTTCCTGCTCTACAGGTTTCGAGGCTAAGTGGAAGTTTCCAGCCTCTAGGGCTGCTAATTTAACGGCTTTCATAGGTATTAGAGTTCAAGGAAAATAATCCTTTTAAAAAACTGTACATTGTTACTTCTCACTAAATTATGAGAAAGGCCTTCTCTACCAATTACTAAGTATTAAAAAGTTACCAATTATTAGGGGCTTTAAAGACAAGGTCATTTATAAAAGAATCATTCCATCTAGCTAGAGAAACCACTGCTGAGAACACAACTAAAAACAATTCTTCAGCTAAATTCTCAGGAAATTAATGTTTCTGTTATCTATATTTATATTTAGAGAAGGAGCAGTGAGAATGTTTCATCCTTGAACTGAGAAACTACCTCTGAGCTCTTTGCAGAGAAAAGAAGAAAGTTTGATTGCAGTGGCAGGCTTGAACAGTTTGGATGTGCAGAGTATTGATTTCTCTCCTGTATTTATTCTATTCTTGTGGTAGGAAGCGTTAAGTACCCGGAGAGGAATGGCAGAGTGGACATTTTAAAAATAGTTTGACATGATTGAAAGTCTTCATATTTGTCAAGGTGTTTACCAACTATATGGAATTGTTTTGTTTTTGCATTTTTGTTCTCAGTAGATGTCATATGCTTGAAATGTGGCAGATTCATGTGTCTGAAGTATCAGTTTTTCAGTTTAACACCAGATGCAGTCAGTTCTGGACTAGGAAGCAGTGGTATGTTGATATACCCACATTTTTTTTGCTCCCCGTTTTACTAATAAAGCAGTTGGTAAGTGCAAGGAATTGCCTGTATTGTACTGTTCAGCACATGGATCAAACACTGTTCTTAGCACTGTATTCTAACCAGCCATGGCCATTCTTTAGTCATGTCTCAAAAGGTACTACAATTCCCAAGTTGGTTTCTCTGGCAACTGTAGAGACAGTTGAATTGCAATTCGTAATTGACCAGTCACTAGCCCTGGGGATTTTTCTTCATTCACCAAGCTTCCATGTGGCCTGTGGAGTGTGGAAAGTGGTTGCCCGTCCCAGTTTCCTGAGTCCTTTGAGACAGAGCCAGTGAACCACAACCTTCTGTGTTCTGATCACTGGAAGGAATTTTTTTTCTTTACAATTCACTCAGAACTGCTTTGACTTTCTTTAAAGACTGTTATCCCAGGGAACAATGCTGCTTGTTTTGGATTATTTTGTGTTCTTCATACCTGTTGAGCTTGAATTATGCTAAAGCTGCCAACTCATTTTATAAAGAGTCATCTGGAAAACAATTTGAAAATGTCACCTTTTTGCTTCCTTTACGAACTTCACTCCAATATGACTCCAATATGACGAAATGTAATGAGAGTAATAACTTGTTATGCTTCTAAAATGTCTCTTAGATATGCCTCATGTGGAAGCTATTTCAGATAAGTTGTCTTGAGTTAAAGAAATAATCAAAGACTATGTCTTAAATAAATTTGTGGAAAGCTCCTTCTAAGCCCTTGAAAGAATATTTTGTATATTTCTTTCTAGGTTTATGTGTAAGAAATCTTGGCATCTGAAAACATGCTAGTTAATTTAGGCACTGAAAGTCTGTCAGATTTGTCATAAATATAGAATAATTCCATATAAGCCTGATATCCAGAAGCATTATGTGTTTTGGAATATATCCAAGTACATTCCTTCATTGGTTGATATATAAATAAATTACCAAATTTAGATAACTAGGGTAGTTGCATTTGGAATTTTAATTACTTAGAGTTGCATTATCATTTTTTCATTTTCCATGAATATCGATTTGATCTAATTTGGTGACAATGGTAGACTGATATGACTCCTTACCTTTTAAAATTCACATCAGGGTCTGTACAGTGCACAGACTAAGTTCAGGGCAGAGACCGTGTAGAATTGCCAGGCTTCAGAGAAACAGAGCATGTAAGCACTAATACCCCAGAGGCAACTCTAATGCCACTAGGAGAGAAACACTCCCTTTGCTGACCACTGTCAGTCACATTATCGATCACCAGCACCCTGAGAGGAAATGTCACTGCCAATGGTGCAAGTTGAGCCAGAGAGGTAACTCAGTTAACAGGATTCCAATGCCACGACCACTTTTTCAGGACATGTTCTTGCTCACTCAGTGACTTTCCCGTTTCATTGATTCTGGGCACTCGGGTTCCCTAAGAATATATATGACCAAGTGCTCTTTCTTTTGCTTTTATGGCTTACCATAGCACAAATTGCTGCAGATGAGAATGTACTTATTGGCATACATGGAAGAATGACCTTACTTTATAGTGCTATTATAAAAGCACAATTTAAACCAGACTTTCAATTTTTGTGTGACAGAAGAAGGGGCTAATTTTATGGATCTTGACCTCTCTTGAGCATTCAAACTATTGATGACAGAGCACAAGGCTCTTTACATTCCCTGCTTGTCATTTTCTTGGCCTTAGATGGCTTCCAACCCATTTCAGTGCATATGCCTTTTTGATGTCCTGCGTGGGAGGGTAATGCATCTTCTCAGCCTCAACATCTCTGGTCTACTCTTCTGTAAGGATTCAGGAAAGAAACGATCTTCTTGTGTCCCAGACCTGGCTTTCTACATCTCCAATTCACAACAGTAAAAACACTACTAGAGGTATAACACCTCCTGCCTTATTAATAATACCAAATCAATGTATTATTTAAAGCAACTGGTTGATCATCCAGTTTCATGGCTCACATTTTTTCACTAAACTGGATCTACCTTGGAGACACATTTAATTTCTTTTACAGCAGATGTCTCAAATTAGTTTTACATTTTTTACTGAAGTTTCAAAGAATATTCCATCTACTATGGTTATTCTTCCCTTAGGCATTATCAATACTCTGTAAAAATTTAAGCAGGAACACTTTCTAATTCCTCATAAGGATGTACAAATGAAAAATATAAAGTTTTTCATTAGTATAAGGATATACTAAATGCAATACAAAAGAAGATGTAAACAATACTCAAAGGGGGCACCCTAAGCCGTCTGTCAGTTTCATGGTTTTCCTTGGAGATTCCAAGGTCCCTGCTACTCCTTCATTCCCTCAGAAGGGTTCCTTATGCAGGTGACATCACCACTTTTACCATATACAATTGGTCCCGGAGTGTGTGCTGGACACAAAGGCACCCACACAGAGTCTGGTCAGCAGAGTGTACATTGTCCTGGCGAGAGCACTTTTACCAACTGGGTTGCCTTAAAATGGATGAGACTGACAGACCCAATCAGATTTTCATCTCTTTTGTGAAGTTTGAATGGGACATTCAAAGAAAGGCTGAAGACAATAGGGGGGTAAAGTTGCTGAGAGATACACAGAAAAGAAGCAGTAAGCAGAAACTATGGGGATGTAGGACTCAGGGTTAAGAAAAAGCCTCAATAGAGAAGAGAATAATGAGGGTCAGCTTGCAAGTGACAGCAGGAGCTGTAGATGTGCAGAGAGAGAGAATGAGTGAGTTGGCATCATGTGCAACACTAAAGCAGGGAGGAGAGGGTGACTTCTGCTGAGAGAACAGCTTGTTTCTCTAGAGTTGTTTTTACTCTAAGTGATCTTTCAGTTCTCCATGGGACCTGGCTGTGTGGTTGTTGGTATATTCTGAAAGTTGTTTCCATCACCATGAACCAAGTTAGTCATCTGTTTTGCTCTTCCACATTTCCCCATTTATCTTCTCAATAAACCATGGCCAGAGTGTATGGCTATTCTTAGGAGACAGGAAAAACTGGCACAATATTCATCGTCACTTTTGGTGCAGGGGAAGGGGTGTAGATGATCTCTAGCTTAGATTACTCGCAGTCATATTACTGAGAAAAGTTATAGATTTGGCAAAAAAACTTTTACATTAAAAGTAGTAGTAAAAGAATCTTCAGGATAGGTATTTCCCAGCTGTTTTCTGAGGGACACATATTGAGGCGATTCTTAATAATGAGGGTTTAGAATGAGGGTAATGTGTTAAGTCTGGAAAAGATTTAGGATGTACATTAGCTTATTAAAAGCTGTGTGAAGTCTTGCAGTTAAGAACAAATATTACCTCTATTTAACCTAGCAAGAGGTAACTAACACCTTTTCATTCCATTAGATCAACAGATAATATCTCACTAAATTATTTTTTCTGTGGTATGCAGTTTTTAAAACTTCAGTTTATATAAATGATCTTAATAAGCACATTGTCTTATAAAAGATAGCTGTCGTCCTTGAGATTGTATTTAGCTGTGAATTATTCTAAATTTCAGAATTTTTATTGCTTCCAGTGTCATGCAAGAGGTCTTAGAAATAGTGCTAAAGGTATATTGGTTATTAAAATTTCTGTAAATACCAGTGGGAAAAATTTCTTTCTGGCTCTTCCAACCCAGCCTCTGGTTGTCTGTAGTAGAAGGAGATTTCCTTTGTGGATTGTCAGTGCAGTTTAGAGGTTTTGTACATAAATTTTTTGAACAGAGAACATTGGAAGAGCAGTAAGAATAAGATGTGAATATAGTTGTTTTAACCTCTTTGAAACAATGTGACAAAGACTGAAGGAAGCAATAGGCATTGGATAAACACATGTTTCATACCCCTTGTATGGCTATAAGTGGATTTAAATACTGCTTGTCACAGGATATTGAAATACTGAGTATTCTGAGATATACAGTTTGATACAAAAAGTAAAATATTCAAACATTGTATTTCAGTAAGGAGGATGGTAATTAACACTTTTAATCAGAGTACAACTACAAAAAAAAAGAGGAAAGGATTTTAATTTAAAAGCAACTATTGGTTACATCTAAAGAAGATTTTTTAGTAATGTGAAAGTAGAAACTCATTTGTAAAATTTTGTGATACCTCCTTAATAACTCTGAAAATAGGATGGTCAGTAGAATATAGTTACAAGCAATCTTTATTTAATCCAGTAGCTTTTAACTCTGATAATATTTACGTGTAGAGTTGTGTGGGGGAAAGCAAGAATATTAAATTTTTCTGATTGTTGAAATAATAAATGTACATTTTGAAAATCTGGAGCAGTATAAAAAAGAAATTGCCACTCACTCATAATTAGTGTTTAGCATGATTGACTCTTTTCTATTTGGCAGATATTTTCTTCTAAGTCTTTTTTATGAATATATCCTTTTACAGAATTGAGATATTGATACATAATTTTTCCATTCTTGCCTGTGCTATTATTTTATGAATATTTCCATATTTTCCATACTACTTAACCAAATAAAAATTATCAAAAACTCTTTCCAATTCTCATTTTAAGAGTTACATAATATTCCATTGCAATTTATTTAACATTTCTCCAACATTGGTTAATTCAGGTTGATTTCTATCTGAGTAATTTAAAATGTCAGTTTTACCAATAATGCTGTGAGGTGTGTAAATCTTTTTTTCTTTAAAAAAATTTCACTTTGAGTTAGAGTCCAAAAGGAGATTAATGGGTCAAATGTTTCAATGTTTTAAAAACTTGCAATACATATTTTAAATATTATGTTATTAATCTTGTAAATATTTACATTCTATTCTATAACATATCAGAACCTTTGCATTTACTCATTTGTGAATTTCTTGTTCACATCCTTTCTCTACTCACCTATTGGCTTTGCGTTTTTCTTGTTGGTTTTATATGAAGTTTTTTCATATAACCCTTTATTTTGCATATTAAATAAAAATATCGGTAAATATTTTTCCAGATTGTTTGCTTTTATGTTATTTTAATAAATAGAAGATTGATGATTATGTTCTAAAAGCTATTGATATTTCTGCTCTGGTTTTTGTTCTTTTCCTTATAAGCTTAGTATATCTAATTGTCCTAGGATTTATGCAAATTAGGGAGGAATCCTTTCTCTGAGCTATTGTCCTTGCTGTGAGAGAGAAGTTTCTGAATGCTTATAGAGGGATTAATAAATAGGTCTTATTGTTTTTTTATTTCTTAGCGATTTTTTGGAAGTGGGGAGGAGGTTTTCTGAACTTAGGGGTCTGTGGTAACATTTCATGAAAATTCTGAACTTTTGAGTGAAACCAAAGTTTTCTCTAGCCTTTCACAGAATCAAAGAGAGTAACCTGCAATACCTTTAAACAAAGAGCTTTGAACATTAGCTTTTATAGAGGTTTTCTCCTCCCCCAATGCAGTCTGTTCGTTAGAAAAGCAGCATCTAGATCTTGGTCAGACTTGCTTATGAAAAGTGGATGATAGTCACAGACTGTTTATTTCATCTGATTTATAATACCATCTCTTGTAATATATCAACTCCTTTGCAGAGTCTGTTTCTAGACTATTTTATTCGATCTTATTAATCTGATATTTATTCTAATATTATTATCACACTATTTTAATTGTGTAATTTTATAGTAAAGTTTAAAATCTTGTATGGCAAATACCCTATCATTAATTTTCTTTTTTACCATTTTCTTAACTATTAATGTTTATTTAATCTTTCTAATAAAATATATCAGGTTCTAAAATCATCCCTTTGGAATTTTTATTGGATTCTTATTAAATATATACATTACTTTTAGAAGAATATTATAATAATATCTTTCAATAGGTAGCATAACTCACAAAAGCCAAAATCTGTGTTCCTGTGATGTATAATGTATAGTAGATTGAAGTTTGTTACAGTGGAAAGAATAGTGGGTTAGGCATTAGGAGATCTGGTTCCTGGGCCTGTCCCTCGATTTTCTACCTTTGTGAAACTGGGAAAATTAATTCACAGCTCTATGGCTCAGTTTCTTTATTTGAATAATGAAGAGGTTGTACTAGATATGGCATTAGAATGGTCAGTGAGTTCCATTCGAAATTGTGAATGCAATGAACATCTGATGTTATTAAAAATAATTCTTTTGTGCCCACTGGCTACTTAGCAATACCATCTTAGTTCAACAACCACTCTTCCTCCAATTTTAACACTCCCTTTCTAGGTAAAGATGTATTCCACAGAAATGGATAGAAATTACTATGCATTAGAAAATTATGCTTACCATACAAATAGATTACCTAATTTTAAGTGGAATGGCACAGTGCAGTATACATATCAAACTAGCATCCTGGCTTTGATTAGCTTGGTATTTAATAACATAACCCCACTGTTCCTATGATATCTTACATAGAATTCCAGTATACAGAAATTAATCTGATGGGAAGGAAGTTGTAAATAACCAAAAAAAAAAATGTTGCAAAATAAACGTAACTAGTAAGATGCTACAAAATGTATTTAATGTAATAAAATGACATCCAATATTTAAAGCACATTTTTAATTTTAAAGATATCAACCTAAAATATAAAAATAATGCTTTATAAATACGAAAGCAAGGTGTTCAAGCCACTGTAACAAAAGAAACCAGATTCTCGGTGTCTTAATACAGTTAAAATTTTTTGCTCTCCATGTCATCGTTCAATGTGGATTTGTTCCTTGCCATCATTGAGAGGCTCAGGATCCTTACCTCTGTGGATCCAACATCTCCTAGGTCCTCATTTTTCTCTGCGTTTAATAGTATGGATGAGAAAAAGATGTAGGAGAAGACATATTCACTCTTTCCCACCTAAACCCGGGGATGACATATCACTTCTCCTCTTTCTTTTCAGTTGTATGGTTCTACATAACTGCAGAGGAATCTGGAAAATTGAGTCCAGTGAGGTGCCAAGAAGGAGAGAACAAACACATTTAGTGATGAGAACTAGCAACCTCTGCCAGAGTCAGTTAATTATCTCTTTTTCTCAACATACAGAGCAAATACATCCCTCTTCCAGGATTGAACACTGAATCCAGTCTTGGCATCCAATGCTAAGCCTAAGCTATCCACACGATGGATAGCACTCTCCATCAGTCCACTTGTGGTTCCTCATTGGTCTGTGGACACATGTACTTAACAGATAAGTTTCCTGCTTCCATACCCAATGGGCAGACATGCTTAATGTTACCTACCCTAGCAACTGAGAAGTTAGTGCTGTAGTTTGGCTCATCTCTGAATGAGATGTTATTGGTGTCCCTTCTCCCTTACCTCTGGAAGTTTGTTCTTCATCAGTTATTCTCCATATTACATATGAAGTGGACACTGGGGAGTGTGTCCTCCTTGGAGACTGTGCAGTTTTTGCAGACTGTTTCTAATGAGGTGAGCTTGGGTGCCCACAATTTGTTTCACAGCTTGAACAATCCAAGGCTCTGTTTAGCCTGGGCTCATGGTTTTGTTATTGTTGTTGTTTGAGAGAGTTTTCACAAAACCATGGTAGGACTAAGACTCATTGACTTCTAATTAAATCCATGTGCCAGTAACTATATTCCTTCCTAGACAGTTCTTAAGCCTGATTTATTTCTTGCTTTTTTCCCCTCCTGCTTCTCTGCCTCAGCAGTGCTAACTTGAGGCCATCTAGAATCAAACTGTTATCTTTACCACATGGCTGAATTGCTGTCTTCAACTGTTAATACCTCTAAATCTTCATTATTCAATCTTTTTCCATACTATATCTTATTATTGGCTGCCTAGAATCAAGGTCCAAAAGTTCTGATCTTCTTAGCTCAGTTTTGTTACTGTTCACCAATTATTCTCTATAGCTAATCCATTTCACTTAATACCTTGCCAAAGTCACCAATAGTCATCTAATACGCGCTAATATAGTGCTTCCTTCCAATTTTCCTAGAGCTGTCTACTCAATGGCACAAGGTCTGCCTTCCAAAGTATCATGCCGGCAGTTTTACCAAATATTTTGCCAGGGAATATCAAGTCTCTCCAGTATTGGCCTCCAATATTGATTGGTTCTTCATTACACATGGCCCACTCACTAAGCCTATTGCTGAATATTTTTGGATATTTTATATTAACATCCCACTCTCGGCATTATCTTCTCTTTTGGTCAGCATATGTTAATGGCAATAACAATTTCAAATTCTTAGTAGCTTAAACACTAAAGGTTTAGTTTTCAAACATCATAATCCAATATGGTTGGCAGTAGAGGTCTGCTTCACAGAAATAGAAGGCTTATGTGGCTCAACCATTTTCTAGGACTTTGTTCTTTTCTGTATTAAATGGCTAGATGGGAAAGAGAGTGAGTAGAAAGTAAACACATTTTTAATTGCCTTGGTCCCAGAAATTATATATATCTCCTCTGCTCACAATCCATTGGCCAGAAATCCATTATACCACTGCAACAACTGCAATAGATGCTGGGGAATGTATTCTAGATGTATTCCCAGGAAGAAGAACCCTGTAGCTCTGCCACAAGCCTACAAATTACTTAACAAAAAGGATAAAAATGTAGTGTTTGTTAAAATTGTCTGTTACTATCCCCTCTTCCTCAGCTCAATTCACTTCTAATATAATATTAGAACAGAAAAGAGTACGGCAATGATACAGTTCCATCTCTCCACTTTCCTATGACTTCATTCCACATTTAATTGTTCAAGTATCACAGTCCTAGAATCTGGAAACCTCTAGCTCTCCTTTGCTTGCCATGACCCCTGTGCCATGACCTCTACTCCACTCTCAAAGTGAATTGTTGGCAGAGGGAGGTGGCACTATTACTTGGCAGATGCAGGGACAAGAATAAATGATGGCTGTTTTAGGCCACTGAGTTATGAGATGTTTTCTTAAGCAGGAATAGTTGATTGATACATACCTAACAGGTAACAAAATGGACTCTGATAAAAGTTACTTGCCAAAGGCAAGAGCCGGGATATAGAAACAGATGATTTTATTTCCTGGTGGGTAAGCTTTATCACATTATCTTCAGTTCAAACTTAGTTTCTATAGGAATCTACTCTATGTCCTGGCTTAAGTTCCAAATGGCAAAGCTTATATATTCTCAATGCAAGCAGAATTAAAATCCTATTAGAGAATTAAGCTTTGTTTATGCTTTTTGTTATGGTTTTCTAAAGTGTACATTAAGCATTGGCTACAAGCCACATTGGGACATTAATTAATCACAATACTAACACATTTCAATATTCAGCTGGCAACAAGGCCTACAATTATAGTTAAGCTTTTATTCTTTGTGTCTGCAATTACCTAAGCAGTGAAAGGAGATTTTCATGATTGCCATTAAGGGTTTAATTATGATAACTCAGATACAAGAACAGTTGTTAGCTAGACATCTATCCATCCCTCTGGGTAAATTGGCCCATGTGAGGACAGGGCCTAGAAGGATAGGCCAAAGCAGTAAAGGCAGCCAATCAGTTGCATTACTGTGGACTCAGGACACGTTGCTGTCACTCTAGTTCCCTTTCAGCAGCTTTATATGGTATAGGCCACTTTAGTGGCCTTAGCGCCTTGAAAGGGCCAATTGACCTCAGGTGAAAAACAGTCTATTGTCTGATGCGATTCTCTTGCTCCAGGATTCTGGCTACTTACCCTGCACCAAAGGGTAAAATAAAAGAAAGTTCTTAGCATCTAAGTAATAAGAGACAAAGTAAACACTTTGAGTTTCTTGAAAAAGAACTGGAAGACTGGATATCCCTAACTCACTGGTTTTGTTTATTGAATGTTCCTGTCACTTTAATAGCCCATTTACAAATGTAATCCAACATTGAATATTTAGTGACTTTGTTATAAGCCATATCAAACAATTTGAATCTAAGCATATCAGAGAAGAATGTCACTGGTTTCCCTAGTTGTTTGACAGGCATGTTTGTTGGCAGATAATAAACCAAAAGTGCCATTGTTTTTTAAAATCTGTGGAATCCAGACAACACTATGAACAAAGGAACAACTAGGAAATAGCCAAGATAGAGTTATTGTGGAGTGCTTTCAGCAGCTAGTTAGAAAGTATGCTAGATCATAATGAAACTAAGCAAAGGTGATCTATTTTATCTGAGTGTCTAAAGTACATATTGTCCTGATTAGATGTTTGTTTAAACAGGACATTAGTAATTATAATACAGACAAAAAAACCCTTCATGTTTTTGTTACATCAAGAAAAGAATGCTGAATTTATTCTTTATATGCTATATGCTGAATTTATTTTAACAAGGATGTGTTGAACCACTTTTATAGCTCTAAGATATTTTTTTCTCTTCAGCTCAAACCTGTTCTACCATTTTAACTATTTGGAAAATAATTTGGATGAGTTTTAGAATGTACTAGAGCATGAGGGATTCTCAGTGGGAATTTCATGCCAAAATATATTATATTTTTAGAAAATGTTTAAAATTACCTTGAGCCTGAGAAAGGTGAATTTGATTTTTTCATATTTAAAAATTTCCTTAAAATGAATTTAGTTTAAGTAGAATTTGAAAATATTTTGTCAATGATTAAGTAGAACAGAGTCAGAATTATGCTTTAAATTGATTTTAAAATATTTAAATTAATATTTACTAACTTCTTAAAAGAGTATAAAACATGCCCCCGTGATCCACTATTTCAATAAAATTGCATATTAAGATTTAAATTGAAAAATTTGCAACTTAGAATTAAATGTAGAAACAGGAAAACATAAAATGCCCCCAACAGCAAAGTCAGCATAAAGTCACATTAGAAAGGTGGCCACATAAAAAGGGCAAAAGTCTTAGAAATTAAGACATGAAAAGAAGGCAAGACCTACAATACACAAAGTGATGAGATACAGTGCATATGAGATTAAAGAGGGCCACTCTCCAAAAGTCTCCAAAAATAGACATCTTTTCTACTATACAGAATTTAAAAAGAAAAAAAAAAAGCATGTGCAGACACAAAAGATAATTGCATTGCTCATTTAATTAGTCTTCTTTTGTTTTTGTTTTTAACACACAGTTTTGTAGCCCTCACTATAAACAGGCACCGGCCACTAGCTAGGTACTTTATGACATTAATTTATGTAATCTTCTAAGTAACTCTATCAGGTAGGCATTGGTATTACTACTGATGCACAGAGCAGATAACAATTTGCCCAAGACCACACAGCAGTAAATGGTATAGGTGATATTCAAATCCAGGCAGGATGATTCCAGAGTAAGTGCACAGAACCGCTATGCTGCACTGACTCTGCTCAAGAAGCAGCTACTTCTCAGTTTACATATATCGCCCCTCCTATTTTCATATTTCCAAGTTGTTGAAAATGAATAGTGTATACACACTATATACATAAGTGTATATATATAGTATACTATACATGCACTATGTATTATATATATTATATGTTATATACATAATACATATACACTATAATAATAGTGTATGTATATATAATATTATATTAAGCTGAACTCCATTCTCAGCCAACATAAGTTGCATGCTATTTGTTTTGGAATGTATTATCTGTATACAATTGAGAAACTGGTTGAATAAGATCATATGTGTCCAAAAACAAAAAGTTTTTCCCCCAATTTTTCCTTTAAAAGAGAGAACATACCTTATAATTGAGTTATTTCATTATTAGTGTTAGTTTTGGATGATTAAAGAGCTTACCTATAATCTCTAGACTATTTTTTAAGGGGTTATACATAGGTTTACTTATTATCTTTGGGATTAAAACCTCCCAATTGTGTTAGATGCCATTTTACATAAATCTTTTACAGATCACTTTAAAAAACAAGATAGTGACTGATTATGTTACAGAGATCCCATACTATAAAACTCCATTACTAAAAAAATAAAGAAAACTAATGACAGCAAGAACAGAAATCTGAAACTTTCCTAATGTTATACAAATGGGAGGTTATAACTTGGGATAAAAGCTCCAATAACAGCATCATATATTGATTCTAAAACTCTCCGTATCAAATAAACTACCTGGACAAACAGATAAAGCTTTCTAGGAAATTTTTCCAGATGGCAAAGATCCAACTCAATTGACAACAAAGCAATTGATGTTGAAGATGCATAACAAGCATTTAAATAAAATTGTTTCATGGAATGTGAGAGAAAATGTTCCTAAGTTAAAATATCGTTTTCAGCACATGGCATTAACTTATATCTGTAATTAAATATTTAAAAGAAACACTGCAAAAAGACATCTGACTTTCTATTTATAATCTTAAAAGTTTATATCTAAAACTTTTTGTGGTTATATGTGCTAATTATGCAGTTTATGATATATAAGATTTGAGTGAGTATAATCTTAAATATTTAACACTTAGAAGTTGTTATTATCTTTAGCTGCTGTTCTCATTGTTTGAACAGCAGAAGTGAAATTAGGAAACTTGCTCCACTAGATTTTTATCTAATTCTGTATTCTGTTGAGTACAGCTCATGTTTAAGAACCTCAATAAATACTAAGTAACAATATTGACTCTTGTACTCTATCTTTAAATATACTTTTGAAGCTTACATTAAGTAAGTGTACTTTTATTAATATATACTTATTTCATAATTAATTTTTTTCATATATATATATATATATTATATGTTCGTACATGTGTGTGTCTGTATTCTTCAGTATTACCAGTTTTAAGTTATTAGAAACATTGGGCTCACACATTTATTCTCTGAACTTGTGTCAAATACTAACTAAATATATTACACCATATGCTTGAAAAGATTGGAAAGCACAAAATAATAAAGCTATAATATTCTTACAAAAAGAAAAACAGGCCCCCGAGCAACTGTAGACCATTGTAAATAATAATCTATCATTAAATATTTTCTGAATATTTCACATAAGAATAATGTTTATGAATGTGCCACAAAATGTCGGCTTATGTGCTGGAGGAACACAGATTTAGACTCATTCAAGATGATGAGCGCTGGGAAGGAATTTAAAGAAATTGATTAACACCAATGAACAATCGTTCTAGGGGGACAGATATCACAAGTATTAAGAAAAGGGCCTTACAAATGACAGGAATTCCCATAATATTTTTAAATAATAGATAATGGAACTTGTCTGGCTGGAGAGGTGAGAAAAAGTAGCAGCATGTGTGTGTAGCAGCGTGTGTGTGTGGATACATACACCAGTGTCTTTGAATTAAGATGGGGATAGAATTGAATATCAAATTAAGAATTTATATTTAAACTAATACATAATGGGATGTCCACGGAAGATGTTGATTGATAGAAAATACTTTATAGAAATAGTGGTGACATGAAAATGGCCTTAAGTAAAATGATTATTATGACGGTGTATATGATGGACTAAAATAGGAAGAAATCGGATGCTAGGTGAAACAGAATAGGGAGATGGTCATATCAGTACAGATAAGGAGTCCATTCACGAGATGGTAAGAGGAATACGTGAATGGTGTACATTTTGGAGAAAAGTGGGGAATATATACGTGTGTGTGTGTGTGTGTGTGTGTGTGTGTGTGTGTGTTGTCAGGACAGTAGGGATACCTAGAGGTTTAATTTGTAATAACTATATAAAAATACTCATTCGCAGGCTCCAAATTTGCATTTTTCTTTAAATTAAGAAAGCCCCATTCCCCATTTAATTGCCAGATTTGTAAGAGAAAAATTAGATACAAAATTAAAAGGTTGAATTATATAAATCAATCTTGGAGAGATAAGAGAGAAATTGCTTAAACACAAACTCTTACTCTTAACAGACTGGTCCATAGTGCCACCTTGTGTTGATGATCTGGGTTTTCTGTTTTGTGTTTGTTTTGTTTTGTTTTCAAAGACTAATTTTCCTGGTGCTAAACCACATATAGAAGTAAATATAGGTGATTTTGCTCTAATTTCCAATTAGTGAAGTATTGAAATATGTAGCAAACAAATATTTTAAAATAATGCTTGTCCACTAGTCAATTTTTCTGCCGGCACTGTCTCAAATTATTGTATTATTTTGTAACCAAAATGTGGTCAATCCATTCGGGTCATGGAAAGGAGTATTCGGAACAGATGGATTCTGTACTGAATTTAAGGGTAGAACTAAACAAAGCATGTTGTTTTAAAGAATTTGTAACCGAAGAAGGTACATGACCAGGGTACGCACATTCTAATAAAACACTACAATTAATTTGCATTGGGTAGTTTCTATTTTTTTTACATCTATTTTTTAAATGGGTATAAATTACTGATATTTTAATGGAAAAATTTTGTGAATTCACTGTTTTGGAAATAATTGAAATAGGGACAGATCAAATCTATCTTCAGCAAGTCTTTCATTTTATCTTAGCCTTCATTATTTGAACCAACACTGATTACTGTTTTTAATCACCAGCCAAATTAAATCATCTTCTATTAATCCCTGGGGAGCTAGTAGATAAAATGCTTGGGGAAGATCATGTAGACAATAAGCTGCAAGCCCTATTTCTAAAGCTACCATCCAAAATTGTCTCATGGCCTACAAGTCTGTGGATGCTTTCCATTGAATACTTTTTCTTCCTATAAAATCATAGCAGCTGTTTCTTTCCTGTCTTCCCTTGTCTCAATGCCTGATTCATTTAAGGGAAAATAAGCTTGAATTGACTTTTTGTACGTTCCTCTTCCTCTTGTGGTATGATCTTTATGTCCTTAAACATAGCCTGGTATTAAATTAGAAAATAAAGATTGCATACATAATTTATTTAGAGTGTAACCTACCAAGATACTAGACCTATCCCTGAAAAAAATGTAGAATGCTCCTATTCTAAGTTACTCAATTCTTAACTGCTTAGTTAAAAACTTAGACATACCAACATGACTCTGAAGTCTTTATTTTTTATAAAGAAACAAGTATTAGTGTTTTATATATATATATATATATACATACACAATATATATTACAATGTTTAATTACATGTAAACTTTAAAATATGTTTAAGTGTATGTATAATGTGTGTGTATGTATATATACATATATAGAACATATATGTATAATTCTGAAAACTTTGTGTTTTCATGGTTGTGGGATGTGCGGGTAATGGTATTATACATTCTATGTCTTCAGTAGTATGGATAATGACATTCTTATAGTTTCCATTAGGAAATGACTAAGGCATATTATCTATCTAATAAGGATAATTTTTAATTCTATGTAAAATTTACTATAGGCTATGTTCTTCCCTTCTAGCACTCAAGTCAAAATTTTTTTATTTCTAGCAAGTTGGAATATATTAATTAAAAAATCATTACTCTTATGACCAATTCAACAATATGCTAAATTATTGTCAAAGAATCTCAGCTCTTCATAAAAGCACATTTCTTAAATGACAAACAAGGAATTTGTCACTAGCAGTTATTCAGGATGTCATGTCTTTCCTTTTCATCATAAACATCTCTGTCATTCCTTTGCAGAATGCATATTTTTGTCTCTTTGAAGTACATTATTTTTAGGAGGAAAGCTCTCAGCAGGTTAGGGAATTTGAACTAGCCAGTGGAGAACTTAACTACATAAGCCCACTATACCTAATTACAAAAGATGAAGGTTTTAAAATTTGCATAATTGCAACTGTTGGTAGGGGTCAGTAACATATTTGCATTATCTACTTATGTTCCATACCAACACTTTTAAGCACCACTTTAAAAAAAGTCTGCTAAGTCAGATGCTTGTAGATGTCAGAACATTGTAACCTAAAATGCAGGTGATGCCTTTATCTACCCACACCCCAGGGTTCTGACAGCTTTCTAAAATCAATTTCTAGGTTTTGGTACTATTTCATCTTCCAAATTTTGAAATATCCTTTCTACCCATAGCTGTGTGCAGCAAGAGGAATGCCTGGGGCCTCTAAACCAAGTCCCAAGTACTCATTTATCAGTTTGCAAATAATCATTTCATTTGCTATAATTCATAACAATTAATACTTACAAAAATGGCATTCACACAATAAAAGTGCAGAGATAGTCAAGAGAAGTGGTTGGTTATAAAAATTTCCCTTGTCTATCCAATAACACAGGAACATTTGGCTCTTGTTAGAAAATATTTTTTTCATACCTCTCGAATATAATATTTAGATTTGATATTTGTGTTTTATGCACAGAAAATAAAAAATTTCTACATACCATTAGAATACTCCAAAGAAGGAAAGGTGTTGGCATCTCAATCTACACAAATAGAAAAAACTAGAAAATTATAATTTTTAGTTTTTCTATTTCTCCTTCATCAGCTTTCATGGAAAGTAATTAGCAATAACTATAAAAATATTTTTGATGAAAGAGGATAGCTAACATTACACCTAGGTATATACCAGTCATCTAATTATTGCTCCCATTGTGGTTTTAATTTGTCTATTGTGTTTTTGATAGTCTCTTCTTAACATTTTCTTCTCAAAGTACTCTTTTCTTATCTCACAGCATAGTTTTTAATATTTAATCAAAAGTGAGTAATTTGGTTTATTTTAGTCAGTCCATGTTAGTAATTTACCCATCCTCAGAAGCCTGGTGTTCACCTTCTGTATTGGAGCATTTTACCCTAAATTCCTATTTTGATTTTTTGTTTGCTCATTTTTATGAAGTTCCATATAGTCACCTACCTATTCTTTATAACTGGTGTAATAATGTTTAGATTTTCTTACAATACTCTAGGCTCTGCTCACTTCCTATTTGATACTCCCACTATGGCTATAGTAGCACATTGCACAGAGCGTGTAGTCACCATTAGTTGAATAAGTGAAGAAATAAATGAAACGCGCTTGCTATTATTTTGAGGAAAACTAATCTTTACTAGTAAAGAAACGTTGAAGTGATGATCTATCATATTAACATTAGATTATTAGGGTCCTGCCACAAAGATATTTTTAATAAAATATAGCTGTAATTTTGTGGGAAGAAGACAATGTGGACCAATGGAAAAACCATGGACGGACTCCAGGGTCAGAAAAAGCAGGTTTAAATACAGGTTTAATTTCTATCAGCTCTGTAAACTTGGGCAAGTTTTTGAACTTCTCTGAGCTTCAGGTTCGCCTTCTATAAAATAGGGGCAAGATTTATATTTTATTGGGTTTTAATGAGAATTAGAAGTAACATTTCTAAATGTTACTAAATGTTTTTGAAATAACATTTCTAAACATTTCTAAATAACATTTGTAAAGAGTCTGGACCCTGCATATGGAAGCTACTAAATTCATGGCAGCTATTCTCATCATAATTTTTATTAGCAAATTCTCAAAGCCAGTTTATCAATCCCCCTTTCCAGTTTCTAATTCAGTTATTTCAAATGTTATTTATATATTTAAACAATAGCAGCTACAAAAAGATGTCCATTTCCCTAAGGTACAGGGATTCTTTTAGCCTTCAAAGTATAAAGCCTCTTATGATGGATGCACGGACTTCCTGGGACACCACTGGTGTTCCTGGTCTCCATACACTTAAGTGTTTTCATGTGGATGGAAGAGCAGTGGCTAAAGACTCCACCAGGCATTTTTCCAGATGTCTCTGCCTGTAATGGGAAATATCCCCTCTCCTTTATTCTCTATCCCATTGAAATCTATGACAGGCTCCTCTTAAACTAGGAAAATGTTATTATGGGGTGGGGAGAAGGAATGGAACGCAGCATAAAGGTGATTTCTACCAAATATCAAACTCCAAGTATTTAATTCAAAATGTGTGATGTCCAGGGCACTAATGCAATCCCAGACTTCCATTCTCTAACACAGAGTCACAGGGGACATGTTATTACCCTGATGTGATTTTTTGAAAATTTCTTAATATAAGTTTTTTTTTTTTGGCTGCTTTGGGTCTTTGTTGCTGCACGTGGGCTTTTCTCTGGTTGTGGCGAGCGGGGGCTACTCTTCGTTGTGGTGCGCAGGCTTCCCATTGTGGTGGCTTCTCTTGTTGGGAGCACGGGCTCTAGGCACGTGGGCTTCAGTAGTTGTGGCACGCGGGCTCAGTAGTTGTGGCTTGCGGGCTCTAGAGCGCAGGCTCAGTAGCTGTGGCGCACCGGCTTAGTTGTTCCACGGCATGTGGGATCTTCCCGGACCAGGGCTCGAACCCGTGTCTCCTGCATTGGCAGGCGGATTCTTAACCACTGCGCCACCAGGGAAGCCTTTAATATAAGTTTAACATAAACTTTAAAAATTATCATAGACATACAAAGAAATAGAGACAACTAAAACCATTGAATATTAAATCTAAAAATGACCATTACTAGAAATCATTTCATAGTTGAGAAAACAATTCTCAAGGGATTGGGTGATTTCCTTCAGCTGATTTGCTTAATGAGAATGCTGAGGATTGGAACTCAGGTCTTCCTGCTTACTGTGCTAGGTGTCTTCTACTGGACTATATTTAAGCACATACCTGTGAAGCATAAGGCTCATCATCCCCCAAGATTATTGTGACTTGAGACAGCTAGCAAATAACTCAAGGGAAGTCCAGCTCAGATGTGGCCATCTCTGAAGTCTCTCTCGGCCTCTACATTACTGGGCCTGCTACTTCTATCCTGTCTCTAAGGAGATTCACATGCAACATTACTGATGCAACATTGTGTGTCAGGACTTGGAGTGTGCCTCTTTGGTATTAGAAAGTTTCTAAGATGGAACATTTTAATCCTAGTTTATACCAAAAAAATGTGTTATTCTTGGCCAGTGCAATGTTTAGTCAGATACAAAGACTTAGAGAAACAATTTAGGAAAGAGATTGTAAAAAAGAAAAAGGCATTTTATTTCCACAATGAGTCATGCTTTGTAAAGTAAGAGTGAGTCTGGAGAGTCAAATGGTCAATTTTTTTTTTTTTTTACAATACAAGTGTAGCTGGAAGATAATTTATTTGGTCATAACACTATATTCATAACCCCCCCCAACATTTGCTTACAAATCAAATATGACAAGAAGATATGTTTCCCCTAATTAAAATTGCTTGTGGTATGCTGGCAATTCCCAATAATCAAAATTGCACAGGAAGTAAGGTTGTTTTCGCTGGCCCTTGGTGAATGTGTACATTTACTTCACACTTACAGTAAATACTGAGATTTTTCACTTGCACTGCCCAGGTTCCCTTCAGTTTCTGCTCTCCTGAGGTAACTTCCAAGCCTGGCGTTTTCTGTAACTTTATTCCTCAGCACTTTCCAGAAAAGAAGGCTATCAATGGGCCTCTAGTTTTATTGTTAACTCCTTCATAATAGGATAAAGCCTTTTCATCATTTTCAGTCATAGAAATTAAAAGAAAATATCTAACCACATTTCCTTTTTACATAAAGTTAGACTGTCACCCCACAATATAATAAAATCTATACGTAGATTTCTCAGGGTGAGCATCAGCTATAAGTGTATGTGCATGTGTGTGCATGTGTGTTTGTGTACGTGCCGTCTATTTCCTGTCATATCCTCACCTTGATGCTAACGATAGTGTATGGCTCTGCATGAGTGTTTCTCACTGCAGATTTTGATTTTTCTGGGTTTTGAACTCTTGACAAATTTGGTGACACTGTGGCTGATCCACTTTATCCCTGCTTTGTTTGGGGGGATGGTCTTGCTCTCTGAGGCTCCACTTCCCCATTTTCACTGACTTCAGGAAAAGGTTCATTAAGCCTGATCTCTCTGTCTTTTTTCTTCCTCCCCTTTCTTCTCTCTTCTCCACACTGGACTCTGGAACTCTTTATTCCTCAGGTCCCCTGTAGGTTAAGCCTAAGCTCTTATCCTCTCTTCTCTTTAACTCACAGTCAGCATTGGCATCTGTATTCCATAACCCTCCATATGAATAAATAAAAGCAGGTACCAGCCTCCCAAATCTCCAGGTCTGGCCAGACAAACAGCTTGAGTCACAGCTCCTGTCTCAATTTTATATCACCTTGGAGCAAAAACTACCCAATGCCATCGAGATGCATCTGACTGTAACTTCAATTCCCTGATGTTTAAGTTTGCCAGACTCCTACAAAGCTTCTACATAGCCTGCAAATAACATCTAAAGAAAGACAAATTATGGACATAAATGAAGCGCTAAGGCAGGAGGAATGGATGTATTTGTACATGGGATAAATAAGGTTTCTGTGGAGATTTTTATGCTGTTCAGAGGCTCTGATCTGTCAGTTGACAACTAGGGTCCAAGCCAGTTTGAAAAGTCGGAGAGGTAGTTTGTATTTGCCAAGGTTTTCTACTCTTCATTCTGTATATCTGTGCTTCTTGTTCTTCATAGAAATTTTGCATTTTAAAAATAGTGTGCTTATCTGAAATTATTCCAAAATTATTGTTGTCTGAAAAAGAAACTCGTGAGGGGGAAGGGCTAGTACTCTAGCTCTTGTAAAGTTTTGGTTTTGGTTCTGTTTTTAAACTTGAGGTAAACAATGTTGAGCCATTCATATTACCAGTTCACAGAACATTATCATCCTGGGTGTATGCAAATCCCCTACCTTGGTGAATTGGTTGGTTGTTGATTTGTTAATTTTTTAAAATTTCTATTCATCCCTTAACCACACCTGTCGCTCCCTGAATGGGCAACCATTTGGATGTGCAGCTTTTTGTTACATTGTGTTCTTGCAAAATATGTATTGTATTATGTGTATGTATTTTAACATACATGATACTGTTACATAACACTGTTTTCTACTTGTATCTTCTATGTTTCTAGTACCCATCCTTGTTTTTAGATATAACACTGGTTCATTGTTTTTAACAGCTCCATAGTGTTCACAATGTGTACCTACCACATTTTGCCTGTCCATTAGAGGTCTGAGCTTCACTTCTGAGTAAAGAAAAACACACAAATACCCTAAAGTTTGTTTCCTCTTTTTTTGCTTGCTCTTGGAGTTTTTTTTCTGTGTCTGGGCTGGGTAAAGGGGATATAATGCCCAAATTTAAGAATGAAAACTAAAGGAGAGAGGGTGGGATCAGAATATGAGTCATTTAGAATAAAGATTAAGGCTAAAGCCTGTTAGATTCAATATCGTGTAGTAGTAGGGTCTGCAGTCTTAACACCTGTCTGGACTTGCTGAATGCTAATCTTGGCTCATCTACTCACCATCTCTAACCTTAGGAAAGTTACTTCATCCTTTGAGCATGGGTTACCTCATCTGTAACATGGATATAAACATAATACCTTTCTTGTACTAATCCAGATAGGCTATACTAAACTACTGTGACAAACCAACCCCAGATCTCAAGGGATTAAAACCACGGAAGAAATCTCTTGCTTACGTTAATGTCTCTTAGGATCAGCTGGGGATTCTACTCCATGTTGCTTTCATCCTCACTGCATGGCCTAGGTTGATGGACTGACCACCATATAAATTTCTGGCTGCTGAGATGGAGGGAAAAGAGAGCTCTGGAGTCTTACACAGGGAATTAAATACTCAGCCCACTGGTAACAACTATACTTCTGCTCAAAAGTTCTTGGCCATAACTGGTCATATGACCCTACCTGACCCCTGGAGGTCATAAAGGAAAATCTTACTCTGTGCCCAGAAGTTGGAGAACCTGGAATATTCAGTGAAGCATCCTAATGATTACCATATGCCTCATGTGGTTGTTGTACGGATTACTGAAGTTACTTCTTATCAAGTGATTGTACAATACCTAGAGCACACTAGACACTGAATAAATATTAGCTGTTATTTTACAGTCCTAGTAAGATACATAGGCCTTTCATGCTTTCTCCAAAGTTAAACACTGCACTTTATTACTTACAAATCTTTCTTTTTTCCCCCCACATATAATTAGAAAAATATGCCAATACTTCCTTCATGTTTCAGGTGAGTAGTTATTTTCCGTACCTTGATCCTTACTCCATTTCTTTTGGCTTTCCTAGCCACTGGCTCCTTGCCAATTCTGTCATCATAACTGTATCTTGCCCCTTGCATCTACTTGCCCTACCACCCCTGATGACAATTGGTGACAATCACAGCTGCCTTTACTACAGCTTTATTTGTATGTTTTGCCATATAAGCAGAATTATTATACAAACTAGCCCTTTTTTAAACGTAAAAGGGGGGGCAGGAAGTCAAAACTAGGACTGTCTCAGGGAAGCAAATGGATAGTCACTTTATCTACCTCAGCAATAAATTGCTGAGCTGCTCTAATAGCTTTCTATGGTCCCCTTATTCCATATGGTGCCAGCTCACTAGGCTTATCATAATTTTGAGGATTTTTCTCATTTTTCAAGACACCTCAAGCATCACTTTTCCTAGGCACCTTTTCCTAAGTACCTGCTTCCTCCAGAGTTAGTACGTTCTTCCTTTGTGTTCCCAAGAAACAGGCGTCTACTTCACGTTTTATGAAAACTATTTACATGTCTGTCTCATAAAGCTATGAGGTCCTTGAACACAGGGATCTCATTTCGTGTGTCTTTGTATCACCTGCAGAGTCCTGACACACGGTCAGCAATCAATGTTTGTTGCACGGATGAATGCAGTACTAGAAATGTAATACCTTAATTAAGGAGATCAAATCTTTAATGGGGTGGGAAGTGGGTATTTCAGGCGTTATGAGGGGACAGCTGGAGATAGGTTTTGAGGAAGAAAGGTATTTCAGTTTTGTCCTAAGAATTCATGTCAATCAAGTTTGTTGTTTACATTTGAATGCTGATTCTAGTTGATTTGTAGCCTTTGGAGTCAGTTTATGAGAATTACAGTGCTCTAATACTATCTCTATAGGATGGTTTTAGATGTTCTAAAACTGCAGATATTTTATTAATAATAACAATAGCAATAATAATCACACACATCTTTAGAGCATTTAAGCCCTTTAAATACGTAGACTTTCTTTAATTAAAAAAAAAAGTCCCCAGTTCCATCTCTGACAGAATTTAGCAAGCTTACTAAAACAGCCCTCCTAAAGAGGCTGGTGGAAAAACTTTTATAAAGGCCAAAATTTGCACAACGGTTCCATAGTCTCTATAACTCTCGATGGGATCCACTTACTCTCTATTATGTCCCCATTTTCCTCTGACCCAGGGCCTTCATCATTTCATGAGCCTCAGTGACTTCCCTAATCCTGATTTCTCGCTCCTCCAAATCAGTGGAACTACAGTCATATGGCCACAGACTGCAAGATAATAATTAGATCATATGACTTCCAATATCAAAAATTATTAATAAGGTGGATCCCTATGATTTGAAAATTAAAGAACAGTATGCCCATTCAAAATCGCTCATCAGTTAGACCTAACTCACTTTCCCAGACTCAGGACCTACTATTACTCACCATACTTCCTACTCTTCAGTCACGCAATTGCCTGCCTGAATATACTATGAAGTTGTGCAACTGTCTTTTTTATGTTTTTTCTTCCTCCCCTCATTTTTCTTAAAAAACTCTAATTTTTCAAGGCTTCCCTGGTGGAGCAGTGGTTAAGAATCTGCCTGCCAATGCAGGAGACACAGGTTCGAGCCCTGGTCCGGGAAGATCCCACATGCCGCAGAGCAACTAAGTCCATGCACCACAACTACTGAGCCTGCGCTCTTAGCCCGCAAGCCACAGCTACTGACGCCCATGTGCCTAGAGCCCGTGCTCTGCAACAAGAGAAGCCACCACAATGAGAAGCCCACGCACTGCAACGAAAAGTAGCCCCCACCCGCTGCAACTAGAGAAAGCCCCCTGCACAGCAACGAAGACCCAACACAGCCAAAAATAAATACATTTATTTTTTAAAAAAACCTCTAATTTTTCAGTATCTAACTTAAATGATGCACCCTCCTTCCATTTCATTTCCATATATTTAAAACTTTACATCTCTAATGGATTTTAAGTTCAGTAGAAACTTTCATGTCCTGTTCATATTTATTCCTTTTAGCAATTACTTAAACTCCTGCAAGTTGTAATAACTGGTTTTAAATTTTAATTGAAGTAATTATTGTAAAATAACTTACTGCATTAGAGTTCTAATTCTGAACAAAGACATAAATTTTTTAAACACTTTCACAAGTGTTTTATCTTTCTGCAGTGATTTTACACAGGTTCATATATGTAGGCTGAGCACAATCTTATTTCTTGATTTCAGTTTCTTTCTATATATCAAGAGTTATAAAGCAATAATGGAATATGCTTTATAAAATTATGAAAATGTTTTGCAAAATATAGACAATGGTCATGAACTCAAAATTTTTAATATTATTTGAAATAAATCTCTAATAATCTTAATATAAGGTGATGCATAATGCCTATAATAGTGACATCTTGTGGCTCATAGGGCATGTTACTTTAATCTACCGATTTTAACCTCCAAATATATTTCTATTTTAGTAACACAGTTGCCTTTGTACTAGTAAATTAGTCCTAATTATTTAAAATATTTGCTTCATCCCTTATGGAGAAAACTAATATGTTGTGTATTTTATTCTTTAATATGTACAAGTTTTAAGTTCATATTTTCAGTTAGTAAAGTTGGCTAAGTTGCAGACCTGGGATCTTCTTATGCCTGAAAGGGGTGGAAGGTGGAAGAAGGTGTTAAGAACACCTGTAATGCACATCACTGTAACTCTGAACTCAACCCTCCTCCCTAAACAACCCTGCTCTCCTAGAATGTACAAGTCATCATTTTATCCTTTGTACCCCGTGTGAATCACTAGGGTGGAAAAAAGATCGAAAGACCAGAAGACTGGAGTTCCAGACCAACCCTACCACTACTGAATTGTGTGACCCTGAATCAGTCCTTGACTTCCTTGGGCCTCAATTTCCTCATTTAAAAGACTGAGACTAGATCTCCGTCATGAAAATTCTTAATGACAGGGACTTAATAGACAGTGGTGCTTAATT
This sequence comes from Delphinus delphis, assembly GCF_949987515.2. Lineage (NCBI taxonomy): Eukaryota > Metazoa > Chordata > Mammalia > Artiodactyla > Delphinidae > Delphinus > Delphinus delphis. The sequence continues at coordinate 68,516,925 of NC_082689.1, forward strand.
ACAATGATATAGCTCTCCTCTGATATTTGTCTTTTGGTGCATAGAGGATAGGTATTTTTAAATGATAATATAAGGGTTTTTAAAATTTATATTTAGTATTCATATAACATCCATTATCAGAGTACCCAATGGGATAACTCAAGAGTCCCGGGACCACTGGCAAGGAGCCAAAGCTATTACAGTCACATTTGTGAATAAATTAGAAACAGCTTAGGCTCAGTTTCTCACACTCAAGAATTGACTAAATGTACCTCCTGCTCTATCCCCATTCAGTAATTTCCAAAGTCTGTCAGGGAATAGTTTCATTAGAATCATCTGGACACTTGTTAAATATACGTCTGTCATGCTCCCCACTAAACCTACTGAAGGGAGATGACTGGAATCCACAATTTTAACAAGCTCTCCTGATGATAATGATATTTATCCTGGTTTGGATACTGCTTACTGTCCTGCCTCAGAAACCACATAGATTTAAAGAGAAAGGGATACTGATACCATCTAGCTGGTGGAAGATAAAGTCCTTTACATCAGGACTCAAGTGTCTATAGGGCCCACACAAGTAACTTAAATTAAAAAAAAAAGAAACTGGCCAAACAGGAATTAAGGGGAACTCTAGCAAACAAACCCCATGTAAAATGGATAGTTTTTAATTAGCTGTAGTGGTTGTCAGGAGGGCAGGCTTCCCAGCGCTGCCCTGTGCTTTGTACAAAGAAGATGAAAATAGGATTCTTACGTGAAATCTCCAGTTTGTAGGACTTGGAACTAATTCAGGGTGAGCTTAATGAAACACTTGTGGCTTCAGGTTTGTATTGTCTCTTTTAGATCTGATTCTCAGTCGTGCCCTCTAAATCACACTTCTCTCTGTCAGCTCCACTGTGGTTTTCAGTTTGATTCATTTAACCATCCAGGTGAAGCTACAGAAACCCCTATATAAAACGGCCATTCTATCTTTTCTGTTGTCATATCTTTATAAAGTTTGCCAAATTCTTATAAAATTTGTAGAAATCTGTCTCTCCCATAAAGCATTTGAGAACTTTATTCTCCAAACGTCTGAAAATGTACTCTTTTCAGGTACTTCTCCCAAACATCTTTTCCACCTCCGTATACTTAACACGTATTACTAAAGGGATTATTCATCTTCACATAGAAATATCTATTAAGGCTTTAGCTTAAATATGTGAAGATAATACTTTCAATAATAATTTTTGTTAATCATTAAGTGTGTTATATGCACACTTAGTGTGCATAACATATTAAAATATTGGAACCTTATTATTGATTCATTATTGAGTGCCTATTACTTGCTTAACATTACCCTAATTAAAAGAAAATACTGTGGGTATCTCTCTTAATTCTAAAGCCGAAGTCAGAATTTTTAAAATAAGTAAATAAAAAGGACCTTTCCCAAAGATAAAATCAAAAAAAGGCCTTACAATGAGGTGTTCTCATGAGTCTGGATCCTAAGACAGCATGAGAGAAAGCTCCTGGGGCAGGTAGCAAAGCAAAGGACTTTAAAGAGAAACCCAGAAACTTTTCATAAAATAAACACTACATCTTATGCTAGAAAGGAGTTTTAATAATTGGCCGAAGGTAGTCAATTTTTTGTTTTGTTTTTTGCTTGTGTGATTTTTTTGTTTGTTTTTGTTTCTCTTTTTTGCGGTACGCGGGCCTCTCACTGCTGTAGCTTCTCCCGCCACATAGCACAGGCTCCAGACGCGCAGGCCCAGCGGCCACGGCCCACGGGCCCAGCCGTTCCGCGGCACGTGGGATCCTCCTGGACCGGGGCATGAAGCCGCATCCCCTGCATCGGCAGGCGGACTCTCAACCACTGCGCCACCAGGGAATCCCCGCTTGTGTGTTTTTGATGAGTGGCGGAGTGATGCTTCTAGTGAAGTCTCATGAAGAGAAAGGAAGGAAAATGAAAGCATATTACTCTGAGAGAAGATCCATAATAGTTGTATGAGGACTGAGGCACACCAAAGTACTATCAATTATCTTCACATACTCGAATTGGTCATCTAAAGGAACTTAGGGATTTATTGTAACCTGGAACACATCCAAAAGCCACTATTTCTGAATATATGACATATCACCAGGACTCATATCATTGTAAAATGATATGACTCGATTAATTTGAATGAAGATAAAAGATATCTAAATTTTATGTCTTATAATAAGCATCACTTATATGACACATTAGTAGAATTTATAGAGGGTGATGATTTATTGAACATTAATTATTATCATGGCCTCAGATGAGATGATGGAGAAAGAATAAAAATAAACACAAAAGATTGTTTCCACTCTACAGTAGCTTAAATTCTATCTAAAGAATACAAATATAGTACAGGCATTAAAGATGCTTCAGAACAAGGTAAAACTCTGAATGAATTGTGTATTTTAGTGAGAGCTTGGTCCACTGAGTTTTAAGGAAGTAATGATTCAGAGTACAGTGGCAATAGCTAGGGAAATTAAATAAGCTATTTTTAATTTGTCAGCCTAGCTAGCTAACTTTGAAATCTTTTAATTTAATTCATTCAATCATTTGTTCACTCAACAAACATTTGTTAAGTGCTTCTCTGCATTTTTATTAAAAGGTAATACATTCACATGGCTCAAAAATAAGATGTAGAAGTCTCACTACTGCCCCATCCCTATCTACTCCCATAAGTGATCGATTTTATTAATTTATTTCTTATCCTTATCATTTATTTATGCAAATGCAAGAAAATGTTAATGTGATTTAGGAGTTTAATCCGTTTAGTATACAAAACGTCACATATTTACATACACTGGTCTTTACCTTACTTTCAGTATTATGAAAGTTCCCTATAAAACTGAATAATATTCTACTCTGTGCCGTTGTTTAACCCATCTCATATAGATGGATACAGTTTATATCCGATGTATTGCTAATATCAACAGTACTAGCATAGCTGCCATAATAATCTTATAGATGATACTGTGTTCATATTCCTTGTCTTTTCTCACCAAACTTTCTCAATAGACTCTAAAACTAATAATATGTAAATTCTTTTTGGTTCAAGAGAAAAGAGGGTTGGGATCTATCCCCCTATAATTTTATATAATCATATATAAGATTATGATTATATAAAACATCTATATATAATTGTATATATCTGTTACATATAATATATAATTTTAAGCTTTATGTATACTATTACTGTTGGTAACACCTCCTGACATAAACCACAGAATGGATTATCGTCCATTTCCTTTGAAGCAGTTTTAAGAAACCCTAATGCAACTAATCTTAAGAGAGAGATGCCATTCTTTGGCTATCCGTACCTCACACTACAATATTTTTGCTAGTGATAATCATCTTTTCTATCTTAATTTCTTATTAGTATTAAGTTGTGGATCATTACACAGTCAACATGTTAACTGAATCATGTCATGTCCCGTGGAGTTTTATCATGTTTAAATTTTCAAAACTTGACTACATGTAGGAAAATGAGATGTATTAAAAAAAAAACTAAAGTTCAGGTTCTTCCCAAGCTCCGACAGCTTGAAAGGAGCTCCAACAGAGAAACAGAAGTAAAATGAAAACTCGTAGAGCCTTCGCCCACCCATACGAGACTCTAATTGGCAACTTCGTACAGAATTTGTCAGTCATTCAAGTTCTATATACTAGAGTCCTGATTAAATTTGAAAACAGAGACATCAGTCTGATACTGTAAGTTGTCTCAAAATTAAAATAACATTAGTTTAATATTTTACATTTTCATTCAATGTGTGTATTTTAAAACATACATGTAATATATTTGTTACCTTTTATTAGAACTGTTGCTTAAATATCTTCTTCAAATCCTAGCCCTTGTGCAAATTAGATCATGCTCATGATATTTTAATTCATGCCTCATTTAGCAAATTTATCTTTTAAAAACGCCTCTATCTAAATGTAAAATATTTCAAAGCCCTTCTCTGCAATGTGGGTACATAATAGAGCACACTTGACATACACTTTTGAAAACTTTTAAAACCCTTTGCTAATTGAAAAAAAATTACTGCTGTTGCTTCAGAAGCTCTCAAAGAACTTTAAAATTATCTGGTTTTAAAATCTTGTACACATGTGAGGGATCAATATTATTTTGAAGAATATGTGACTTCTGAAAACTCAGAGTCAGTGGTAGAGCTCTAAATAGAACCAATGAATCTTGACTCTCAATTTGTGTCTCCAGCTAACCACATTAACTGGACAATTTTCTTTCATCTGTGTATTATTAATAACATAATATTCCATGACACAATAGACTAATAGCCTCTTTGGAGAATTACCTTAGAGTTATGTGGTACATTTTTTTAAAGAACGTGTTATGTGCAGATATATATAACTTATGGACTGTCATGTAATAAAATAATTGCTGGCTATTTAGATCAGTGTTTTCACTTCCAACAGTCTTAGTCTTATAAATAGATATGGGCCACTTAGAACAACGATATATCTAAAATTAACAGAGTAGCTTTTTTTCAGAAAGATTCAGTTTTCTCTTACCGAGATACCTCATGAAAAGGGAGCTAGTCAGAACTTTCACATCCTATCTTTATTTTACATTTGGGGTAAGTTAGGTCTGGTCTAAATAAACTACTGCTTCTGGACCCAAAGGAAATTCATGTTAGTCAGTACTTTGGACCCAAGCTATTCAACTTCAAATCAAGACCAATGGGTTTTCCAACTTGTATGGGTGTTGGTTAATGTTATTACTGTTAGTTATTCAAGTATCATGATAACTTTGTTATATTTTCCTACATTTCAAAGTCTTCCCTCCCTTAGTGGCAATGATAGTGTGCTGTCAGGGTTTTCATTTTATTTCTCTATTTCTAATTTCTTCTATACTTTAAATGAAGGTTTTCCTCAATGGTCTCCTCTTGAACTTCTTCCTTTCTTTCTGTCATAAACATCTATGGCTTCAGTTATTGAGTATATGAAGCTCATTCCAACATGTATAACAAGAGCTTAACCTTACTCCTGAGATTTGTTTGCCTTCTAGTCATTTTCTCCTGGGTTTTCGTTAGTAGTTCAAACTCAACACGTTCTAAGCTTTCTTTAACATTTTTCTCTTGAAGCCTCATAATTCTGTTATCCCATATGCCCCCAGAAGCCTGTTTCTTTTCCATGTTGTTTTATAATTATATCTTTATAGGTCTTTTATCCCAGCTAAGTTGTAAGCTCCTTGTGAGTAGGGTCTTATTCATCTTTGTTGTCCTGGTACATAGCACTGTATAGCACCTGGCAGATGCTCAATAGATTTTTGGTGAAAGAATGCATGAACACATGATCATTGTGTAAAGGTCTGGTAAACTTTCAGGTTATTTGAGATGGAAAGAGATCTATTTCATGCAAAAAGAAAATTCACACTTTGTTTTTTAAAATGTTGCCAGAGAATAAATTATTAAAATCTACTATATTAATATACTGGAACACCATTGCAATACATGTCATTATTATTTGGTTTTGGGGATATAATTTTAATAAACTTACATTTTTTTGATGGAGCAGTTTCAAAAATAGGTATTAGTCTCTTCAAGTGAGTCTGATAAAGTTTATGTTCTAGTAATGTTTATGTTATTAAAGTGTTAGGTATTTATAATTATGAAGAAAATACAATTACGACAGAAACATTTCCAATCAAATAAGATTTGATTATCCATTAATACTAAATTGGAGGTTCATGACCTGAGCCTAATGGGCCCTCTACAAGTTGTAGTGGACAGTTAAATGACTCAGCAGTGAAACTGACATTGAAGAGCGGATTTTGCCTGCTAGCCACTCTCAGGGTTTAGATTTCACTGGATCATGTTCCAAAAGGTCAGCACTGGCCAGATGACCAGTCCAGAACTGCAGATGGCAATGTGGTCACCTGACCACTCTGGGGCCCCCCAACCTGCTGCACAGGCTCAAGTTCACTGAAAGGTCATGGCAGGCCCTATGCCAGTACTCTGGAATATCATAATTCCCAGGTCCTCTCTCTTTTACATTATGTGGAATAAAATAGATACTTTTGGTCTCCCAGCCAGAGGATAAAATCGTGACACTGCTTTAACATTTGAAAGATAGCAGCTTAGCGTTAGAGAGCAGCTCAGTGTGGGACAGCTTTCTTCAGAAGAATGCTTTATTCTGGAAATGAAACAGCATTTACATACTCACTAGAAACTTGGGAGACATTCAAGACACCAGCGTTCAAGTCTGACTACACCAGTTACGAGCTGTATGTTCTTGTGCCTCTCATGTCATCTCCTTGAACCCCCGTTTTATGTCTAGCTATAAACTGGAGAAAACAGTACTGTACCTACCCTGCCCTGCGAACTTCAGAGAGTTGAGAAACACAGCATGTAAGTCATTGGCAAACTGTCTGGTGATGTACAAACATACTATCCATTTTCTTTCTTCTTGAATGAGAGTCTTTCTGTGAAATTTCCAGTGAAAAAAAATTTATTCTTATTTTTAAACCATATGAGTTAGACTTAGCGAATAGACTTTTTTTTTTTTAAGCATTTATTGCTCCTAAACTTTTTTAAAAGAGGCCCAAAAGGAGGACACAATCTAAAGACATCTCTGGTCAATGATTCTCTTGCTCAAATTTTGCCCAGTCTAGCAGGAAAATGAAACTAACTTTAATTGTGAATATTTTTATACCCTTTCAGAGTCAGAATTAAGGAATATATGTTTGAACATGGCTTGGAACGATTGTATTATTTATGCTTAAGTAGCATTTTTAAAAATCTTATGGGATAAGATCACATAATCTTTCTCCAGTGCTTTTATTCTTTGACAAGACAGGTTGGTTGGATTGTAACTCTCACTGCTTCAACGGGGTTTTTCATTTGCCCAGAGGCCGGACCTCTTGGACATTACTCACTCAAGGTAAATGGGACAAGATTATGTCCATAATATGAAGTACTTATCCACACACAAGAGAGAGAAAAAGCTGAGCTCACAGGTGGCGCTGAAATAATAAACGATGAGCTTACTTTTTTCTGAAAAGCCTCTTAGGAATAATCAGAAATGGATAGTAGATCTGGAAACAACCTCTGCAACTCCTGGATAAGCCCTTACAAGTAATTTTGCAGAGTTTGTGCACAAATGTCATTAGAACTAAATAGTTGCTCTTGGAGGTAAGATTTTAACTTTGTTTTCGATTGTAACATCCTAAAGAAGGGATTAAAATACTTGAACTTAGAACAAATGTGAAAAATAAAATTTTTAATGTGTCGGTTTGAGAAAATTTTCAGCAGATGAAAATCAAATTTGCCTTGGTGCTTTCTAATTTTGCTCAGTTTTATTTCTCTGTGCTGTGTCAGCTAAGAGAACAGAGACATCTGACTGCAGCCAACACAGCCTTCTCTGAAAGTTCTCAGGAAAAGCAACCAAGAACACAATGGAAAAGAGGGCAGATGTACAGTCCTCCAGCCTCCCGTTGACTTGGCTTGGCTTCAGTCCTGGGAAATTGAGAGAATGCTGATTTGCATGGTTGATGCAGATCAAAGGGAAGGCCGAGTGCCCCGTTGCCCTGTTGCTTGTGCCCGAGTAAACACTTCTGGTTCCTTGGAGCAGAAGCAAGGAGACAATAAATAGATAAGTTGTCTCCTAGAAACTATAAAGCTAGAATTTCTACCTTGTTTTTGTGAAAACTTGAGAACAGGGCAAGTTTTATAGCATGCAGGAAAGGAATACAGTCGTGTTAGAATGCAGTAGAGATAGAAATAGACAGTTGTTGCTCTTGCTTTAAGTGTCCCCTTGCAGCTTGGGCAGTCTGCATTCGGAGCAGCTTATGTTCTTTGTGTTGCACCTGCTGTGCTGTTGGTTTCTAAAAACTATGTCTACACATACGTGGCTAAAACTTCCCTCTCTTGAGTGTCTCCTGTCTGTACTGGAAGATTTAGCTCCAGGAACCTGGATTCCTGTTTGTTCACCCAGTCCCCTGCCCAATATGTTACCCACATCCAGGCCTCATCACTCACCTACTGTCTTCATATCTGGCCCCAATATCTCAGTCACCACCGATTTTTGCTGCCATGGATTTATTTGCCCTGAGGGAACTGTTGGAGTAGCTGATGGGGACAAGCTGTACTCTCTAAAACTTTACTTTGCACCTTAAGGGCACTTTGGTTAGAAAAAGTATGCTACACGTGCCTAAGAGTGCTCCTCTGGAGGTTGCCCTAGAAACATTTGAACTGTATGCAAATTTGTCACCCCTCTCCATTTCTGAAGCTGATCTCTCCCCCTTTTTTTTCAGCCTAAGTATCTGTACAGCCCCACAGAACCCAAGCCTGGCTTGCAGAGTCAAGCTGTCCTTTCACAGTGGGAAAAAGCTGATGAAAATCCTTCACACAGAGGTGTTAAGAGCTTAATGATGAACACTCCCTTGAGTGTCTTCATTTTGAAAGAGATTGTCTGGAGAGGTTATTGATTTACACAGAGAAATGGATTTCTAATCCTGGAATTTCGTTAGGAGAAGGGAAAAAGATGTACTCAGGTGGGGATAAAGATCTTTTTTGGGGGGAATAACTCCAGAAATTAAATAGAAGCAGCCACCTGATTTTGTCCTCTGATGAGGTGGCCCAGGTTATGCCAGTGCCTTTGACTCAAGTATAGTGATAAGCTTTGATAGAGAATACAGAGACGCGAAAGAGGAGAGGAGGAAAAATAGGAGAGAGGGGAGAAGAAAAACTAGAGATGCACAACCACTTTACAATGATAGAAAGAAGACAGAGAATTCCATAATGCCCACTCTTGTGAGGAAATGTGTTTCTGAAAAATATTTAGTTTGGCATAGTACTGTAATCATGGACTTTGGCAAGTGAACCAAGTTAAAATGAATATATATTAGCAGCATAAAATACAAATAAAGTACTGTCTAAAAATACAGAATAAATCTAATCGACTATAACGTCCTTCTCTTGAATGTGCTTCCATAAGATTTTTTAAAGTTTCAACAGCTAGAGATTATGACTCAGAAAAAACCCCAAAAACCAAACAGACTAGGGCAAAATGAGATCACTGTAATTGGACATCAAAGATGAGGTTTAAAAATAGCCACCTCATATCCAGATAAGCAAAAACAGTGTGGTAAGCTAGCAGTAATATTGATAATAATATTTAAAATGATGGTAATGGTTAGGATGATCACGTGGCATTGTTCTAAGTCCTGACACAGCTAGATCGTCACAACAGTTCTATGAAATAGATACTATTAACATTTTAATCAGGAGGAAAAGGAGGCACAGAAAGTTGATGCAGTTAAAATCAACAAGTGGCAGAGCCCAGAAGTAAGCAAAGTACATAGTTCTAAGGTTTTCCTTTAGTGTATTCTGAGGCTACATATTAGCATTTCAATGCAACTTTGTCCTAAACTTTTGCTGTGCTTTTGAATCGTCCTAATCCGCTCCTTTGTTTCTGTGCTGTGGTAGTTCTGATGAGAGAGCCCAAACAATGACACATCTTCACAATATTTACAAATCCTGAAAATCAATACTTCAAAGGGAGTAGAAACCAGTTGCTTTGGGATTTAAACGATTGGAGGACAATTGCTTAAGTCAATCTCTCAATGGCCATAATTTTCTTACATTAAATAACAACTGCAACAATACTATTTTAAATTCTTGGTTTTGAAGTTTGGAAGAGACACTAGAGAAAATCTTATCCCTCACCCCGACTTTATGGATTAGGAAACTGCGTCCCCAAAAGGCATTAACTAATTTGGTCAAGGTACACAACACTGAAAAGGACTGATTTTCCAAAAAGCAGCTTTGAGTGGCATTAACCATTGTGCTGTGTAGTGACTTGTGATATAGCTGACTTAATCTAGGTTACTGAGATGGCTGATATAAAATAAGCATTTTGCCACTTTTTGTTAACCTTCATCCTTTTAATCAACTTTGGCTTTTGCCCAGAGGCTCCAGAATCATCACTTTTGTTACAGGAGAGTAAATGCTGGACTTTTAGATAGCTGTTCCTCCTTTCCTATTTCCCCTCCCACATTCATTGTTATCCTTCACTGAAGAATGAAAGCCTTTGACACGTTTATTTTTTAAGGAGGAATCATTCTTTTCTTTCTTTCCTTCAGAGTGGTTCATTTCTAGGACCAACAAAGAAATTATGTATTATGATGCTTAGTTAATAATTTTTTTTTTACTTCTCTTCCTACAATCAACTACCTGGTTCTAGAATTATTTACTTAAGTTACATATTAAATTTTGTAAGAATTATGTGTGTGTTTGTGTATATACAAGTAAATATGTATGTATACATATGCATTTTATATGCATGTATATGTGTATATATATGCCTACCACCCCACATTTTTTTTTACATCTTTATTGGAGTATAATTGCTTTACAATAGTGTGTTAGTTTCCGCTTTACAACAAAGTGAATCAGTTATACATATACATATGTTCCCATATCTCTTCCCTCTTGCGTCTCCCTCTCTCCCATCCTCCCTATCCCACCCCTCTAGGTGATCACAAAGCACCGAGCTGATCTCCCTCTGCTATGCGGCTGCTTCCCACTAGCTATCTATTTTACGTTTGGTAGTGTATATATGTCCATGCCACTCTCTCACTTTGTCACAGCTTACCCTTCCCCCTCCACATATCCTCAAGTCCATTCTCTAGTAGGTCTGTGTCTTTATTCCCGTCTTACCCCTAGGTTCTTCATGACATTTTTTTTTCTTAGATTCCATATATATGTGTTAGCATATGGTATTTGTTTTTCTCTTTCTGACTTACTTCACTCTGTATGACAGACGGTAGGTCCATCCACCTCACTACAAATAACTCAGTTTCATTTCTTTTGATGGCTGAGAAATATTCCATTGTATATATGTGCCACATCTTCTTTATCCATTCATCTTATGATGGACACTTAGGTTGCTTCCTTGTCCTGGCTATTGTAAATAGAGCTGCAAAGAACATTTTGGTACATGACTCTTTTTGAATTATGGTTTTCTCAGGGTATATGCCCAGTAGTGGGATTGCTGGGTCATATGGTAGTTCTATTTGTAGTTTTTTAAGGAACCTCCATACTGTTCTCCATAGTGGTTGTACCAATTCACATTCCCACCAGCAGTGCAAGAGTGTTCCCTTCTCTCCACACCCTCTCCAGCATTTATTGTTTCTAGATTTTTTGATGATGGCCATTCTGACTGGTGTGAGATGATATCTCATTGTAGTTTTGATTTGCATTTCTCTAATGATTAATGATGTTGAGCATTGTTCATATGTTTGTTGGGAATCTGTATATCTTCTTTGGAGAAATGTCTATTTAGGTCTTCTGCCCATTTTTGGATTGGGTTGTTTGTTTTTTTGTTATTGAGCTGCATGAGCTGCTTGTAAATTTTGGAGATTAGTCCTTTGTCAGTTGCTTCATTTGCAAATATTTTCTCCCATTCTGAGAGTTGTCTTTTGGTCTTGTTTATGGTTTCCTTTGCTGTGCAAAAGCTTTGAAGTTTCATTAGGTCCCTTTTGTTTTTATTTCCATTTCTCTAGGAGGTGGGTCAAAAAGGACCTTGCTGTGATTTATGTCATAGAGTATTCTGCCTATGTTTTCCTCTAAGTTTCATAATGTCTGGCCTTACACTTAGGTCTTTAATCCATTTTGAGCTTATTTTTGTATATGGTGTTAGGGAGTGTTCTAATCTCATACTTTTACATGTAGCTGTCCAGTTTTCCCAGCACCACTTTTTTTTTTTTTTTTTTTTTGCGGTACGCGGGCCTCTCACTGTTGTGGCCTCTCCCGTTGCAGAGCACAGGCTCTGGACGCGCAGGCTCAGCGGCCATGGCTCACGGGCCCAGCCATTCCACAGCATGTGGGATCTTCCTGGACCGGGGCACGAACCCGTGTCCCCTGCATCGGCAGGCGGACTCCCAACCACTGCGCCACTAGGGAAGCCCCCAGCACCACTTATTGAAGAGGCTGTCCTTTCTCCACTGTACATTCCTGCCTCCTTTATCAAAGATAAGGTGACCATATGTGCGTGGATTTATCTCTGGGCTTTCTATCCTGTTCCATTGATCTATATTTCTGTTTTTGTGCCAGTACCATACTGCCTTGATTACTGTAGCTTTGTAGTATAGTCTGAAGTCAGGGAGACTGATTCCTCCAGCTCCATTTTTCGTTCCCAAGATTGCTTTGGCTATTCGGGGTCTTTTGTGTTTCCATACAAATTGTGAAATTTTTTGTTCTAGTTCTGTGAAAAATGCCAGTGGTAGTTTGATAGGGGTTGCAGTGAATCTGTAGATTGCTTTGGGTAGTAGAGTCATTTTCACAATGTTGATTCTTCCAATCCAAGAACATGGTATATCTCTCCATCTATTTGTATCATCTTTAATTTCTTTCATCCGTGTCTTATAATTTTCTGCATACAGGTCTTTTGTCTCCTTAGGTAGGTTTATTCCTAGATTTTTTGTTGCAATGGTAAATGGGAGTGTTTTCTTAATTTCACTTTCAGATTTTTCATCACTAGTGTATAGGAATGCAAGCGATTTCTGTGCATTAATTTTGTATTGTGCTACTTTACCATATTCATTGATTAGCTCTAGTAGTTTTCTGGTAGCATCTTTAGGATTCTCTATGTATAGGATCATGTCATCTGCAAACAGTGACAGCTATACTTCTTCTTTTCCAATTTGGATTCCTTTTCTTCTCTGATTGCTGTGGCTAAAACTTCCAAAACTCTGTTGAATAAGAGTGGTGAGAGTGGGCATCCTTGTCTTTTTCCTCATCCTAGTGGAAATGGTTTCAGTTTTTCACCACTGAGGACAATGTTTGCTGTGGGCTTGTCATATATGGCCTTTATTATGTGGAGGAAAGTTCCCTCTGTGCCTACTTTCTGCAGGGTTTTTATCATAAATGGGTATTGAATTTTGTCGAAAACTTTCTCTGCATCTATTGAGATGATCATATGGTTTTTCTCCTTCAATTTGTTAATATGATATATCACTTTGATTGATTTGTGTATATTGAAGAATCCTTGCATTCCTGGAATCAACTTCACTTGATCATGGTGTATGATCCTTTTAATGTGCTGTTGGATTCTGTTTGCTAGTGTTTGGTTGAGGATTTTTGCATCTATGTTCATCAGTGATATTGGCCTGTAGTTTTCTTTCATTGTGACACCCTTGTCTGGTTTTGGTATCAGGGTGATGGTGGCCTTGTAGAATGAGTTTGGGAGTGTTCCTCCCTCTGCTATATTTTGGAAGACTTTGAGAAGGATAGGTGTTAGCTCTTCTCTAAATGCTTGATAGAATTCGCCTGTGAAGCCATCTGGTCCTAGGCTTTTGTTTGTTGGAAGATTTTTAATCACAGTTTCAATTTCAGTGCTTGTGATTGGTCTGTTCATATTTTCTGTTTCTTCCTGATTCAGTCTTAGCAGGTTGTGTATTTCTAAGAATTTGTCCATTTCTTCCAGGTTGTCCATTTTGTTGGCATAGAGTTGCTTGTAGTAATCTCTCATGATCCTTTGTATTTCTGCAGTGTCAGTTGTTACTTCTCCTTTTTCATTTCTAATTCTATTGATTTGAGTCTTCTCCCTTTTTTTCTGATGAGTCTGACTAATGGGTTATCAAATTTGTTTATCTTCTCAAAGAACCAGCTTTTAGTTTTATTGATCTTTGCTATCGTTTCCGTCATTTCTTTTTCATTTATTTCTGATCTGGTCTTTATGATTTCTTTCCTTCTGCTAATTTTGGGTTTTTGTTTTGTTTTGTTTTTCGTTCTCTAATTGCTTTAGGTGCAAGGTAAGGTTGTTTATTCAAGATGTTTCCTGTTTCTTAAGGTAGGATTTTATTACTATAAACTTCCCTCTAGAACTGCTTTTGCTGCATCCCATAGGTTTTCGGTCATCGTGTCTCCATTGCCATTTGTTTCTAGGTATTTTTTGATTTCCTCCTTGATTTCTTCAGTGATCACTTCGTTATTGAGTAGTGTATTGGTTAGCCTCCATGTGTTTGTATTTTTTACAGATCTTTTCCTGTAATTGATATCTAGCCTCATAACGTTGTAGTCAGAAAAGATACTTGATACAATTTCAATTTCCTTAAATTTACCAAGGCCTGATTTGTGACCCAAGATATGATCTATCCTGGAGAATGTTTCATGAGCACTTGAGAAAAATGTGTATTCTGTTGTTTTTGGATGGAATGTCCTATAAATATCAATTAAGTCCATCTTGTTTAATGTATCATTTAAAGCTTGTGTTTCCTTATTTATTTTCATTTTGGATGATCTGCCCATTGGTGAAAGTGGGGTGTTAAATTCCCCTACTATGAATGTGTTACTGTTGATTTCCCCTTTTATGGCTGTTAGTATTTGCCTTATGTATTGAGGTGCTCCTAAGTTGGGTGCATAAATATTTACCACTGTTATATCTTCTTGGATCTATCCTTTGATCAGTATGTAGTGTCCTTCTTTATCTCTTGTAATAGTCTTTAAAGTCTGTTTTGTCTGATATGAAAATTGCTATTCCAGCTTTCTTTTGATTTCCATTTACATGGAATATCTTTTTCCATCCCCCTACTTTCAGTCTGTATGTGTCTCTAGGTGTGAAGTGGGTCTCTTGTATACAGCATATATATGTGGCTTGTTTCTGTATCCATTCAGCCAGTCTGTGTCTTTTGTGGGAGCATTTAATCCATTTACATTTAAGGTAATTATCAATATGTATGTTCCTATTCCCATTTTCTTAATTGTTTTGGGTGTGTTATTGTAGGTCTTTTCCTTCTCTTGTGTTTCTTACCTAGAGAAGTTCCTTTAGCATTTGTTGTAAAGCTGGTTTGGTCATGCTGAACTCTTCAGCTTTTGCTTTTCTGTAAAGGTTTTAATTTCTCCATCAAATACGAATGAGATCCTTGCTGGGTAGAGTAATCTTGGTTGTAGGTTTTTCTCCTTCATCACTTTAAATATGTCTTGCCAGTCCCTTCTGGCTTGCAGAGTTTCTGCTGAAAGATAAGCTGTTAACCTTATGGGGATTCCCTTGTGTGTTATTTGTACTTTTTCCCTTGCTGCTTTTAATTTGTTTTCTTTGTATTTAATTTTTGACAGTTTGATTAATATGTGTCTTGGCGTGTTTCTCCTTGGATTTATCCTGTATGGGACTCTCTGTGCTTCCTGGACTGATTAACTATTTACTTTCCCATATTAGGGAAGTTTTCAACTATAATCTCTTCAAATATTTTCTCAGTCCCTTTCTTTTTCTCTTCTTCTTCTGGGACCCCTATAATTCGAATGTTGGTGCATTTAATGTTGCCCCAGAGGTCTCGGAGACTGTCCTCAGTTTTTTTCATCTTTTTTTCTTTATTCTGCTCTGCAGTAGTTATTTCCACTATTTTATCTTCCAGGTCACTTATCCGTTCTTCTGCCTCAGTTATTCTGCTATTCCCTTCTAGAGTATTTTTAATTTTATTTATTGTGTTGTTCATCATTGCTTGTTTCCTCTTTTGTTCTTCTAGGTCCTTGTTAAATGTTTCTTGCATTATCTCTATTCTATTTCCAAGATTTTGGATCATCTTTACTATCATTATTCTGAATTCTTTTTCAGGTAGACTGCCTATATCCTCTTCATTTGTTAGGTCTGGTGGGTTTTTATCTTGCTTCTTCATCTGCTGTGTGTTTTTCTGTCTTCTCATTTTGCTTACCTTACTGTGTTTGGGGTCTCCTTTTTGCAGGCTGCAGGTTCGTAGTTCCCGTTGTTTTTGGTGTCTGTCCCCAGTGGCTAAAGTTGGTTCAGTGGGTTGTGTAGGCTTCCTGCTGGAGGGGACTAGTGCCTGTGTTCTGGTGGATGAGGCTGCATCTTGTCTTTCTGGTGGGCAGGTCCACATCTGATCATGTGTTTTGGGGTGTCTGTGACCTAATTATGATTTTAGGCAGCGTCTCTGCTAATGGGTGGGGTTGTGTTCCTGTCTTGCTAGTTGTTTGGCATAGGGTGTCCAGCACTGTAGCTTGCTGGTCGTTGAGAGAAGCTGGGTGTTGGTGTTGAGATGGTGATCTCTGGGAGATTTTCGCTGTTTGATATTACGTGGAGCTGGGAGGTCTCTTGTGGACCAGTGTCCTGAAGTTGGCTCTCCCACCTCAGAGGCACAGCACTGACTCCTGGCTGCAGCACCAAGAGCCTTTCATCCACACGGCTCAGAATAAAAGGGAGAAAAAGTAGAAAGAAAGTAAGAGGAAAAAATAAAGATAAAATAAAGTTATTAAAAGAAAAAATAATTAAGAAAGACATTTTTTTAAAAAGTAAAAACAAACAAACAAAAAAAAAACCGGACGAACAGAACCCTAGGACAAATGGTGAAAGCAAAGCTATACAGACAAAATCTCACACAGAAGCATACACATACGCACTCACAAAAAGAGGAAAAGGGGAAAAAATAATATATCTTGTTCTCAAAGTCCCCGTCCTCAATTTGGGATGATTCCTTGTCTATTCAGGTATTCCACAGATGCAGAGTACATCAAGTTGATGGTGGAGATTTAATCTGCTGCTCCTGAGGCTGCTGGGAGAGATTTCCCTTTCTCCTCTTTGTTCTCACAGCTCCCCAGGCTCAGCTTTGGATTTGGCCCCTCCTCTGCATGTAGGTCGCCTGAGGGCGTCTGTTCTTCGCTCAGACAGGACGGGGTTAAAGGAGCCGCTGATTCGGGGGCTCTGGCTCACTCAGGCCAGGGGGAGGGAGGGGCACGGAGTGTGGGGTGAGCCTGCAGTGGCAGAGGCCGGCGGGACGTTGCACCAGCGTGAGGCCCGCTGTGCGTTCTCCCAGGTAAGTTGTCGCTGGCTCCCGGGACCCTGGCAGTGGCGGGCTGCACAGGCTCCCGGGAGGGGAGGTGTGGAGAGTGACCTGTGCTCGCACACAGGCTTCTTGGTGGCGGCTGCAGCAGCAGCCTTAGCGTCTCATGCCCGTCTCTGTGGTCCGCGCTTTTAGCCGCAGCTCGCGCCTGTCTCTGGAGCTCCTTCAAGCAGCGCTCTTAATCCCCTCTCCTTGCGCACCAGGAAACAAAGAGGGAAGAAAAAGTCTCTTGCCTCTTCGGCAGCCCCAGACTTTTTCCCAGACTCCCTCCCGGCTAGCTTTGGTGCACTAACCCCCTGCAGGCTGTGTTCACGCCGCCAACCCCAGTCCTCTCCCTGCGCTCCGACCGAAGCCCGAGCCTCAGCTCCCAGCTGCCACCCGCCCAGCGGGTGAGCAGACAAGCCTCTCGGGCTGGTGAGTGCCGGTCTGCACCGATCCTCTGTGCGGGAATCTCTGCGCTTTGCCTTCCGCACCCCTGTTGCTGTACTCTCCGCGGCTCCGAAGCTTCCCCGCTCCGCCACCCGCAGTCTCCGCCCACGAAGGGGCTTCTAGTGTGTGGAAACCTTTCCTCCTTCACAGCTCCCTCCCACTGGTGCAGGTCCCATCCCTATTCTTTTGTCTCCGTTTTTTCCTTTTTCTTTTGCCCTACCCAGGTACGTGGGGAGTTTCTTGCCTTTTGGGAGGTCTGAGGTCTTCTGCCAGTGTTCAGTGGGTGTTCTGTAGGAGTTTTTCCACGTGTAGATGTATTTCTGACGTATCTGTTGGGAAGAAGGTGATCTCCACGTCTTATTCTTCCGCCATCTTCCCCTTCTCTCCACCCCACATTTCTTGCAGGCCTAGTGCCATCCTAGATTTTGTATTAAAATGCTAGCTCCAACTCTTAGTGGGTACCTAACTTTATGCAATTTACTTGCCTTCTTGACTCTCTTGTTTCTCCCTGTTTAATACTCCCTGTATAATAATACTAATAGTAGTATTTTTTTTCAAAGTTGTTTTAAGGATAACAAATATATGTGATTGTGTAAAGAGTCTAGCACAATGTCTGGCATATAGTTTGTGAACAATAAATATTACTCATTATTATTTTTCCCTGGCCTATAGTAGGTGTTCAACAAATATTGCTAGTGTTATTATTATTATCGTTATTATTATTCTATGTCTCTGAACATTCACAATTTCTCTCACTACCATAGCAACAATGATTTATAGCTACCACCACATAACTTCATTCTTCAAGTAGAAAAATAGGAGCATGTAATATACTTGTGAGGATTATCCATGTACAACAGTCATATAAAATGCTTCCTAAATGGTAGATATTTATGGTTTTGTTTGCCAACATCATTGTTGTACAAGGCTTTCTATGCACATCTTCCTTCCTATCTGCTCTAGCTTCTTAGTTAGGCTGGTCAGCTTAGCTCTTCAATGCTAAGAAAAACAGAAAAATACTAATGACATGGAAATCTTAGCTCTGCCTATACCGTGCTTTGTGGCTTTGGCCAGGTATTTTATCATCTTTAACATCACTTTCTCAATCCTAGAATGAAGTGTCTAAATGAAATCTTGAATGTACCTTCCACAATTTCACACAGAAATAATTTTCTTGAATCTGTTATGTGAGTGAAAGCTGTAGGACACTCACCATTCACCACTGCTTTGCTTTCAGAGTCTAATTTGAAATAATCCAATGAGATTTCTTATAAAAGAGGCACATGCCATTGAAAGTCAAATACTGAGTATCTCTGTTTTAAATGCAGTTTTTAACTTCCTATATTTCTTTACTCTCTAATGTGGCTGCCTAGTACAATATGAGGATGAAAAGCAGTGTATACATTAATTAGTGAGAATCTCAGTGTTAGTCATTTGTTTTGTTAATGGCATTGTAAATTTTCTACAACATCAGCCCAGGCCTCATTATATGTGGAACCATAGAGTGTCATAATCTGATGAGCCATAAAGCAACATACTTTTATCAAAAAATCTATTGAATAAAAGGCATTTAAGGTTTCTTGTTTTAATACATGGTGTATAGTGACATCTATCGGAGATTGTGTGTAATGAATGACATACAGCTAAAATCAAGATTCTATGGGTGTGGTAAGCTTTTAGTGTGAGGAAAATGTATCAAATATAACAAGAAACAGCAAAATATAAATTCACTCTTAACACTTAAGGTGGGTGTCTCCCTGAAGTATTGAAGATGCTCTGTATATACCCCATAAAATAAATAGTTTCAAATGACTGGGAAAATTGAAGGGGAAGAGAGCAATTTCCATGGTAACCATATAAAGGGGAATTTCTCAAAGGAAGAGTAAGGTGAAGAACAGAAATAAAAAGAGGTTGGACAAAAATGAGAATAAGCTTGCCAAACAAATAAATAGGGCAGAAGTAGTTCTTTAGTTAAAATATCTTTATAAAATATTATTTATTCCTCTAAAACAATAATACTAATAAAATAGCTATGGAAATAATTAGTTATGTCATGTACTACACCATATACATTATATTTCCCAGCTAAAAGTATTGTGTCACAGACATGTCTGAGAAAGTAGTGGCAACACAGCATGGACGGACGAGGGAACTGGTGGTCAGGAGTGTGATTCCAGATCCCAGGTCTGCTGAAACCTTCCTAGACCTTAGTTATTTTACCCATAAAATGAGAAGGGATAACAAAGCAATTTCCAAGGCCAAATCCAGCTCTGAAGTTTCTAAGTATGACTTTTAAAATAGTGGCAACTTTTCTTTTTTAATAATTCTATGATTAGTTGTTAACTTGATGTGCAACCTTGCACAAAGCTCTTAACCTCTCTGTGCTATGATTTCCTCACTTATAATTGCAGGTGTTGGGACTAGATGATCTCTAAATTGACATCTCTAAAATGTTATTATTCTCAAACACTTTACCATATTCCCAAGCCTATTTGAGCCTGAGTGAATTAAAATTTTACCTTGAGGTAGAGTTAAGAGAATCAGTGAAAACTGAAGCATATAGAAAAAAGGACTACTTATATTAAACATGAATATATCTCCAAATATATTTAAATGAACTTGACGCAGATATTTTGATTTTTTGAAAAATCTGCACACCCACACCACTTCTGTGTTTTGGTCAGTAACTGGGGACAGTAACAGAAAAGGTAGTGTGCCTCTGAAGGTCTTGTCTCCTCCCCAACTCTACTCCCAGCTAGGCTTCAAGTTTGGATCAGTGGCACTAAAGAGAAAAAGAGGGCTAAATTTCTGAGTTCAATTCCCTGGAACCTCCCAAAGCCTTGATAGCTTAAGCTGAGATTCATTGAGGGATTGCCTGAGATTTTGAAACACAACTAAGTGGGTATTTCCTATACCTGAAAAGAGACACTTTACTGTAGCTAATCATACTATCTATATTCAAACATTGTTCATTCTAGAGAAAGCTACGGGTTACTAGGATTCTTCATATTCAACAAAAGAAAAACTTTTTACTGACATTTTGATTTAAAGCCAAGCTTAGTGATTAATTTTGTGTTAAAAAAAATAAAGCCAAGCTTAAAATACTCTCAATAGTAAATTAAAGACCAATTTTATTGATCACATATCATGTGCCAAAAATGATGTTAAAACTTCAGGCACAGTGTCTCATTTAATCTTTATAATTCAATGAAGGTTTTATAACCTATTTATAAATGAAAACAATAAGGCTTTAAAAGTTTAACGCATTAAGCTTAAAATTGAATTAAAGTATAAACTCACACTCATTCTGCTTCTCTTCCACACATATATGTTTGTGTGTGTGGCACACACAAACGTGCACACATACAGGTTTGCTTTAATTGGTCCCTACCATCATTATTACAGGTTTAGTCTTTTTAAATTTATATTATGAGCTAGTAGTCAGTGGTATGTTCAGTTTCTATATAAGAAGCGTTAAATTAAATTTAGGGCTAACAACTGGTTGTATTTTCCATTTCTGGTGTTGTTCATTTGCCATGAGAAATAAAACTGTTGGCAGAGTATCTTAGATAAGGTGAAGAAATATCAGCTACGACTGATAGAAGTAAATGGAGAAATTCAGGCACATTGAATTAAAGTTAATACATTTGTTTTGAGTAATACGTGTTCAAAATTTAATTTCAAATTATTTTCAGTTTGACCTTTTTTATTATAGAAGATTTTCAATATATTAAAGTAGAACAGTAAAATGAACCCCAACTAACATGAACCTATGGGCAATCCTGCCTCAGCCACAATCTGTCCACTTCCCTCTCCCATATTATTTCAAAGCAAATCCTTAGCATCACATCATTTCATCTGTATATGTTCCAGAATGTGTCACTAAAGTGTAAGGAATTTTATAAAATGTAATAATACATTTATCACATACACCCCCATTACAGTAATTTCTTATTATCAAATATTTAGTCATTTATTTGAAATGCAGTTGAATTTGGAAAATATTTTCTTAGCAAACAAGATATAGAAAGAAACTTTCTTAATCTGATAAAGTATATTTTTAAAAGATATCCTATATCATAATTAATGCTGAATTATTGAAAGGTTTTTTCTAGATATCAAGAACAGGACATGGATGCATGCTATCACTGCTTGTAGAAAACATAGGATCAGAATCCTAGCAATACAAGAAACCAAGGACAAAAGATATTAGTTTGCAAAGCAAGAAATTAAGCTATCAGTTTTGCAAATGGCATGATGGTATACATTGAAAATAAAGATTCTTAGCAAGGTAGCTAGATGTAGCACGGTACATAGTACCATAATACAAAGTAAATTGTATCAACAATCAACTGCATTTCTAAATAACAGCAAAAAGCAGATGGAAAATGAAATTTTTAAAAATAACATCAAAAACATGAAATACTGAGGAAAAATTCAATTAAAGTATGCAAGACCTCTACATCCAAATCTACAAATAACAATTGAGAGAAATTAAAGAAGTCCTATATAAATGGAGAGATGAAAAATGTCCATGGATTAGAACTCTCAATATTACAAAGATATCAATTCTGGATGACAGGCATTTCCAATCAAAAACACAAACTAATATCTATAGAATTTACATCTGGTATTCATTGGGTGTAACACAAATATTGACAGAAATGGATTTATACAAAATATTAAATTTGAGATAACATCATGGAGATTCACAAACACAAGACAAGGCAAAGCCTGGCAACTTCAACTGGTAAAGATACAATGAGCCACTTTTAGATTTAGAGAGTTTATTAATTACATGGACAGCAAGAAAGAAGAATAAGCCGGAGGTGCCAGCTCCCTGAGTCCCTGCCCAGCGCAATGAAAAGTTCAACACTGAAACAAAAGGAGACGAATGATTGCAATGCAAGTTGTAGAATATCATGTTGCCGCAGAACCAAATCTAGATTGTAGCTATGTAGTTTTATATTCTGTAGCTGTGTACTTAGGGGGGTGGGGGAGAAAGCCCCATAACTCATCTGACTCAAGAGGCGACGAGAAACTGATTCATAACAGCCTTCCAGAGGAGATAAAGAGGAGATAAAGAGATGAATGGGCGGTGACCTCATAGAAACTCCTTAAAGGCCTCCCACACTCTCTTGTCCCCAGAAGATCATAGGGTGTACTCCCAAGATTCAAATAAGCTGCAGCTCAAGCCTTTGCTTATATGTATACATGCAAGGTCACCAAGGTGGCATGGTTGAGCCATTCTCCTTTGTTAAGAAATATAGTAAGCAAAGAAAATATACAGACAGCAAATAAGCATATGAAAAAATGTCTTACATCATATGTCATCAGGGAAATGCAAATTAAAACACAATGAGATACCACTACGTACCTATTAAATTGCTAAAATTCAGAACACTGTTAAAACACTAAATGCTAGCAAGGATGTGAAGCAACAGGAGCTCTCTTTTATTGCAACTGGGAATACAAAATGGTACAGTCACTTTAGAAGACAGTTTGGTAGTTTTGTTTTTTTTTTACAAAGCTAAACAAACTCATATCCAGCAGTCATGTTCCTTGGTATTTATCCAAAGGAATTGAAAACTTATATCCACACAAAAATCTGCATACAGATGTTTATAGCAGCTTTATTCATAATTGCCAAATTCTAGAAGCAGCCTAGATATCCTTTAGCAGGTGAATAGATTGTGGTATATCCAGACAATGGAATATTAATCAGTGCTAAAAAGAAATGAGCTTCGAAGCCATGAAAAGACATGTAGAAATGTTTAAGTGTATATTACTAGGTGAAAGAAACCAATCTGAAAGGGTTACATACTGTATAATTCCAACTATATGACATTTGGGAAAAAGCAAAATTATAAAGACAATAAAAAGATCAGTCTTGTCAGGGGTAGTGAGGGAGAGGAGAGAAGAATAGAGCATGGAGAATTTTTAAGGCAGTGAAAATACTCTGTATAATATTATAATGATGAATATATGTCATCATACATTTGTCCAAAATCATAGACTGTACAACACCAAGAGTGAACCCTAAAGTAGACTATGAACTTTGTGTGATTATGATGTGTCAGTGTAGGCTCATCCAAAATGTACGATTCTGGTTAATGATGCTGATAATGGAGGATGCTGTGCATATGCAGGGCAGGAGTGTATGGAAAATCTTTGAACTGTCCTCTCAATTTTGTTGTAATTCTACAACTGCTCTAAAATAAAGTCAAAAAATAAATAATAAAAATTTAAAAAACAGTAAAAAGCAATACAAAATACCATGTATTCAGAAATTTTAAAAAATAAAGAATATTCTTGGGATGGGAAAGAAGTCATAAAGGAAATAATTACTTACAGCTCAATGCCAAATTCCTAGGTCATAGTTAAAGTAATATTTTTAAAAATTAAAGTTATAGCTCTAAATATCTATCAGAAAACAAGAAAAAATAAAGACACGAGCTAAGTATTTAAATCAGAAAAATTGAAAAGGAGAAAGAAAATAAATTCAAAGTAATAAAAAAGGGAGGAAATATTTTTAGATCTAACCATCAATATTCACATTAAGTTAAACATTAATTCTTACTGATGTCTCCAACACTATTCTCTTACCACATGGATCAATCCCTTGCTGATCTATAATAAACCTAGTTACTGCCATTCATGAGCTATTTACTGACTTGTTCAATCCTAGTGTCCTTGTGTACCAGTAGAAGAATTATTAACCTGTACCCCCGTGGAAGCCAATGTTATCAACTAGGGTACGGTACTGATGTGTAGTTTATTTTGCCTTTACTCTTATAGGTTCCATTCATATCTATAAATTATATCTATATGTTTATAGATATGTGTATATGTACAAGTTAGCATACAAACATAATTATTTGCTCTGTCAGCTGGGCAGTCCTAAAAGAAATGATCACACCAGTGGCAACAAGCACACCAAATACCCAGATCTTCGTTTCTAATACCATTCTCCAATAAATGGAACCATGCTCCTCGATGGAAGTAGCTGAAAATAGGACAGGGATAGGAAATATACGAGATGAACTTGGAGCATCTCACTGTGCCAGAAAGTAAAAAAGTGCTTAAACAAACAAACCCGCTCACATTGATGGGAAGTGTGTCAAAGAGACACAGGAGACAACAGAAGGAGCACCCAATGGGAGAGCTGAAGGAATCTGAGTAACAAAATAGATTATAGCCCAAAGCATAAAATAAATATTCATGTGTCCACATAGATATAAATAAATGTGTGAATAAATGAGGCACACAAGACAGATCTGTGAAGATTGATTCCAAATAAATTTTGTAGTTATTCCACATTAAAGTGGAGAGCTTAACTCCCTACTCCTTAAATGTGGACTGTACATTGTGACTTCCTTCCAAAAAGTGCAGTATGGAAACATGTGAAAAGAGTAACTCTACTGTGGAGAAACCTGATACATAGTACTTTAGCCAGGTGATCAAGGTCAATATCAACAGTCATAAATCTTATTGATATTATATGCCCTGGATATGATGTGGTAAAAGTGGAACTTAACCTCTGTGATCTTTTCCCCCCAAAACCATAACCCAAGCTAATCATGAGAAAAACATCAGACAGATTCCTACATATACCTGCCCAATACTCCTCAAAACTGTCAGGGTCATAAAAACAAGGAAATTCAGAGAAACTGTCACAGTAAAGAGGAACCTAAGAAGACATGACAAATAAATATAATGTGGTATCCTAGAGTAGCAATAGGATATTAGATAAAAACAATCCATAAACTATGAACTTCAGTTAATAATTTTTAGAAGGAAGGACATGACAAGGGAAAAAAAAAAAAAGGTGAAAAAGAGAACTAATGTGATTAGTTCATGCCCACCCAGATAATTCAAATAATCTCAACTGAGGTCTGTAACTTTAACCTCATCTGCAAATTCCCTTTTGCCATATAAAGCAACATATTTATAAATTCCAGAGGTTAAGATATGGATATGGTTGAGAGGGGGAACATTTTTCTGCCTACCAAAGGAATATAAAAGTAACCTTGAATAAACAGAGAAATACACTATGTTTTTTAATAGAACTATTTAATATTTTTAGTAAATTAATGTGTGTAAATACAAGGCAATCTCAATACAAATTCTGATGGATATTGAAAGAACTCAATAAACTGATTCTAAAATAAATATAGAAATATAAATGACTAAGAATAGCTAAAACACTTTTGAAAAGCAAACTGAAAGGAATTGTACTTCATACTGAATGAATCTAAAACTTACATACGTAAATGCAGTGTTGTACTTGGGAAAGACCTGATGAACAGACAAGTGGAAAGAAATTCCATGAGCAGACCTTTATAGATACTGAAAATTGGCATACAAGAGACGTAGCAAAAAAGAAAGTGAAGGTAACTCTAGACTTTCTCACGGGTAATGAAGGAAAACTTTCTAACTACACGGAGAAAATTAGTTTGGGATGTCTAATTTACATCATTTAAAATTTTCAAAATGGATTAAAGACCTAAATTTAAAGGTAAATTATAAAACTGTTAAAATCATAATTGGAATAGCTTTCTAATGCTGTGGTGGATTAAGATGTCTTATATAATACCTGAAAACAGAAAAGTTAATGGGAAAAGTTATGGGTTTGACTACATTAAAAACAATGTTTCTTTTCACTATAAACACATGTAGATTGAGAGAAGATACTTGCAATGTTCCAAATCAGAAGAGTATTAATAGTTGGCATAAATGAATTCTCAGGTCAACTAGAAAATTATAGGAAACTCAGAAACAAAAGGGGCAAGAAATAGAAATAGTAACTGCAGAAATTAAACCTGGTAGTTAGCAGGTGTTTGAAGTGATGCTCAGGCTCATTAGTAATCAGAGAAAACAATCAGAGATAATACTTTCAGATTGGCAAAAAAATTATAAGTTATTTTCCAAGTGTTGAGAAGAGAAACTGCTGATAGGTGTGTAAACTGATGTGGCCATTATACATAAGATTTTGACAGTCTCTCTCTTTGTCCAACAAGCAAACAAACTAACATATAGTAGATATATACTATGTGTCAGGATACAATTGCTATCCTCATAGTGCTTGTATTCTGGTAGGGATACAAAGATCTGTAAGATCATATGTTAAACATGTTGGAGTTTGGGCTTGGAGGGGGATAAATAGAACAATTAATCAAATTAGAAAAAACATGGCAAGGGCCTGGCACAGACCCGAATGATAGTGTTCCGTGAATTACCCCTTACAAACATGATGTATCTTACCATTGTGAGGCTGGGTTTGGAATTTATAATGCATCCTCAGACAAATAAAATTTTAAGACATATTAGGGAATAAGAGCATCCTAGAAACATTTTTCAGTCAGTACACTGAGGCAAATTCTATTAAAAGAGAAAAATCAAACCAGGTCTGGTTGCTGCAAAGCAACAGAAATTTAGAAGGGGTCTGTTAGCTCTAACAGTTCTTAATGGTGAAGACATCCCGGGACAAGTTATTCAATACAACATCTCTGACCCAGATTTATAGCCAAGAGAATCCCCTAAATGGAATCAAGCACCTGCTCAATTTTACAGAGAAAAATTTCAAGCTTTATCATCATAGATGTGGGGGTTTTCCCCCTTCAAATCAAGGATTTACAGTGCTTGGTATACAGAAAATATAAGAATGCAGGTAGTTCAAAGTGTCCTGTTCCTCACACGATATACTCCCAAAGAAAAGTAGAGATGAGCCCTCCCGCCAGGCAGAACCTGGAGCAGCCAGATTCGCAGACCAAGGAATTCACTCTCATTCGAGGCAGTGGTTGAATAAATGCATTCACCTGAAAATCTGTTGATCCTATCGTGTGCCTTAAATTTTCTGTGGTCTAATATGTGCTATCTGTTCTAGTCCCATTATCAATGTTCATTTCTTTGTAAGAAGTCTCTTTTTTTATTCACTTTCTGTAAATGCTAATTCTTATTGTAATTTCCCTGTATTGGGGTAATTAAATTCTAATTAAGAGTTTGATAGTGAAACCTTTTCATGAATCCAGTCAAAAAACACCCCCAAACCAAAAAACAACCAAAAAAATTGAAGAAGAATGGATGTAACCTGGACTTTGTAGACTCTGAGAAATGTTGCTCCTTCATTTCTCAAATCCTTGGGTTGTGTCTTTAAGGTGAACGCTTCTGAAGATGTGTCTATAGTTGGAGTTGGATTATACTTTAGGTAGACACATGTTTGGAATCTTGTAATCGTGGGTAGGTGATTATATATTCCAGGCAAAGAAACATGGATAAAATATACTAGTAATTCCAAATATACCTTCCACCAATCAGCTATGGTGTGGTAATTGGGTGTTGGTATTTAAAGTGGCCTCTGTAGGATTGAATATAAGGGAGGATTTTTGCAAAGGTGATGTGGGTGTAGGAAGAATGTGTCCATGAGTGCTATGGTCAGAATCTCCTTATTTGTTTCCTGTCAAGTTTTTACTGCTCTGAAAAACTTTATTTTCTCTTCAAATTAATTAAGTAACTTTCTTTTTCCTCTCCAATCCCCTTCTCAATGCTATTTGTTATGCCATGTTATGTCTAACATTTTTTCAAATACAGAAAGTATAAAGATCATATGTTCTGGCAAATGTGTAAGAGAAGCTCAAGTTAAGCAGTTTTATTCTTTTTTTTAAAGGTAATTAATGAAATGACTAATCAATAGTCATTTAACATTTATTTCCTGCAGAAAATGTTCTCATACTTCAATTCACATATTAGAAAGGGTTTTTTCAAACCACTTGAGATATTTTTGAATAAATGAAACATGAAGGTGACTCTGCCTTTGAAATACTTTGGTGAAACATTTCAAAATAGTTGCAGAATTTATCAATTAAAAATATGCTGTTGATTAGAGCAGCGGAGAATAAAGACTAGGATTTGAGTCCCCGAGTGAGGAGTTGGGAGAGAAACATAGTTGCTTCAAAAATTTCTTCTATTCCTTGATCTCTTTCTTCTCCTTCAGGTATTCCCATTTCATGTATGTTACATCTTCTGTAGTTGTCCCACAGGTTTTGGATATTCTGTTCCAACTTTTTTTTTTTTCTCTTTGCTTTTCATTTTGGGGATTCTATTGACATATCCTCAAGCTCAGAGCTTCTTTCCTCAGCCGTGTCCCGTCTACTAATGAGTCCGTCAAAGGCATTCTTCATTTCTGTTACAGTGTTACAGTGTTTTTGATCCTTAGCATTTATTTTCCTTTCTTAAAATTTCCATCTCTCTGCTTCCATTACTCATCTGTTTTTGCTTGTTGACTGCTTATTCCGTTAGAGATCTTAGTGTATTAATCATACTTCTTTTAAATTCTGAAAATTCCAACAGCCCTGCTGTGTCTGGCTCTGATGCTTGTTCTTCCTTTTCAGACTGTGTTTTGCCTTTCAGTATGTCTTCATACGTTTTGTTGAAAAGCAGACATATTGAATTAGGTAAATAGAACTACGGTAAGTAGGCTTTTAACAGTGTAGTGATAAGCTGTAGAGGGAGGGGAAGCATTCTATAGTCCTGTGATTAAGTCTCAGTCTTTTGGTGAGCCTGTGCTCCTAAGCTGTGAACTTCTCAAGTGCTTCTCAGTACATTTGTTTCATCCCCTTAGTACAGAATGGCCAGAGGGTGCTGGAGTTCTGTATTCCTTCCTTCAGGTGGTTTAGGCTCTGAGAAAACCCAAATAGGTAAAGGTTTCTCCTAAGGGTAGGTCTTGTTAAGGATAGAGTCCTCTCCTATATTTCGCAAGTGGTTACTTCTCCTCTCCTGCTGGAAACCCAAAGTGATTTTTCTCTGAGCACACAGGTTCTCACAGTGAACCAGTTAGAGCTCCAGGAGTTCAAACTCATAAAAATGTGGCTGAGTCCCTCTGACTGGGCCTCCCTGGAATTTTTATCTCCCAGGTTTGTCCACACTGAACCTCCAGCAATTTGTTAATTGCAGTTCAGCCTTCCCAGGGAGGTTTCTGCTGGTGGGTTTCTCTTCGTGGGGGAAATTGTGATTCTCTGTATCTGCCTGTCTGTCTCTAATTTGGGGGGCAGTGGTTTGTCCTGTGGCCTCACTTCTCTCTGAATCTAAGAACTGTTGATTTTTAAATTTGTTCAGTTTTTACTTGTTAGGATGAAGTGGCGACTTATAATAAGCTCTTTACATGCCTGACTGGAAACCAGGAGTCCTAAATCTATAAACTTTTTTCTTTTTGTATATTTAATTTAGTAATAGGATTTTTCTAGTCTCATAAAATTAGTTAGCTATTCCAGCATCTTTTCTCCCCTTCCATTTGAAGGAAGAATTATTCACTCCTTAAATGTTTGGTAAAACTCACCTGCAAAACAGTGTGGGCCTGGGAGGGGGGTGTCATGATTCTTTTAAATATGTCTTCAGATTATATTTCTATATAATTCAATTAAATTATTTGGTTTTTTAGTTCTTTGAATTTAGCCTTAGTACTAAAAAAACCCAAAGTTTTTGGTACTTCAAAAAAAACTTTGGGTTTTGCACATGCTATTTCTTTTTGGGGAGTACTGTTCTTTTCATGTATTTTGCCAGCTAACTTTGATCATTCTTTAGTTTTTTTTATCTTATCAGATGGTGGTGATTATATGTTATAGAGAACCATGTCTTCTAGAAAGCCTTCCTTGATCTAAGTCGGGTTACATGTTCATATTATGTGAGCACACAGAATCCTGTACTTCTGTTTTTTTTTTTTTTTTTTTTGCGGTACGCGGGCCTCTCACTGTTGTGGCCTCTCCCGCTGCGGAGCACAGGCTCCGGATGCGCAGGCTTAGCGGCCATGGCTCACGGGCCTAGCCGCTCCGCGGCATGTGGGATCTTCCCGGACCGGGGCACGAATCTGTGTCCCCTGCATCGGCAGGCAGACTCTCAACCACTGTGCCACCAGGGAAGCCCTGTACTTCTGTTTTATATGGTGCATCACACAATACTGTCATTCCCTGTGGACTCACCAGTATGTCCCACCAGTCCATAATCTCCTTGAAGGCAAGAATTATATCACTTCTTGATTCCTCAAAATCAGCATTTATTGTCTTAAAATGTTTGCTAGATAAAATATTCTACACCACTATAACTAGGTTATGGTTTCAAAGAGGAAGTAACTGACATTCTCCATACCTTTGTTTTGATATTGCCATTTGTGGAGAGATTTTAATTGTTCAGTGTACACTTTAAAACAGATAACCACTACCATCTCGTGGCGGTTTTATGAATTACAGCCCATAGCCTCAAAGTGACTCAAAGTGGATGTGTTCTTTTAAGCCAGTAGTTCTCACTTAAGGGGTTGGAAAATCAGATTAGGAGGAAGGTGAGTAGCAGATAATGTGTTTCTCAAAATACTTAAAAGGTCAAAGTTAACACATTATTTTTTAAAACATCATGGATATATTCTGTGCTAAATCTATATTTGCATATTTTACTCATAATCCCAAAGCTCAAATATTCTTTGAGGATATTTTGTTAGATGAATACACATTTATTATTGCTATATTTCCTCACCGAATTAACTTTTTTATCATTATGAAATAACTCGCCTTGCCTTATGTTCTTCATTGATGTTAATTATAGCTACACCACTTACTTTTGATTATTTGCAGGCAAGTCTTTCTATCCTGTCACTTTCAACTGATCTGTGTCCTTATATTTAAAGTTTCTGACAATCACTCCATCTGTTCCACTGGCTCTGGTTTATCTGTTGGGTAGTCCTCTGGAGGTCACCACACCTATCCTCTCTGAGGGCTTTCAAAACAATTCCTTTATCTCTTGCCTTCAACAATGGGTGACATCATGCTATCCTGGTTTGGCCATAAGCTGTTCAAGAAAAGCATGGATATCCCTTGTGCAAATAGAATGCTCTTTTTGTTCTGCCTATGGGCCCTGGCATATCCTCTGTTTATGGCCTTGTGGGGAAAGCACTGAATGAAATCACATTTTAGGAATGCAGTGATTATAGCCTATGCAGAGAAGACATAGATGGAAGATGTGTATTTTATGCTACGAAATCCCCAATAGGAAATTTAACATGAACAAAAAATAAATTGTTTTTCACATTTTCTAGCATACACGGGAAAATTATCAATGATGCTCAGTTACAACTTTTAGAGAGCTATTAAAACCTAGTGTTCATGGGCAGCATAATGGATGCTGCAGCATCATAAGTAACAATGTAACCAGTATTAAATAAATGGTATTAAGACACTGCAGAGGCAAGGTTATATTGTTTACATATAAACAAGTTCCAAAGAGCCATAGCATTGTAATTAATAACAATGGTACTTCCTTTTGCTAAATATTGGAAATATGAAGCTAGCCAGGAGCAGCTTTTTTTTTTTTTTTAAAGAAGATGTTGGGGGTAGGAGTTTATTAATTAATTAATTAATTTTTGCTGTGTTGCATCTTTGTTTCTGTGCGAGGGCTTCCTCTACTTGTGGCAAGCGGGGACCACTCTTCATCGCGGTGCGCGGGCCTCTCAGTATGGCGGCCTCTCTTGTTGCAGAGCACAGGCTTCAGACGCGCAGGCTCAGTAGTTGTGGTGCACGGGCTTAGTTGCTCCACGGCATGTGGGATCTTCCCGGATCAGGGCTCGAACCCATGCCCCCTGCATTGGCAGGCAGATTCTTAACCACTGCACCACCAGGGAAGCCCTGTTATGCCTTTTAAAAATCATGTTGTTGATATAGAAAGGGCCCTTCATAAAATATGTGCCTGATGCTTTGCTCACCCTAGACGTTAGGCCTAGAAGTGGCCCTGTTTATAAGCATCTCTAATTAGACAGAAGGAGACTTGTTTAGGAGTGGAATCACAGAGGGAAAATACCCCTAACTGATTGAGATAGAGTTTTTTTGACTATGGGTTATGTCCTGATAAACCCATATTAAGTTGAAAATGTCAGAAGTTGAAAATGCATTTAATACACCTAAACTACTGAACATCATGGTTTAATCTACCTTAAGGCATACTCCCAACACTTAACATTAGCTTACAGTTGGGCAAAATCATCTAACACAAAGCATATTTTATAATAAAGTGTTGACTATTTCATGCAACATTGAATACTGTACTGAAAGTGAAAAACGCAATGGTTGAATGGGTAAGGAATGGTTGTATGTGTATCAGTTGTTCACCTGTGTGATTGTATGTCTGATTGGGAGCTGTGGCTCACTGCTTCTGCCCAGCATCACGAGAGAGAATTGCACTGCATATAGTGTGATCTAGTCCAGGAAAAGGTCAAAATTCAAAAAAGTACAGTTTCTACTGGATGCGTATTGTTTTTGCTTCATCATAAAGTAGAAAAATCTTTAAGTCAAACCATCTAAAGTTGGGGACCATCTGTATAATTAAACAGAACACATTGGAAACCATCCTTGTAGTGGGAGAAGTGATGGAGATGATGTTCCATAAATTAAGGGAAAGCACCAATTTGAGTTTTTGCAAAAGGATGGCTTGGTCACAGGCCTCTGATTTCCATACCCTTCTAAGTTTTTTCTAGGATAATGATATTCTAGAAAAGGTAAAACGATGGGTATGGAAAATGATTCAGTGATTTTACTGCCAATCTACCGTATCTAAAAAAATACTCAGGGGATTATTAAAATTAAATGACAATTAAAACAGAGATTTCAAAGTAAGTGGTGACCAATAGGAGAAGACAATTTTGTTGGCATTGAATCTCTTTCTCTCTTTCTTCCTCTTTCTCTTTATCCACCTATCTACCTATCTAAAATGACTATGCCTTTGAAATAAGAGATTTAAGAACTGTTTAAACATTTGAGAAATATTATAAGGAAAAATATTATTAGAAGCCTGAAATAGAAATATGAAATTGTCTTAGGAAAACATAGCAGGATTGGTTTGTGTGTGTGTTGAAATTTATATCATTCATATTATATAATGTTAAGAGTGACTTAAAAAAAAGGGATCAAATCTCTCTTTGTTCATGTGAAGGGAAGACAGGATATATTTTATGTATGAAAAGAAAGTGAGAGTAAAAAGGATCCATTTTTGTAAAAGCAAAAAAACCAAAAGTCTGTATATGTGCATATATGTGTACATAATTTTGGATGGACACAGGATAAGAGGGAATATAAAGGCTACTAACATTGGTTTAATTACGAATAGATTAAGCAGCTAAGTAATTAGAGAGATCATTAATTGTTTATACTGCCTTACATTATTTCACTCATTACAGCTATCACACAATATTTATTTAATTAACATTTCAATAGGAAAGTATTAATTAACTAATGGTTACTTATTACTGTAGAAAAGCATTCAAAATCTTTTGTTGAGCACCTTCTATATTCAAGATATTGTGCTAAAGTGGAGAATTTAGGGCACACTTGAAATCTGTCCTCAAGAAACTATCAATCATCTTCTTCTTCTGTTTTTGCAGACCAATCATCAGGATATATTCAGGCTTTGGATAGTTATAAGTATCAGGACTAAAGGGAAACACAGAAAGGTGAATCCAATATTTAGTGTAAATTTTTTCCCTTGACATATTTACCAATAACATGTACTATCTGATGGGCTGAAAAGGTGGAAAGCAAATGGTAGCTTAGAGCCTAAAAAAATCAGGCAGAACTTCCAGTCATTTCATGAGGCTGATGGGAAAAAAAGTTATGTTTCAAAGCAACCAAGGAGGAGGATGTTTGGCAAACACTTCAGGCTTTTAGTTGAAGACCTCAAAGGGATACAACCTAGGAGTACAGGTGAAGAAAGTAGACCAGCATTCACAAATAACAGCATCTAGGTAATATTAAGCCCCTAAAAAGATTATTTAAGAAAAAAGAAGGTATGAAATACCAATATCAGAAATAAAGAAGGAGACAGCAGTCTAGATCATGCAGACATTACACACATTATAGCACAGTTTTATGAACAGCTTTATGACACTCCCTCAAAATATATTTTGAAATATAGATGAAATGGACAAATTCTTTATAAAACACAAATGACCAGAACTAACATAAGGGGAAAGAGAACACCTGAATATTCCTTTATCTATTAAAGAAGTGCAATCTGTAATTAACATCTGTCAACTAAGAAAATTCCCAAGTACAAAAAACTTTGATAGAGAATTATACCTAATATTTAAGGAGGAGAAAATACTAGTGTTAAGCAAACTATTTCACAAAATTGAAAAAGAGTGAACTCCTCCCAACTTATTTTATGAGGGTATAAAACTTGATATAAACATCTAAGATAGGGATAATTGGAATGGAAAACTCTAGGCTAATTTCCCTAAAGATAGATGAAAAATTTTTAAACAAATACTAGCAAGCCAAGTCAAGCAAAATGTAAGAATTATAATAAATCCTGACCAATTATTTTTTCAAGTATAAAAGATGATTTAACAGTTTGAAAAATAATATACCTCATTAACATAATAACGGAGAAAAATTATGTAATCTTCTGAAATATGCAGAAAAATATGTGATATAATTCAATGCCCACTCATGGTTTTGGGGGAAAAAAATCCAACTCATAGAAAACTAGGGCTAGGAAGTTATTACTTTAATAAAGAATGCCTATGAAAACCTATGGCAATATTGTTCAATACAAATATTTATTCAGGAAAAAGTAATTCATCCTTGGAGTAAAGATAAGACATATGTGGATGATGGCACTTAGCAGAAAATAGGGCTGGGGACATCAGAAAAGGCTGAAATTAGAAAAATGAATTTGATGGTTTGTAGATTGATCAAGTATTAATTTCAAGCAAAGGAACAGCATGAGCAAAACCATGGAGGTAAGAAAAGACAGGGACTGTGGACTAGCAACTGTTCAGTCATATGTTCACTTTAGTTATAGGTGGTGCATAGGGGTTTCAAGAAAGATGAGAATGGAGAAACAGGTGGAGGTTAGCTTGAGGAGGGTAGATACACTATTATATGAATAGCAGTCTTTCCTTTTATCAGTTCAGGACACAAACCTCAGGGAAGAACTTAAAATGGAAATACGTTTTACCTACATTAGTACTTATTTTTGCTAACTGAAAGATATATGAAGAGTATTTTCATTTTTATGAAAAAGACAAAAAGAGAAAATAGCATTCAGCCTGTGTTTTGTAGCAAACCATTATAGAGGCAGCATGCACTGGAGCAGTGACAGTGGCACTGCCAAGCTCCTTCCTCTGAAACTACATTCAGCATCTCAGCATCAAGCCTTCATAGCTTTGAACTGTATCTATCATCATCTGTGCTTTTTCTCCATTTATTTTGTGCATATGTTAGCAAGATGTATCCTAAGGTGATAACTTCTTTGCTTTACATCATTAGGACTGCTGTACTTTTGGATAGTAGGAGAAGCCTGTATAGACAACTCACTTCTCACTAATTCTATACAATATTTCCTTAACTGGCCTATTAATTTTATATAATACCTGTAAATTTACATGTATATGAATGGTGAGCCTCAGTTTCCTTATGAAACTCTAACAATCAGGAGTTTATCCAGGAGTCACAATGTGCCAAAGTCCGACTTTCTGGAAATTATCAACAGATGTGAACAAAGGAAAATGAAAAGGAGCTCTGAGGTGCTAGAAATTTTTAAAGTCAGGCCATGTGGACAAATGGCTGGAGCTTTGAACCCCATCAGCTGTGATACCTTGTCCAATCTCATCATCTCTGCCTGTTCTCCAATTGGGAATAAAAATAAAGGAATTCATATGAGATATAGGTGTAAAAGATATTATAGGGATTGGTTCAAGGTGGTGGAGTAGAAGGACGTGTGCTCACTCCCTCTTGTGAGAGCACTGGAATCACAACTAACTGCTGAACAATCATTGACAGGGAGACACTGGAAGTCACCAAAAAAAGATACCCCACATCTAAAGACAAAGGAGGAGCTGCAATGGGATGGTGGGAGGGGTACAATCACAGTAAAATTAAATCCCATAACTGCTGGGTGGGTGACTCACAAACTGGAGAACACTTATACCACAGAAGTCCACCTACTGGAGTGAAGGGTCTGAGCCCCATGTCAGGCTTCCCAACCTGGGGGTCTGGCAATGGGAGGAGGAATTCCTAGATAATCAGACTTTGAAGCCTAGTGGGATTTGATAGCAGGACTTCGATAGGGAAAGAACTGGGGGAAAGAGAGACTCCAATCTTTGAGGGTACACACAAAGTAGTGTGCACATCAGGACCCAAGGGAAACAGCAGTGACCCCACAGGAGACTGAACCCGACTTACCTGCTAGTGTTGGAGGGTCTCCTGCAGAGGCAGGGGGTGGCTGTGGCTCACTGTGGGGACAAGGACACTGGCAGCAGAAGTTCTGGTAAGTGCTCCTTGGCGTGAGCCCTCCCAGAGTCTGCCATTAGCCCCACCAAAGAGCCTGGTAGGCTCCAGTGCTGGGTTGCCTAGGGCCAAACAACCAACAGGGAGGGAACTCAGCCCCACCCATCAGCAGACAAGTGGATTAAAGTTTTACTGAGCTCTGCCCATCAGAGCAACACCCAGCTCTACCCACCACCAGTCCCACCCATTAGGAAGCTTGCACAAGCCTCTTAGATAGCCTCATCCACCAGAGGGCAGACAACAGAAGCAAAAAGAACTAAATTCTGCAGCCTGTGGGAGGACAACCACATTCACAGAAAGATAGACAAAATGAAAAGGCAGAGGACTTTGTACCAAATGAAGGAACAAGATAAAACCCCAGAAAAACAACTAAATGAAGTGGAGATAGGCAACCTTCCAGAAAAAGAATTTAGAATATGATGGTAAAAATGATCCAGGATCT
The DNA here is from genome assembly GCF_949987515.2 of Delphinus delphis. NCBI lineage: Eukaryota > Metazoa > Chordata > Mammalia > Artiodactyla > Delphinidae > Delphinus > Delphinus delphis. The sequence goes on from NC_082689.1 coordinate 68,553,917, forward strand.
CAGAAAAAGAATGGAGGCAGAGATCGAAAGATGCAAGAAATGTGAAACAACAACCTAGAAGAATTAAAGAACAAACACCTAGAAGAATTAAAGAACAAAGAAACAGAGATGAACAATACAATAACAAATGAAAAATACACTAGAAGGAATCAATAGCAGAATAACTGAGGCAGAAGAACGGATAAGTGACCTCGAAGACACAATGATGGAATTCACTGCTGCAGAACAGAATAAAGAAAAAAGAGTGAAAAGAAATGAAGACAGCCTAGGAGACCTCTGGGACAACATTAAAAACAACAACATTCCCATCATAGGGGTCCCAGAGGAGAAGGGAGAGAGAAAGGACCCGAGAAAATGTTTGAAGTGATTATTGTCGAAAACTTCCCTAACATGGGAAAGGAAATAGCCACTCAAGTCCAGGAAGTGCAGAGTCCCAGGCAGGATAAACCCAGGAGAAACACGCTAAACACATAGTAATCAAATTGACAAAAATTAAAGACAAAAAAAAAAATTATTGAAAGCAACAAGGGAAAAACGACAAATAACATACCAGGGAACTTCCATAAGGTTAACAGATGATTTCTCAGCAGAAACTCTACAAGCTAGAGGAGAGTGGCACAATATATTTAAAGTGATGAAAGGGAAGAACTCACAACAAAGATTACTCTACCTGGCAAGGATCTCATTCAGATTTGACGGAGAAATCAAAAGCTTTACAGACAAGCAAAAGCTAAGAGAATTCAGCACCACCAAGCCAGCTCTACAACAAATGCTAAAGGAACTTCTCTAAGTGGGAAACACAAGAGAAGAAAAGGACCTACAAAAACAAACCCATAACAATTAAGAAAATGATAACAGGAACATACATATCAATAATTACCTTAAATGTGAACGGATTAAATGCTCCAACAAAAAGACACAGGCTCGCTGAAGGGATACAAAAACAAGACCCATATATATGCTGTCTACAAAAGACCCACTTCAGACCTAGGGACACATACACACTGAAAGTGAGGGGATGGAAAAAGATATTCCATGCAAATGGAAATCGAAAGAAAGCTGGAGTAGCAATACTCATGTCAGATAAAGTAGACTTTAAAATAAAGAATGTTACAAGAGACAGGGAAGGACACTACATAATGATGAAGGGATCAATCCAAGAAGAAGGTTATAAATGTTTATGCACCCAACATAGGAGCACCTCAATACATAAGGCAACTGCTAACAGCTATAAAAGAGGAAATCAACAGTAACACAATAACAGTGGGGGACTTTACCATTGCACTTACACCAATGGACAGGTCATCCGGATAGAAAATTAATAAGGAAACACAAGCTTTAAATGACACAATAGACCAGATAGATTTAATTGATATTTATAGGACATTCCATCCAAAAACAGCACATTACACTTTCTTCTCAAGTGCACACAGAAAATTCTCCAGGAGAGATCACATCTTGGGTCACAAATCAAGCCTCAGTAAATTTAAGAAAATTGAAATCATATCAAACATCTTTACCAACCACAATGCTATGAGAACAGAAATCAATTACAGGGGAAAAAATGTAAAAAACACAAACACGTGGAGGCTAAACAATATGTTATTAACTAACCAAGAGATCACTGAAGAAATCAAAGAGGAAATCAAAAACTACCTAGAGACAAATGACAATGAAAACACGACTATCCAAAACCTATGGGATGCAGCAAAAGCAGTTCTAAGAGGGAAGTTTATAGAAATACAAGCCTACCTCAGGAAACAAGAAAAATCTCAAATAAACAATTTAACCTTACACCTAAAGGAACTAAAGAAAGAACAAACAAAACCCAAAGTTAGTAGAAGGAAAGAAATCATAAAGATCAGAGCAGAAACAAATGAAATAGAAACAAAGAAAACAATAGCAAAGTTCAATAAAACTAAAAGTTGGTTCTTCGAGAAGATAAACAAAATTGATAAGCCTTTAGCCAGACTCATCAAAAAAAAGAGGGAGAGGACTCAAATCAATAAAATTAGAAATGAAAAAAGAGAAGTTACAATGGACACTGCAGAAATACAAAGCATCCTAAGAGACTACTACAAGTAACTCTATACCAATTAAATAGACAATCTGGAAGAAATGGACAAATGCTTAGAAATGTATAACCTTCCAAGACTGAACCAGGAAGAAATAGAAAATATGAACAGACCAATCACAAGTAATGAAATCGAACTGTGATTAAAAATCTTCCAACAAACAGAAGTCCAGGACCAGATGGCTTCACAGTTGAATTCTATCAAACATTTAGAGAAGAGCTAACACCCATCCTTCTCAAACTCTTCCAAAACTGCAGCAGAAGGAACACTCCCAAACTCATTCTATGAGGCCACCATCACCCTGATACCAAAACCAGACAAAGATACTACAAAAAAAGAAAATTACAGGGCTTCCCTGGTGGTGCAGTGGTTGAGAGTCCGCCTGCTGATGCAGGGGACATGGGTTTGTGCCACGGTCCGGGAAGCTCCCACATGTCGCGGAGCAGCTAGGCCCGTTAGCCATGGCTGCTGAGCCTGCGCGTCCGGAGCCTGTGCTCCGCAACGGGAGAGGCCACACAGTGAGAGGCCCACGTACTGCAAAAAAAAAAAAAAAAAAAAAAAAAATTTGTGTTCTTACATATGAAAGAGATGGCTGAAACAATGGAGTTCAATGTGATTCTGAGGAAGGAAATGTAGAGATAGTGAGAAATGAGAGAGCGAGAGAGAAATATTGAAATCAACATATTGAGAAATATAGACATAAAATTCTAAAGATCACATCATGTGATGTCAGTGAAATACGAATTAAAATGTGATACCACGGTGACCAAAATCTGGTACACTGACAACACTAAATGATTGTGAGGATGTGAAACATCAGGAACTCTCATTCATTGCTGCTGGGAATGAAAGAGAATACAAGAACTTTGGAAGACAGTTTGGTGGTTTCTTACAAAACTAAACAGATTTTTACCACATGATACAGCAATCATCCTCCTTGGTATTTACCCAAAGAAGTTGAAGATTTATGTCTGTACAAAAGCCTACACACAAATGTTTATAGCAGCTTTATTCATAATTGCCAAATTCTGGAAGCAATCAAGATATCCTTCAGTAGGTGAATGGATAAATAAACTGTGGTACATCCAGACAATGGAATATTATTCAGTGCTAAAAAGAAGTGAGCTCTCAGGCCATGAAAAGACATGGAGAAACTTTAAATGCATATTACTAAGTGAAAGAGGCCAATCTGAAGAGGTTACATAGACTTGATTCCAACTATATGACATTCTGGAAAAGGCTGAATTGTGGAGACAGTAAAATAAATCAGTGGTTGACAGGGGTTGGAGGAGTGGAGGAGGGATGGATAGGTGCAGCACAGAGGATTTTAGGGCAGTGAAAATACACTGTATGATATGATGATGATGGATACATGTCATTATACATAGATAAATGTCTAAACCCATAGAATATACGACACCAAGAGTGAATAGTAATATAAACTGTGGACTTTTGATGATTATGATGTTTTAATATAGGTTCATCAATTGTAACAAATTTCTCTCTCTGGTGGGGGATGTTGATAATGGGGGAGGCGATGCATGTGTGGGGGCAGAGGGTACCTGGGAAACCTCTGTACTTTCCTCTCAATCTTGCTATGAATCCGAAACTCCTACAAATATAATCTTAAAAATATCTAAAGAAAGAGGCTATATATCAGGCATCTGCATTTTAGACATCTTGGTATTCTGTTAATGCCTTACTACAGTGCTCTACACAAAAATTCTGCTTAACAAATATTTATTAAATCTATGCAAAAATCGGATTTATTATGATTTTTCAGTCTATAGCAGGATAACATAATCAATTAGAGAACTAAGCGGGGGAGACATTACTAGTGGCAGACTGAGAAAAGTGATAATCAATAGCAAAAGTAACAAGATAGAATAACTATGATAGACAGCAATAAATACTTTAAAAACCAAGCAATTATATAATCAAGTATAGGGAACAAATGGTCATCCCAACAACATAATAGCTCATAAAGGGATCACTGTATTCCAGTATGGACATTGTTGATAGTGAAAGCTGTGACCAAGAATCATTAAGAAATCAACAAAACCTAAAGGCCTTGCCTTTGATTTGTATTTTTGTGAAATGACATCATAAGAGAATACATTACAAATATGTTCAATAAATTTTTCAGTGTTTATTCAGATTGCAGTGGGAGTAGAGTGGGATGAGGATTGAAAAATATAAGACTGATCAGAATTTATATATACATATATAATACATTAATATATATTATGTATAATATATGTTCATTAGTTATAATGCCTATTTCTAAAAACTTCTTTTATAAAAACTTTTTCATTCTTATAAAAAGAACCAACTGAAAGTCAACTATACTTCATTAAACAAATAAATCAGCAAACAACCAGGGTTTGGCTATGGGAATAATTATTCTTCAGGAGGCTTTTTTTTTTTTTAACATCTTTATTGGAGTATAATTGTTTAACAATGTTGTGTTAGTTTTTGCTGTATAACAAAGTGAATTAGCTATATGTATACATATATCCCCATATCCCCCTGCTCTTGTGTCTCTCTCCCAACCTCCGTATCCCACCACTCTAGGTGGTCACAAAGCACCAAGCTAATCTCTCTGTGCTATGTGGCGGCTTCCCACTAGCTATCTATTTAACATTTGGTAGTGTATATATGTCAATGCTATTCTCTCACTTTGTCCCAACTTCCCCTCCCCCTCCCTGTGTTCTCAAGTCCATTCTCTATGTCTGTGTCTTTATTCCTGTCCTGCCCCTAGGTTCATCAGAACCACTTTTTTTAGATTCCATATATATGTGTTAGCATACGGAATTTGTTTTTCTCTTTCTGACTTATTTCATTCTGTATGACAGACTCTGGGTCCATCCACCTCACTACAAATAACTCAGTTTCCTTTTTTTATGGCTGAATAATATTCCACTGTATATATGTGCCACATCTTCTTTATCCATTCATCTGTCGATGGACATTTAGGTTGGTTCCATGTCCTGGCTATTGTAAATAGTGCTGCAGTGAACACTGTGGTACATGTCTCTTTTTGAATTATGGTTTTCTCAGGGTATACACCCAGTAGTGGGATTGCTGGGTCATAGGGTAGCTCTATTTTTAGTTTTTTAAGGAACCTCCATACTGTTCTCCATAGTGGCTGTATCAATTTACATTCCCACCAACAGTGTGAGAGGGTTCCCTTTTCTCCACACCCTCTCCAGCATTTATCGTTTGTAGATTTTTTGATGATGGCCATTCTGACCAGTGTGAGGTGATACCTCATTGTGGTTTTGATTTGAATTTCTCTAATGATTAGTGATGTTGAGCATCCTTTCATGAGTTTGTTGGCAATCTGTAAATCTTCTTTGGAGAAATGTCTATTTAGGTCTTCTGCCCATTTTTTGATTGGGTTGTTTGGTTTTTTTGATATTGAGCTGCATGAGCTGCTTGTATAATTTGGAGATTAATCCTTTGTCTGTTGCTTCATTTGCAAATACTTTCCGCCATTCTGAGGGTTGTCTTTTCGTCTTGTTTATTGTTTCTTTTGCTGTGCAAAAGCTTTGAAGTTTCATTAGGTCCCACTTGTTTATTTTTATTTCCATTACTCTAGGAGTTGGGTCAAAGAGGATCTTTTTGTGATGTATGCCAGAGTGTTCTTCCAGTGTTTTCCTCTAAGAGTTTTACAGTGTCTGGCCTTACATTTAGGTCTTGAATCCATTTTGAGTTTATTTTTGTGTATGGTGTTAGGGAGTGTTCTAATTTCATTCTTTTACATGTAGCTGTCCAGTTTTCCCAGCACCACTTATTGAAGAGGCTTTCTTTTCTCCATTATATATATTCTTGCCTCCTTTATCAAAAATAAGGTGATCATGTGTGTGTGGGTTTATCTCTGGGCTTTCTATCCTTTTCCATATTTCTGTTTTTGTGCTGGTACCATACTGTCTTGATAACTGTAGCTTTGTAGTATAGTCTGAAGTCAGGGAGCCTGATTCCTCCAGCTCCATTTTTCTTTTTCAAGATTGTTTTGGCTATTTGGGGTCTTTTCTATTTCCATACAAATTGTAAAATTTTTTACTCTACTTTTGTGGAAAATGCCATTGGTAGTTTGATAGGGATTGTATTGAATCTGTAGGTTGCTTTGGGCAGTATAGTCATTTTCACAATGTTGCTTCTTCCAATCCAAGAACCTGGTATGTCTCTCCATTTGTTTGTGTCATCTTTGATTTCTTTCATCAGTGTCTTACAGTTTTCTGCATACAGTTCTTTTGTCTCCTTAGGTAGTTTTATTCCTAGGTATTTTATTCCTTTTGTTGAAATGGTAAATGGGAGTGTTTCCTTAATTTCTCTTTAATATTTTTCATTGTTAGTGTATAGGAATGCAAGAGATTTCTGTGCATTAATTCCATATCCTGCTACTTTTCAAATTCATTGATTAGCTCTAGTAGTTTTCTGGTGGCATCTTTAGGTATAGTATACCTTTACACTTTATGTATAGTATGATGTCATCTGCAAACAGTGACAGTTTTACTTCTTCTTTTCCAATTTGGATTCCTTTTATTTATTTTTCTTCTCTGATTACCGTGGCTAAAACTTCCAATACTATGTTGAATAATAGTGGTGAGGGTGTGCACCCTGGTCTTGTTCCTGATCTTAGAGGAAATGCTTTCAGTTTTTCACCATTGAGAATGATGTTGGCTGTGGGTTTGTCACATATAGCCTTTATTATGTTGAGGTAGGTTCCCCTATGCCCACTTTCTGGAGAGTTTTTATCATAAATGGGTGTTGAATTTTATCAAAAGCTTTTTCTGCATCTATTGAGATGATCATATGGTTTTTATTCTTCAGTTTGTTAATATAGCATATCACATTGTTTGGTTTGCATATATTGAAGAATGTTTGCATCCCTGGGATAAATCCCACTTGATCATGGTGTATAATCCTTTTAATGTGCTGTTGGATTCTCTTTGCTAATATTTTGTTGAGGATTTCTGCATCTATATTCATCACTGATATTGGCCTCTAGTTTTCTTTTTTTGTGACATCTTTCTGGTTTCGGTATCAGGGTGATGGTGGCCTCATAGAATGAGTTTGGGAGTGGTCCTCTCTCTGCTATATTTTGCAAGAGTTTGAAAAGGATAGGTGTTAGCACTTCTCTAAATGTTTGATAGAATTCACCTGTGAAGCCATCTGGCCCTGGGCTTTTATTTGTTGGAAGATTTTTAATCACAGTTTTAATTTCAGTGCTTGTGATTGGTCTGTTCATATTTTCTATTTCTTCCTGGTTCAGTCTTGGAAGGTTGTACTTTTCTAAGAGTTTGTCCATTTCTTCCAGGTTGTCCATTTTATTGGAATATAGTTGTTTGTAGTAGTCTCTCATGATTCTTTGTATTTTCTGCAGTGTCAGTTGTTACTTCTTTTTCATTTCTAATTCTGTTGATTTGAGTCTTCTCCCTTTTTCTCCTGATGAGTCAGGCTAATGGTTTATCAATTTTGTTTATCTTCTCAAAGAACCAGCTTTTAGTTTTATTGATCTTTTCTATCATTTCTTTCATTTCTTTTTCATTTATTTCTGATCTGATCTTTATGATACCTTTCCTTCTGCTAATTTTGGGGGTTTTTTGTTCTTCTTTCTGTAATTGCTTTGGGTATAAGTTTAGGTTGTTTATTTGAGATTTTTCTTGTTTCTTGAGGTAGGATTGCATTGCTATAAACTTCCCTCTTAGAAATGCTTTTGCTGCATCCCATAGGTATTGGGTCATCATGTTTTCATTGTCATTTGTTTCTAGGTATTTTTTGATTTCCTCTTTGATTTCTTCAGCGATCTCTTGGTTATTTAGTAGCATATTGTTTAGCCTCCATGTGTTTTTATTTTTTACAGTATTTTTCCTGTAATTGATATCTAGGATCAAAGCATTGTGGTTGGAACACATACTTGATACAATTTCAATTTCCTTAAATTTACCGAGGCTTGATTTGTGACCCAAGATATGATCTATCCTGGAGAGTGTTCCATGTGCACTTAAGAAGAAAGCGTATTCTGTTGTTTTGGGCTGGACTGTCCTATAAATATCAATTAAATCCACCTGGTCTAATGTATCATTTAAAGCTTGTGTTTCCTTATTTATTTACATTTTGGATGATCTGTCCATTGGTGTAAGTGGGGTGTTAAAGTCCCCTAGTATTATTGTGTTACGGTTGATTTCCCACTTTATGGCTGTTAGCATTTGCCTTGTGTATTGAGGTGCTCCTATGTTGAGTGCATAAACATTTACAACTCTTTTATCTTTTTCTTGGATTGATCCCTGGATCATTATGTAGTGTCCTTCTTTGTCTCTTGTAATAGTCTTTATTTTAAAGTCTATTTTTTCTGATATGAAAATTGCTACCCCAGCTTTCTTTTGACTTCCATTTGCATTGACTATCTTTTTCCATCCCCTCACTTTCAGTCTGTGTGTGTCCCTAGGTCCAAAGTGGATCTCTTGTAGACAGCATATATACGGGTCTTTTTTGGTATCCATTCAGCCAGTCTGTGTCTTTTGTTTGGAGAATTTAGTCCATTTAAAGTTAAGGTAATTATTGATATGTATGTTTATATTACCATTTTCTTAATTGATTTGGGTTTGTTTTTGTGGGTCTTTTCCTTCACTTGTGTTTCCTGCCTAGTGAAGTTCCTTTAGCATTTGTTGTAAAACTGGTTTGGTGGTGCTGAATTTTCTTAACTTTTCCTTGTCTGCAAAGGTGTTAATTTCTCTGTCAAATCTGAATGAGATCCTGCTGGGTAATCCTAGTTGTAGGTTTTTCCCTTTCATCACTTTAAATATGTCCTGCCATTCCCTTCTGGCTTGCAGGGTTTCTGTTGAAAGATCAGCTGTTAACCTTATGGGGATTCGCTTATAAGTTATTTGTTGCTTTTCCCTTGCTGATTTTAATATTTTTTCTTTGAATTTAATTTTTGATAGTTTGATTAATATGTGTCTTGGCGTGTTTCTCCTTGGATTTACCCTGTATGGGACTCTGTTCGCTTCCTGGGCTTGATTGACTATTTCCTTTCCCATGTTAGGGAAGTTTTCAACTATAATCTCTTCAAATGTTTTCTCAGTCCCTTTCTTTTTCTGGTCTTCTTCTGGGAAGCCTGTAATTCGAATGTTGGTGCGTCTAATGTTGTCCCAGAGGTCTCTGAGACTGTCGTCAATTCTTTTCATTCTTTTTTTCTTTATTCTGCTCTGTGGTAGTTATTTCCACTATTCTATCTTCCAGGTCACTTATCCATTCTTCTGCCTCAATTATTCTGCTATTGATTCCTTCTAGAGAATTTTTAATTTCGTTTATTGTGTTGTTCATCATTGTTTGTTTGCTCTTTAATTCTTCTAGGTTCTTGTTAACCATTTCTTGTATTTTCTCCATCTATTTCCAAGATTTTGGATCATGTTTATTATCATTACTCTGAATTCTTTTTCAGGTAGACTGCCTACTTCCTCTTCTTTTGTTTGTTCTGGTGGGTTTTTACCTTGCTACTTCATCTGCTGCATACTTCTCTGTCTTCCCACTTTGTTTAACTTACTGTGTTTGGGGTCTCTTTTTCGCAGGCTTCATGTTCATAGTTCCTCTTACCTCTGGTGTCAGCTCCCAGTTGAGGAGGTTGGTTTGGTGCCTTGTGTAGGCTTCCTTCTGGGGGGTTCTCGTGCCTGTGTTCTGCTGGGTGGGGCTGGATCTTGTGCCTCTCATGGGCAGGGCTGCATCCAGTGCTGTGTTTTGGGGTGTCTGTGAACTTAGTCTGCTAATGGGTGGGGTTGTGTTCCTGTCTTGCTAGTTGTTTGGCATGGGGTGTCCATCACTGGAGATTGCTGGCTGTTGGGTGGATCTGGGTCTTAGTGTTGAGACAGAGATTTCTGGGAGAGCTCTTGCCAATTAATATTGCATGGGACCGGGAGGTCTCTGGTTGTCCAATGTCCTGGACTTGGCTCTCCCACCTCAGAGGCTCAGGCTTGACACCCAGCCAGAGCACGAAGACCCTGCCAGCCACTCCACACAGAAGAAAAGGAAGAAAAAGAAAAAACTGAACAGACAGAACCCGAAAACAAATAGTAAAAACAAAACTAAACACAAAATCGCACAGAGAAATGTATACACACACACTCACAAAAAAAAAAAGGAAGAGAGCAACCAAGCCAATAAACAAACCCACAAATGAAAACAAACAGTAAAAACTAAACTAAGATAAACATAAAACCAAAACCAAATCAAACACAGAAAGCAAACCTCAAATCCACAGTTGCCCCCAAAGTCCACCACCTCACTTTTGGGAACACTCATTGTCTATTCAGGTAGGTATTCCACAGATGCATGGTTTACCAAGCAGCTTGCGGGGATTTAAGCCATTGCTCCTGTGGCTGCACGGAGATATTTCCCTTCCTCTTCTTTGTTCACACAGCTCCTGGGGTTCAGCTTCGGTTTTGGCCCCACCTCTGTGTGTAAGCTGCCCTCAGGTGTCTGTTCCCCGCCCAGACAGGAGGGTATTAAAGCAGTGGCTGATTAGGGCTCTCTTGCTCACTCAGGCCACAGAAAGGGAGGGTTACGGAGAAGCCCATTTTTATCTGACTAAGTTCTAACAGGGACAGCAAGCACTAATGACTTTAGACCAAAGCAAGAGTATGTGTAATGTATTTGTGAAGTTCCCACTACACACACACACACACACACACACACACACACACATCATTTTGGCACTTAGCAAACCAAACTTTAATTATAAAACTTATTTATAGAGAATACTACATTTTCCAGCTATGATAGATAAATAAGGTCTTACTGTATATATTATCAGCTGTTCAGATAACAAACTATCGAAATACAGTCACCAGATTTGTACTTTAAAATTGCATGATTTTTTAAAAACTTGAGAATATTTATTTATTTATTTAAACATTCTTTTTCTACTCCCAAAGAGTCACATAACACATAATCATGAATCTTAGACATCATTTTAGAAATTTTCCTCTAATTTATTATTCTACTTTTTACATTTTAACAAAAGCTACAGTTTTTATCCCTTCCATCAACTCATTTGTTTCCTGCATCCCAACTTCTTTATTTATAAAAGAGGTAAGATTTATGTGGAATTATTTTTAAGTGAATAATGATTATGAAAAACTGTGAAGTCATAAAGGAACATTTCTCTGAGAAACATATCTATGACCTAGATTGAAAGTTTGCTTTATAAAGAAATGTGCCCACATTCTTGTGCTCTGTTAACATTACATTGCTATAAAAAGTCAGACTAACAAAATCCCAGTAGAATATGTACATTGCAGCAGTTGCTAAGGTAACACCTTTAGTCTCTAAATAGAAAAAAATTAAAAATACATTCTTTGAGGGCAGATAAGTTAAGGCTGTCCCAAGTCTTCCTAAGACTATTTTCGTAGCAGCAATAAATGACAGTAAGGAGAATAACTAGGACCTAAACTGAGACCTAGTCATAGGTGAATAATAAATTGGCCTGTATAAATGAAATTAAAACAGCATAGGATAAAGCCCTTCTGAAGTTCCCTTTAGGTACCCACAAGGAAGAGTAGCCTCAAGGAGAACTAAAAATGAAGAAATTAAACTACTTTGTCATATTCATCCCTCAGGGTGAATTCACTATTAAGACAGAAAGAAGCTGGGAACAATTTGCTCACTATACAATCTTCCTATTCAAACTTTATCTTTCCTCTGGGGTGACCCTTGAAAGTATAGATTTCTTATATACAAGCCTAGAAATGCACAGAGAACAAGTTTCAGAACAAGATTAAATTACCCTCTACTCAAAAAGTCTAATATCTAAATATATATTATTTAAAGAGGCAGCCACTGGATGTCATTGTAATGCCATGAAAATAAAAGTTTCATAAGTAAACTTTTACTCCAGAAATTTGATAGCATTAAGCATAGTTCAGTCTACATCACCTAAAACATCATCAAAGATATGCTTTCCAGATTTGTTTTATTTGATGGTGACAGTGATGAGCTATTTATTAAAGGATTTAAATGCATTGTTTATTTTTTCATTATTTTTTCTGTTTTATTTGTCAACTGATAAGTAGACTGAAAATATTTTATGATTTTCCTGTTACCATACTTCGGATATGTCAGTCAAATTGGTTTGTATTGTTAACTAATGAACAAACATTTTATTAACTAAGACATTATTATGGTTCAGTAGAACGAGAGAAATGATAAAGATTTGAGACCCAACCCCATGGCATGCTTTAGACTCTCTTGGGGCTACTGGAAATAAATGATTCACAAGGACTGTAGACATGCCGGGAGACCAGGCATCAGAATACTGTATCTGTCCCTAGACACTTAGGACCCCCTAGACTACTTGGGACATCCTGTTCAGGGTACCAGTTGCCCAGAGAAGCTCCTGATAGCTTTTCACAGTTTTAGCACAAATTTAACAAGTCAAATTGAATTAGTCTCTTTTCCACCCAGTTCAAAATTCTATCCCTGACAGAAAAAACAATGGAAAAAAAAAAGTTTGGTTGAGGTTATCCTTGTTTTATTTGAAGTCAAACTAAAAAACTTAGGTTATTAAGAAGGTGCCTTACCCCTATCTCTGATCTCCCTATCTCTCTTAGTAATAACCCATAATAAATCTGTTATTTATTTATCTAAGCAAATTTACCAAATAAATTCAATGAAACCAGGGTTCCACCAAATTTTATGTAAATAATTCTCAGTGGTCAAGCGTTAAAAATCAAACTAGTCTATGAACCTCTTGGAACTTCACAATGAGTTTTATAGTGTCAAAGTTTCTGAAAATTCTTGCAGTAAAGCACTCTTATCTGTATATGTTTAATATAGATTTGATGCCTTTTAATTCCTATCACAGTCAGTTCTAATATGATGTCTATTATGTCATACTTATAATTTATAAATAGATTTTCTAGAAAAAACAGATTAAATGTTCACATACAATTATTAACCAGTTATAATATTTAATTATTCCTAGACTTAAATGCTACTTTCTTTTTCAATAGAAACCTCTAAGTTTCCGTCTAGAGCTTCTTCACATTCTGAATTAAAGTTTTTCTGAATTACTCTGGGGTCAGAGTTGTAAAGTTTTTCCTACAAAGTAATGTCCTTTTATCATGTTCAGTTCTGATGCACCATTTCAAAGATTGATGTTTTTCAGTTATTTGGGGGTATTTTATTTCTACCACGCTCTCATTCTGCAAGCTTTGGTGCAGATGTCCTTTTAATCTTACCATAAGGCAGCAGAAGAAAAAACCTAGTATAGATTTCATACTCTTTCCTCAGAAAGCTGGTTCTAAATTTTAGCATTCATCAGATACACTTGGAGGGCTGTTAAAACAGAGGTTGCTAGGGCATACTCCCCGAGTTTCTCATTCAGAATGTCTGGGCTCAAGAATTTATATCTAACAAGTCCCCAGGTAATGCTGATGCTGTGGCCCAGGAGCCACACTTGTAGAACCACTGCCCTAGGCCTTCTCTAAAATGCTTTACCTCAAGGGCTTGAAGGTGGTTAGTTTTACTCTCAGGAATAAAAACTATGTCATAGCACATTCTGCTAAACTTATTTTCAGCTGATTGGATGAACTGATGGTTTGCAGAACTCATTAAAAATTTATGGACTGGTTGTGTTAACTAAACATCTTTTGTATAAATATTCAAGTAGGATTTATCAGTCTTGTATCAGCACAAAAATCTTATATTCACTGTTCATGCAAGTATAATCATATATTTGAGAAATAAATATACACATTCTTGTGTAACTTGACTTTTGTAATCATACAAGATGGTAGGAGCAGCAATAAATAGCATCAGAGTGAAGCACTTCATTTCAAAACTGGCACTTTTTGAAATTAATATTTTTAACAGCTTTAAGATTGGCAGTAAGATTTTGAGGTATATTTGACACAGTATTTATCTATTTCTTTTTTAGTTAAATTTGAGGTTAATTTTTTTTCTTCATGAATTTCTTCATTGAATCACTGAAAGTCATGTAGCATCTTCTGAAAGTCAGACCTTGAAGGAATGGATATATGTCACCTGATTGATATTTCTTCATGATGCAAAATGGATGATAAGTTCTTTTTTGCTTTGTGAAGTCTATGGTCTTGAGATAGAGATCTGGCAGTATGTATGGTCTTTAATTGCATTGCCTAGAATGTGGCAAACAATTATTTTGATAATAGGTATCAATGACAAAACAATAAGTTTTGGCCTAAACAATAGGGCTTAATGACAAATAAAACACAACTTTGTTTGTGAATATCTTGCATCTTGAAATTCTGAAAGTTTCTTCACAAGAAAACATAGAAATGTAGTTTTTCTCTAGTAATAGGTGTTTAAATTTCATAACTATATTTTTATGTCCTTTTTGTTTTAAAACTTCATTATAGTGAAAACTTTTAAAGGACATTTTAAATGACTTTTAAGTGTACAAACAAATATAAACTGTATGTGATTTTATCAGTACTAATAATCTAGATGACAATCTGTTCAGATTCTTTTCATGCACATTTGATATAGATGTATGCAAAGACAGCAGTATATCTTTCTCTTCTGCCTAAAGATTGGTGTAAACATAATAGAAAATATATATTCATGTATATGGAATCAAGGAAATATTGTAATAAAAAAACACGAAAATAGTGATGTAAGCTGATGTAATTCATTCTTAAAATATCAGGAACTGGTAAATTTTTATACTCTATTTTTTTCTTTATGTCTTTATAGAACAGAGATAGTGGTGTGTAGGTTCTACTGTTGCCAGGACTGTTCAATGGAGAGGTTCTTTATAAATAGTTATAAATATTAAGTAATTTCATCTCTTTACCTTAGTTTAAATTATCCAAAGGAATTTGTCTTAGGAAATAAAAATGATATCAAAACAATTTACAGTCTAAGTAACATGTAATCTTACATGTACATGTAATGCAACTGATTTACACTCATTTATTTATATGTAGATAAGTAAATAGTATAAGTTTGTTTCTATATTAAAAAAGCAAGGGAAACTGAAGAATCATTGCATAGAAGATACAATAAAATGAACAAGGAGACATAAACTTAAAGCTTAGTAACAGAAAGAACTGTAGAGATCATCTAGAACTCTGTTTTACAGTAGAGAAATTTCGAATTCAAAGTAAATGAATTTTCCAAAAGACAGTGATCATGGATTATAAACATCATAAAGATAGTTAGTGACAAAGTCAGGACTAGAACTTTTCTACCAAAGGACTTTTCTACGAAATATCCCAAGGCATGTTTAGTTAAGATGACAGAGTAAGTGTCAGTAACATTTTCCTCTCAGGTGACTGCAGATTCCAAATATATTCTTCCCCCAGAGCCTTTCCTCTATAGTTCCTTTTCCTTCTGTTTCCCTCTGCATAACACCTGCTCTGTGAGTTATCTCCTTTTTCTTCTTCAAGTCTGAGTCCCTCAAGGTAGAAGAGATAATTTTCTGAGCAAGGAGTGGTCAGGTGGGAAGCAGTAATGCTTATGGAATGGGTGAGGGAGGAGATGGTGCATCTGGGGAGTGGGCGTAGGAGGACAGTCAAGGGAATGGAATTTGATGCTGCTGAACTCAAGTTTTTTCATAAAAAGTCAGCAGTCATTTCCTCCCCTCAAGGAGGCATCTCAAAAGACTTTGTGCTTTAGCATCTTATACATTGTGTGTGGTGGGGGGGGAGAAAAAGGGGAGGGGGAGAGAGAGAACCTTGTCTTTTTTCAGCTTGCAAAATCATGAGTTCCCTAGAGTTGTAAAAGGACTTGGGATCACATTGCACAGTACTGAACACATAGCAGAGACTTTATCAATTACTGTTGACTGATAATTTTATGTATATATATTATACGCTCAGGTTTGGAGTTACAGGTTTATCCAGTTATTTATTGTTTGAAGGCAAAAAATCCATTAATTGTTTCATTTATTAAAAAAAAAATTAATTGAATGCTTCCTATGTGCCAGGCAGGTACTGTGCTGTTACTTCCTCTACCACATCCTCCATTGCCACTGCTAATGAAGATGACACAGCAATTGGTGAGGCTGCTGATAATAAAGATGAAGATAATGATTGCTAACATTTGTTGAGTGCTTACTATTTCCGAGGCATTGCTCTAAATGTTTTACTCATTTACTGTTTAGAACAAATGTAGGATGTGGCTACAATTATCTTCATTTTATAGTTGAGAAAACTAGAACAACTTGTCCAGTGTCACAGTACTAATAGTTGAAGCATCTGGAGTTAGGTGACGCATCTGGGGTCTGGACCCCAAGCAGTGCAGCCCCAGAGCCATTATGCTAGAGAGAGGGGCTCTGCTTCCATAAACTAATGGTCTGAGGGATGAGCAGGATACATGAATGGACATGAGAAGTGCCAGTTATGATTTGCAAATTAAGTGCAAATCAGTAATGCACAAACGGACATGCTGAACCCTCCCTGCGGAGTTGTGGAGGTTTCATAGAGCAGAAAAGTATGATGTAGGTCTAACAGGAGTTAGCATGTTTTTCATTCAGACCGCTTTGGCAGTCTGATGAATTTGTCACAGAATAGTATTTTTAAATGCCTAAAAGAAAATACATAGAAGTGTAACTGAAACTAACTGTATGGAAATAAAGGTATTTAAAATACATTTTTTCATGTAGTAATACGTGCACTTCTTTATTAATGCATAAAATAACAAGATCTATTGCTCGTTCTAATAGTTACCCTAATTCAAAGAGTTGGAGTCTAAATGTTATTTGAGACACCTGCAAAAACTCTAACCTGCTATGAAAATATTTGTGATTTCTGTTGATGATAAAGTCACAGGTTCCGCTAATAATACTAAAGTTTGTATACTACATTTACTTTTGAAGGATATGCTAAATTTCAGTTATGGGTTAGCAAAAGTAAAGGTATAATTTTTTTCCATCCACATTCATAAGTACATTGAATTCTATCCATGGTCTATCTGGAGTCCATGGACCCCAAGTTAAGAAGCCCTGAAAAAATGAAGAAGCATTTATGCTGTGGACGAGGCGGCATAACCTGCTATGCTATGATTTGGGGAATATCTTATTGAGAGTTATGTTGAGTTTAATCACAATAAAAACTCCTTCCCAAAAGTATAAGCAGCAGATTATTATTTTCACACCATGGACTGCAAGATGGCCTGCTGAGAAGCACCATTAATTAAGACCGAACAGTAAGCAGTTTGCTCTCTACAAAGTTTGTTCCTCTTTCACTACAGCCAACTTAGAATTTCCAGGCTCTTGCCAGCACTGTCCTGCAGATTTCAGTGTCTCAATAGCTTTATTACAAAGTGAACATTTGATCCCAATAAAGGCATGGTTTCTACCTGAGCAGCATCTATAGTCTGGAAAAAAAAAAAAAAGACCCAAAATGTGATAATAGAAAGAGTCCCCAGTCATGCTGGGACCAGCGTTTTGGCAACCGACTGAATGAAAGAATTTAGCGAATGTCCAATTTGTGACCCAGGATGCATATTGGAAGGACGGATGGAAAATAAGAAAAAAGAAGGAAAGTGATTCTTGTTTACTCTTTGAAGGCAAGGTCACCATTGAAATGTAATGGACATCACTGAAACTCAATGTTCAAATATTTGTTTACCACCTAGCCCCTGCTGCCAGGTTTTGGTGTGTGCTGGGAAGTTTCCCACAGCACATGCAAAGGCTCCAAGTAGTTCATTAAGGCTTCTCACCGCTTTCTTGCTCACCCTCATCTTTGGAGGTGTAAATTAGAGAGGCAGATGTACAATCTGGGAAGTTTTCCAGCTATATATTTAGAACGTGGAGTGTTCAGCACTGTGGGCGTTGAGCAGTTTTTTCAGTCTGTCACACATCCAGCCTGGGTGCCAAGGAAACCCCCCAAATGGCCCCTGAATGCTTTGTTCTGGAAGAAAATAGTAACCCTTATCAGGACAAGCCACAGTTTGCTTTTTAATGTTTATTGTATAATGAATTACTATTGAGCATAGTGGAAGAAAAAGTGGATTGTGATTGAAGTCTGGGAAGCCCTGAGGTTCCTGGCTAAATGATATCTGTTAGAAGAACGTTTTAAAGGGTCCCTTTCTTGCAATTTGCAGAAAGTACTTGTGCATGAAGGACATGAGATACCAAAAGGCTGAAATGGTCTAAGAGCATACTTACTTATATTTGAAAAGTACTTATCAGTTGAAGAGTGCTTTCATATATTTTTATCTGATTTTATCCTTGCTATACCTTGTATCTACAGGATAGATTTTATTTTTCCACAATTTGATAGGGAACCAGACTCAGGTTAAGTAGCCAATGTTGTGAAGATATGTTATGGTGGAATTAGGTCTTAATCTCTTCATTCACGAAACTATTCAGTAGCTACCGTTTGTCAGGGAAACAGAGAGGGAAGCAAAATAATACAGCACCCTATACTCATCTAATTTCCTCTACTCTCTCCTAAATAAACTAATATGGAGAGGAGTCATCTGAGAAATAGAAATAGTCAAGTATGAATGGAGATTAAGGGTAGCCTCAGAAAGAACATGGAAGGTTGGGAAAATTGTTCCAGTGGGTGCTTTTAGTGCATAGAGATGTATCCATCTCACACTCTTTTCAGCACAGATGAGTTCTCTGGTCTTCCCTACTCTAAATTTCTCTTCTCTTCCTTTACTCTAAACTGTAGAGAGTCAGAGTCCACTGATGGTGAAAATGCTCTCTTCCTCTGTCCCTAAGGTGGAAAATTCTGAGACAGATTCTGTTAAGACTATTCAGAGGCCCCCAGTAGGATTGAGGGCCAGTTGCCTACAGTGGTGACCATTTCAAGAACACACGCTGGTAATGACTGTCCTTTTTGTTTTTCCTTCTTTCCCACCTCTTACTCTTGTTCTCTGGCATCACTTCCAAAATAAGCCACTTGTATACAAGCCCTCATTTAAAGCTCTGCCTTCTGGGGACAGCCTAGGTGAACACAGGGGAACTATAAGCCTTTGATTTTGTGTAACCTGAGTTCCTCAGTTGGCTCTATGTTAAAAAAGAATTCTGTTACTATGTACTGTCAATTCCAAATATTAATAGTTGAACCAAAACACCTTAGGGAAGGAAGTGAATGCCATATACCTCCAGCTTTGAAGGAAACCAGAATGAGTAGAGCCCAAGTTTCAATTGCTTACAACCTACACCACCAAGCTGTAAGAACTGCCTAGTATTATGTTCTTCCCATCTCTCCTAATTAGAGCTCTGTGCAGGGAAAAAAAAAAAAAGAAGAACACCTCTGCCTTCACGTTTTACCAGCACAGACTTAGCCTTAAGGCAGATTCCCCTTTCAATTATGTAGGCCCCCAACTGAGGACTTTGCTCATGTGTGCCATTCTATTTTCATCATGTAATTCAGCTCCCCTTTCTTTCCCTTTCTTAGCAGGATCCATTCCATGTGAACGTGCTAGGAATTTCCTGTCCCCTTTGACTTTTGTGGGCAGCAGAACACACGTGGCCTTGTCCCTGACAGCCACACTGCCACAGACGCCTTCCCCTCACCACACACTCTGCACACACGCTTCAGGAAGCAATGCCTCCTGCCTTCTTTGCCGGATTATTATGACACTTCTGATTTAAGTTACCCTAAGAAAAAAATGAATTCCCAAACCCCTCATTCTGTATTTAAATGATTAGCAGTTACCTATTTTTCAAAAATATAGGGATAAGCCACGTGGCTGACCTGCATAATGACACCAACTTCGCAAGAAGTTGGAGATCATTTAGCCTCTGTCTCCATTCATGTGCTTCAGAGGACGTCTTTATGTGAAGATTTTTACTTTCAACATGATCCCGATTTGCAGAAAGAGCATAAAAGCTTTGGCTATTGTGTTTTGTTGTCTGCTCTTATTTAAAAAATGAGGTTTTGTTTAAACTTTTAACTCAGTGTAAGGACATTCCCTTTTCATGGTATGGTGGAGCTCAAGAACAAACATAAGTATCAGACAAAAGGGATGCAGCAATTGCAAAGTCACAAGATTTGATAACTTTAATAATATTAGACAAGTATGAAATAATTATTTTTAGATGATGGCAGTGTATTTGTGGGTGTGTCAGGAATGAACAAAAGCACTCTTCACCTTATGTTTTGAACATGTGAAATGAAATGTTTTGTGATTTATATTCAAGGCAAGTAAAATTATATATTACTATTCCTATCTTTTAAAAAAATTGTGGGAAAAACTTTTGCTGTTTTTTAAAGCTACCACTAGATGGTATGCAAATACTCTTTCTTCAATGCCAGTTCTACTGGTTTTAGATTGTTAGAATATGAGATGGACCTGTATGTGATGATCTGATTTAATCTTATTCTTGCCTTTGAGATGGGGGGGGGGGGCGGGTAGGCAGAAGGGATGCTGCTTGAATCAGGAATTTTTCATTAACTCATCAACTCCACAGGACCAGTTTTATTCCCCTGCATGATAATGGGGATATTATGACTTATTTTAACTTTAAATTTTCTCATACCATTTCTCCAGTATAACCAAGAAGCAACTATTAAATAATAATATTTAAGGATTTTCTGCAAGTATACTTTATATCTAGAAGTTCTTTGTACTTGAAGAACTAAAGATATTTTACATTTGTGATTTTAAAAAATTACTTAGAGTTTTAAAAAACTACTTAGTTACCAAATATAGATATCACCTCATGGCAGGGAAAAAAGAAAAAATAAGTGTTTTTCATATAAATTATCTAATACTTTTCATAGCTAAAATTAATTTGTAATTTAGCCTATCTAAATACCTATGTCTTTCAATATATGTGAATATGCTGAATGTCCCTCTGTCCAACTGAGATTCTGATCTGTTTTCTTCTAACTCATAAATAAAATTAGTGGGCTGCTATTCCAAATGAGGTAATGACATTCATCATTGTGTAACAAATCTATGGTGAGTCCAGGTCTTTCCAAAACAATTATTATTTGAAGTACCAATCAACTCTAGCTTCTAGTATTTGATAGTATGTCCACCATTCCAACTTCATTATTCCTGCTGTAATACATGATACCTTCTCTGCAAAAGTCACCTACAAGATTTCCCAATTAATGGCTTCCAATCTGGCAGCAGTGGTCTTCCTGCCATTCTTCTGGACGGGGGGGTTAATGAAAGACCAGCAAAGAATAGGGAGGAAAGTGAAGATGAGGTGAGATGGCTATAAGAATCACTGACTCAGCCGTCAATGCTTAAAATTTAACATTTTCTCAGAGTATGTAGCACAGTACTTTGCAGTAGTGCAATTTCAGATAAAGAGCATCTGAACTCGTTACATTATTTAGCTGTTTATATAGCCACGTATACCTACACAACCATACACACTATAAATGTAAAAAGCCATCCACACACAGAACCACATAAATCTTAAGGGACTGCCTTATATCTCAAATTATCTGAATTTTGCTGATTACTCATTTTCAGATAATTGAGACTTCATCATCAGCCTGAACTTCATGTTCCTCTCTTTCATTCCTCTTATTGCTACATTTTTTCTAAATCTTTGTCCTTTGGATCTCATACTTGCTTTCTCTGTTTTTGTTCTGAATCACAAAGTAATCCCAGAGGAAGATAGATAACCATGCAGATTTCATGCAGTACAGAGACCAGCTCAGCAGCAGCCCTTATGCTTGCTAATTTACTGCCAAAGACCCCAAAATAATTATACCCTTTGCTTAAGTTCTAGACTCACTTATTTCACACTTGCACTATTTATGGATGAACTCACCTCTGGCTTCACTGAAGGAATGGAGACTCTTAGATCCATTCTCCTTGACCTAATTTCACATTTTCTGAAAAATATTTGCAGAAGGTGTAGCAGTCCTTGTAATCCATAATCATTTGCCTTTGATCTCATTATTTGCTGACATAGGAAAACTGCTCCTTTACCTGATTCTGCACTGTTGTTTATCTTGAGCAACTTCTCCTTCTTTAATACATAGTATTTCTTTCTTCTCTTAAGAGAACAAATAAACAAAAACTAATGAATCCTTCCTTTGCCCCTCCACACTTATACCCAGTTACCAAATTTTATCTTTTATTTCACTGAAAATGTGTCAATATTCCAACATTTTTATTCTTCTCTTTATCAACTGTAACCTCTGCAATTTTACATCTGACCCCACTCTTCTGAAAAATGCTCACTTTCCAATATTCCATTTACTGCTACTTCTAATGACATTTCTTATCTGCCTAGACCTGTGGACTATATTTTATTGACCAAACTCCTTTGTGAACCTCCCTTGTGCTGTGAAATCTGTGATCACTACCTTGATTCTTCTCCCATCTTTTAGATAGCATATCCATTTATTTGAGGTCTCCAGCACTTCAATTTTCTTCTTAATTATAAACATTTCTCAGGAGTAATTGCATCCTAATCCTTTACTCTTCTATTCATTTTCCACCTGTTTACTTTTTTATTCACCATTCCTTTTTTACAGCTATCATACCAGTCTACCCATACCACTACTAAATCTGTTACAGTTTCTTGTAGTATGGCTCTACAAGGAAAAGATCATTACAGAAGCGCTAATTGGCAAACATAGAAAAAATGCTGGCATTAGGAAATCATCATTTTGTAACCACAAAAACTTAAGTATATAAACCATGTAATCAGAGTAAAGATTAGTTCAGGCAAGAATCATCAGTGGGGGACTTCCCTGGTGGAGCAGTTGTTGAGAATCTGCCTGCCAATGCAGGGGACACGGGTTCCAGCCCTGGTCCCGGAAGATCCCACATGCCGCGGAGCAGCTAGGCCCATGCGTCGCAACTACTGAGCCTGCACTCTAGAGCCCATGAGCCACAACTACTGAAGCCCACGCACCTAGAGCCCCTGCTCCGCAACAAGAGAGGCCACTGCAATAAAAAGCCTGTGCACTGCAGCGAGGAGTGGCCCCTGCTCATTGCAACTAGAGAAGGCCCATGCACAGCAACGAAAACCCAACGCAGCCAAAAAAAAAAAAAAAAAAGAAATCAATGGATGCTAAATCTAGAAGGAAATTTTGATGAGGTGTAAGATACTTGTATTATCTTAAGTTGCCTTTCCAAATATTGGTTAATTGTTGCAAAAGGAATTACAGGAGAAAGTAAGCATCATCTTAGCTGAGTGATAACATTAATATCACAAAAGGAGAGAATGATGAACATCATCTGCCTCCAGATGTTACGCCCTGGTACAACATCACTTAAGCCATCAGTTCAGCTTCCTTAGCAATCAATTGAAGATGTGCCTTGTGAATTCAAGGGCTCAGCACTGTGCCTGAATCATTGTAAGCACTCAGTAAGTGTTAATTTCTTCTTTCAAATTCATCCACAATAGGTCTTCATACAACACTTCTTACCTTTTATCTCATTGCTCTTCATTATGCCCTCTTCATTCAAGCCACATGTGTGTCTTCTTTCCCCAGCTAGATTGTCAGGTAGTGTTTAGTACTGTTTCTCACATACAGTAGATACTGATACATGTTTGTTGTTGCCATTGGTGTTTGATTATTGTATGCACAATTTTGATGAATTGGAGGAGAAAGGACTCTTCTAATTTATACAAAGTCTGTTGCTATAGATACCACATTTTCCTCTAGGTTTTCATTTTTTTACTTCTCTCTGTGGTACCAGCAAATTATTTTCATCACATCTCTTTTTAACTTGATTTAGCTACACAAATAACAAACAAGAAATGTAATAATTTAATTTAAAAGACAATCTACATTCAATGCTTATAAACAATTGTTCTCATTATAAAGTTTATTTTCTAATAACCAAATATGTTGGAAGACATATTTATTGATTTTGTTGTGGTGTTTTAGCATAAGGCAACACTAAATTTTAAAGTAGCTCTTATCTAATGGTGGCTAAAGAAGCAAGTTAAGACTGCATACATGATGCAATTTAATTAAATAGTTTAAAATCTCATCAGTTACATTAAAATTGTATTGAAAAATCATGTTATTGATTATACAGAGAAATACAAGGTAACTATTATGTTAAACTAAAGTTATTTTCCAATTGGGTCTAAGAAATAATTAAGGTGTTAAAGTTTAATGCATGATTTATTTTCATTAAATCACTTTGGAACTTCATCCTTTACATTGAAATGTGTTTGTCAAATTAGGAGTTTTGATTTGGAGACTAACAAGAAATATTGTTTTAGTTTTTCTTATTTATTATATTTAGCATAGAGTTTGTGCTCATGAAAGCATATTATGATTTGTCTATAGTATGGCATGAAATAAGCAAAAGGAATATTCATTCAATACAAATAAAATGGATGAATCAGAGTCAATTTAATATTTTGTGTAATTTCCTCAATTGATTTCTTAGTAGTTTAGTGATCTTTGTATAGTGATTTAATTTTTTAGCTGAGACAAAGATTTTTTAAGCTTTTTCTTAGGTAACCTTAGTGAACATATTGAGACAATAAGTGCGTCAGAAATTAAGTACATATTCTTCAATTAGAAAATCAAATGCTTGCACTAGAACCTGAATTCTCTGAATATACAAATAAAAGCAACCACCTCATTTGGCTAAAAAATTAGAAAAAGGTATTAGCTTTATGACATCCTAATCCATAATATTTTGTAGCTTGTTTTTAAATTCAGAGTAGTATTGAATTCTTGAGATAAAAACCATTGAATAACAAATAGAGCAATTCTGGTTTTTTCTTTGTTTTGTGGTATTTAAAGACACAGTGCTATAAAGAACAACTAAGGAAATGACATAACACTATTCTTTGTCTTAACTTACCTGTAATTTCAATACCTATCAAATAATGAATAAAAAGAAATAAAAAGTATATAACTAGTATATTCACCCAGCCTGGAGGATAAAAGAAGTATTATTTACCAGATTCTATATCAATAATATTAATAACCTCTATTTATCAATCTTGCCAGTATATAAATGGCAACTAACATACATTAATTTTCACCTTAACTCTATTAGCTGTGACAAGTAAGAAAATAGAGTTGTATTATCTTTACTTGACAAATGAGAAAATAGAGACTTCCAGAGGTTAAGTAATCTGGCCAAGGTCATGAAGCAAGTATAAGCAGAATCAGAATTCAAAAATAGATCAGTCTGGGTTTAAAGTCTGCAGTTTTAACTGGTATGCATATTGCCTTCATGGGTATGTTTATATTTCAAGTGTGAAGGTCACGCAAGCTTTTAGTTTCTATTGTTCTCTTTTGAACATGGATATATTTAACTTTCTTCTCACCAGAAAATTGGTCAAGAAAAATATGAGAACTTTCACATAATGTACCATCTTTCAACATTCCATTCCATGGAAAGAAATTATGGATACCAAGCTTAAAATGGTGATCTTTTCATCCTGATACTAATTATTTCCATTTTAAAATGAGGAAAATAATATCTACCCTCAAAGTTTGTCATAAGGAGTAAATGAGATAAGGCATCATGAAAGTTATGTATAAGAAATTACTCAAGTGTGTTCTACGAATGTGAGCATTATTTTTACATTTCTCTATGCTTTGAATGAATACTTAGCATCATGATTTAGTTGTAACTTGAAAGAGGAGCTTCAACTTTTGGATAAATAGTGCCACAAATTAGTTCTTAAGTGTGGTACTCTAAAAAGTTCTGCATTGCCCCTGGAATGTAAGGCAGATATGAGTAATTTAAGAAATTCCAATCGGTACTCTAATACTCTGATACATTGGCTGGTTTAGACCCTCTGGGAAACTAAACATTTCATGAAATATTTGTTTAGAATCAAAGTTTTTGTGTGTTTGCCCTTGTTTTGAAAGTAGATATATATCTATATATCTATGTATATGTATATATATGATTTTATGGATATTATATGAGTTGGCTGCATGCTCACCTGCCATAATAAATAAGAACTTGCAAGGTGACTGGTTCATACATCCTTTTCCTGTTAATGCATACTGCCATGTGTCCATATAGAAAGTCCCTTCTGGGCAAGAATACAAGAAATACTTTAACATTTTTTCAACAGAGTGCCAAATCTGCACCTGCACATCTGTTATCTAAAGCATATGGCTCTCTCTGATGAATTACGTGAATATTATCATTTTAGACACTTGTCACAGAATTGAATCATGAATTGACTGTGATTTAATACTTGCCAAATGTTCACCTGAGCTAGCTAATGTTTTGGAGGTGGTACAGGGATTCATTAAGTATCCATTCCTCTGAGCTCTCTAAATTCTTCAGTTTTCTCTGTATTATATCAGGCCATCAAAAAGTAATATTAGGTTTTCTTAAAAGTTTAAGCTTCTCATAAAAGAATTTCAAAGTTGGGAAACAGGGGCCCCACCCCTATGGCTATAGCTGGCCACATGCAGATTATTATTCTTAGACTTATTCATAGACTTCCTTTAAGAAGTTACTAGGGAAATTCAAACACAACAGAGTAAACAAATATGAGGACACCAGAGAAACTGAAATCCCTGACACCTACAGCTAGCTATAGCAAACATTAAACACAGCCTAACTCCTAGACAGATAAATATAAAACCACTAACTAAAGGCATGTTTACTTCAGTTCCTATTACACAATATGTCATGTCCAACAGTCAACAGAAAATTACAAGGCATTCTAACAGGCAAGGAAAAATGCAGTTTGAAGAAACAAAGCAAACATCAGACCAGACTCCAGATATAACAGAGATTTTAGAATTATCAGAACAGGAATTTAAAGTAATTATGATTAATATGCTAAGGGCTGTGATAGAAAAAAGATGGACAACACGCAAGAACAGATGGGTAACCTAAACAGAGAGATGGAAACTCTAAGAAAGAATCAAAAGGAAATGCTAGAAATAAAGCACACTGAAACAGAAATGAAGAATGCCTTTGATGGGCTAATCAATACAGTAGACTGGAAATAGACAAGGAAAGAATCAGTAATATTGTAAATATGTCAATAAACACTTCTAAAGCTGAAATTCAAACAGAAAAAAGAATGAAAATAAAAAGTAATAAAATATCCAAGAAAACTGGGGCAATTACAAAAAGAGAATAGGAATGGGAGTACCAGGAGGAGAAGAAAGAGAGAAAGGAGCACAAGAAATATTTGAAGTAATATTGGCTGAGAATTATCCAAAATTAATGACAGACATCAAAACAAAGATCCAGGTACTCAGAGAACTTCAGCAGGATAAATACCAAAAAGTACACCGAGGTATATAATACTCAAAGTACAGAAAGTCAAATACAATGAGAAAATCTTGAAAGAAGATGGGGTAGTGGGGAGCCTTACCTACAGAGGAACAAGGAGACAAATTACGTTGAACTTTTATTCAGAAATCATGCAAGCAAGAAGAGAGTGAAGTGAAGTATTTAAAGTCTTAAAAGAAAAAAAAAAAACTCACCTATCTTAAATTCTGTACCCAGTGAAATTATCCTTCAAAACTGAAGGAGAAATAAAGACTTCCTTAGACAAACAAAAGCTGTAGGAATTTGTTGTCAGTAGACTTGCCCTGCAAGACATGTTAAAAGAAGTTCTTTTAGTGATATAGATCAGAGACTCGGATTTACATAAAGAAAAGAAAAGCATTAGAGAAGGAATAAATGAAGGTAAAATAAAACCTTTTTCAATTTTTTAACTAATTTAAAAGATAACTTCAAAATAATTATAGTAACAATGTATGGGGTGATTATATCTTATGAATCAGCAAAATGAATGACAGCAATGTTGTAAAGGATGGGAAGGAGAAATTGAGAATACTCTGTTGTACTCTTCATTACCCATGAATGGTATAGAGTTACTTGAAAGTGGACTTAGATTAGTTACGAAAGTATACTACAAAACCTAAGGCAGTCACAAAAAAAATGAACGTGAAAGAATAACATCAAAGTTCGTGAGATGCAGCAAAAGCATTGCTTAGAGGAAAGTTTAAAATGTTGAATGCACATACTAGAATTGAAACAAGATATAAAATCAATCATCTAAATTACTACCTTAAGAAACTAGAGAAAGAAGACCAGTGTAAACCTAAAACACGAAAAGAAATGATAAAAATTAGAGCAGAAATTAATGGAATTGAAACAGGAATATTGTAAATAAAACCAAAAGCTAGTTCTTTAAAAGGAACAATAGAACTGATAAACCTCTACCCAGGCTAATTAAGAAAAAGAGAAGACAAATTGCTGATATCAGAAATGTAGGAAGGTCTATCACTACTGATTCCATGATATTAAAGTATAATAAAGAAATATAATGAACAACTCTGTACCTACAAATTTGATAACTCAGATGAAGTGAACCAATTATTTGAAAGACAACATCTACCAAAACTCAAACAAAGAGATAGACGATATGAACAGTCCCATATCTATGAAAGGAATTGAATCAACAACCAAGAATCTTACAAAAAAGAAAGTATAAGGCCTAGGTGATGTCACTGGTGAATTCTACCAAATGGTATTTTTTTTAAGAAAGGCAGGCTGCCGCATGAAACACCTCATTTGGGTGTGTGTGGAGTCTTATAAGCTTGACTACCCTATGTTCTCCTACAAAGGGACCTTGAGAACTTGTTTGGTCTACTAAACATTTAAGGAAGAAATGATATGTATTATCTACATTATCCAGAGAATTGAAACAGAGGGTACACTACCTAACTCATTCTATGAGTCTAGCATTATCCTAATGTCAAAACTAGACGAAGATATGACAAGAAACTACAAACCAACATCTTACATGAACATAGATGCAAAGATCCTCAACAAAATGTTAGCAAATCTAATCCAACAATGTATAAAAAAAATTATACAGGAGCACTAATCTGGGGCTTCTATTTTCCCCCATTTTTTTCCCACATGTTCTTTTCAGAGAAGTTAGAAAATATTCATAAGTGAAAAATATTTTAATTACCCATATCACCATTTAAAAATAACCACTGTTAATATTTTTACAGATGTACTTCCTGACGTTTTCTTATGTTCAAATCTCAGCTCCATTATTTAGTATATGACCTTGGAAAGGTAACTTAACCTTTATGAATGAGTTTTATCTTCAACAACATGATAATGATAATAATTTTCTTCGTTGAATTGTTGTGAAGATTAAATGAAATAGTGCATGTTAGGTAGTTAGAGTAGTGTCTGGTACTAGCTTATAAACTTAAATGTACACCTAGCCTTTGACCTGCTAATTATTCTCCTAGATATTTACTTATATCAATTCTACCCCCTCCCATAATGCACAAATATTGAAAGCAATCTGAATGCCCAGCAACAACAGAATGAAAAAACTGTGATAATGTGATAAATACCACCAAGCATGAAAAAGCACAAGCTAGTGATAAACTCAACAATATGGGTAATCTCAAAAGCATTTTGCTAAGTGAAAGGAGCCAGAGGCAAACAACTACATAATATAGTATGTAATTCCATTTCTATGAAGTTCAAGAGCAAGCAAAACTAAACTGGTGAGATCAGAAGAGCAGTTACATTTGGGGATGGGGTTATACTAGAAATGGCATGACAAAAATTACTGGGCTATATCTCAATTGGAGTGATAGTTGTATGGGTGTGTACATTTGACATAATTCTTTAAACTCTACTCCTAAAATTGCTTCTTTAATTTTGTGTGAGAATTGTACCTCAGTTTTTAAAAAAGTCTTCATCCTCACATAATACTTGACTATCATGCTGTCTCCAGTCTTAATGCTGGTCATTGCCACATCCAATCAACAACTTGTGGAAATCATCCTGTTCTCTTCATCTGCACTGCTGCCTCATGTATTCAGGATATTATTTTCTCTCATACGGTTTACTGAAATATCTCCTAATTAAGATCATTGTCCTCAACTTAGCTGAACGGATTTTTTTAAATGCAAAACAGATCAGATCACATTACATTATTACTTAAAATCCTCCAATGGCTGTCAATAAATCTTGACAATTCTCAAATCCCTTTCTGTATCTTCATGGGACCATTTGACCTGGGCCCCCACAAACCACTTCAGTCTCATCTTTCACTATTTACCCACTAGAATGTTTGGTCCCAGACATTAGAAATGTTTTTATTTAATTTCAACCCCTTTTCTTGATTCTAGTTCTTCCCCCATGCTTTTATTTGATATGGAGCAATTTTATTTTCCTCTTACTTGACTAATCCTACTAGATCATCTGGTTTCAACTGAATTAACCTTTTATTCTAGGAAGCTGTCCCCAACTATGTATTCTGTTCAGGGCATAAGTGCTACCATAATATCCTATTCTTCTCATACTGTACTTAATTACTTATTTGTCCATATTTCTTTCTAGACTCTAAACATGTGATCTGAAGGATCACATCTGTGCCATTCACACTACCATCCACAACATCTACAACAATCCCTTGTCCATAGTAGGGTCTCAGTAAATATATGATTATTATTAAGCCATTGAATAATTGAATGAGTAAAATAAAGAATGGGTGAACATTATATTCTTGGGCTTTTTAAAAAAGAAACTATAAAATAGCCATTTAAAGAATAGTTGGATATCATCTACAAAACTGTAGTAAAAAGTTTCACACATAGAAGTCTCATGGATGCTTAAGTTTGCCAACATTTGTGTCAGTTGTTGACAAAAACCACTGCCTGATGTAGGGCAAAATGGTCATGACAATTTCTACTAATAATTTCTGTATATTAAATATATTATGGTCTGTTTCTGTATAAATAGGATGTAGGTTATCCTGTGACAATAGCTGCTAGGTAGTTTAAAATGAAAATAAAGTTTATAAGTCAGTCTCCCAAAGGAAACTCAAAGGAAGCAACATAGTTAATATCCTTTTATAAACCATTGTCAGTTTCTAATTAAAATAAAATTTTTCAGTAGGAAATTTGGGATGTAGTTCATGGCACCTCTCAGGTAACACAAGAAAGCACAAATATCTAATGATAACTAAATTATTTCTTGTAAATTTATAACTGTATAGTGACTTCTCATTATTTGTTAAACCTTCAGCATTTCCCCAGTTGAAGCCTGGAAAAACCATTAGATATAAAAACATTTGAGTGATAAATAAAACTTTAAAATAATTAAATAATTTTTTTCCTATCTGAACTGTTTTCAGCTTATTTTCTGTAGCAATAGGTTATAATGCTATTAGCCACCATTTACCACATGGTTATTAAATATCAGGCAATATGCAGTTAGTGAGCACTGGTCTTGTTCCATCTTCTCGAAAACTCAGTTAGGAAAATGAATGGTAGACATATGTCTATAATTTATTATTGGGAAATTAACATATTATTAAAAAGCAGACTGACTACAATTATGATTATTTAAAATTATAGATATGCTGTGTATGTGTACATATAAGAGACCCTAGGCAGATTCCTCACCAAAACGTTGACAAAGATTATGTCTTACTTTGAAAAAAATATTTGCAGGGTTACAAAATTCATTTTATGATGATCACACATTATTTCACTTATCAGTAACTACCTCTTTTCTCTACACACATCTTCACTTTGAAGAGATATACTAGACTTTTTATTATATTTATAATCGTTCCTCTATTTCCATATCCATACAGAAGCCTCCTATTTTAAGCTTTATGGATTCAGATTTTTTTTCCTGTAGCTATTATGTCTGAATATTTTACCAGAATCAGAGGAGATGGGAATGGCTCATTGAAAGATAAATGAATCATTTTAAATGGAATAAGTTGTAATTGTGTCTTGACTCCTATCTCTTCTTCTCAGTATATACCTAAACAAATTAGTTTAGTTTTAAAATATATTGGATCAAGATGTCCCAACAGAGCTTAAGAATGTAATCACTAATCACATTTTTTAATTCTTTTTTTTTTTTTTTTTTTTTTTTGCGGTACGCAGGCCTCTCACTGTTGCGGCCTCTCCCGTGGCGGAGCACAGGCTCCGGACGCGCAGGCTCAGCGGCCATGGCTCACGGGCCCAGCCGCTCCGCGGCACGTGGGATCCTCCCGGACCGGGGCACGAACCCGTGTCCCCTGCATCAGCAGGCAGACTCTCAACCACTGCGCCACCAGGGAAGCCCCACATTTCTTTATTCTTAAAAGTTGGAATGTACTTAAGAAATTATTTAAAAACAATAACTTCACATAAACTATACCAAAAACTGAGTGTTTTCAAGACAAGAATTTCCCAGTTTTCAGACAGACAATACAAAATCACTTCATCCAAAGTCTACTCAACAATTTATGAAGCTGAAACTTGAGACTACAGCTTGCAGCTAACATATTCTAGTAGGCTCAACAAAATCTGTGAACTTCAAGATCAGATATTCTATTAGAGCCATCTAGAGATTTTCTTATTGCTTATACTTATACTTAAAATTTTATAGGTTTCAATTCCTACTTCTCCAGGTTTTAGGGCAACTTTAGAGATCATTTTGAGAAAATATTTGGAACTTATTCCTACAGTGTATCTCCTCTCAAGAGTACAATGGCACCATACCTTCAATAATGTATGTTGACACAATTACTTAATGAAATGTTATCTAAAGCAAGGGGAGTCTGTTCAACCATTTAAATAATTTCTGCCCTTTAGATATTGACCAGAGAGCTTCATCCTTCTTTATTGACTCTTCCAGTTCTTGTCAAACAAATATTTGAAACAAGTGTTCCTTGAGAAAGAAAATCCAGAAAACATGCTATTTAGACTATCAGTAACTAATTGTGCTCACTTTCTTATGAAAAGGCCGCTTCTACAAATAAATCACTTGGAGGTAATTTCCTACTTCAGATGGGGAACCTTAGGGAATATGATCTAGTGAAGGACATGTCCCAGCTT
Organism: Delphinus delphis; assembly: GCF_949987515.2. Classification (NCBI taxonomy): domain Eukaryota; kingdom Metazoa; phylum Chordata; class Mammalia; order Artiodactyla; family Delphinidae; genus Delphinus; species Delphinus delphis. The sequence continues at coordinate 68,586,750 of NC_082689.1, forward strand.
CAGATGACAATAGCAAGTGAAAATTTTTAAATCCATCATGGTTATTTTCTTGATGCTTTGAGACCTGGTTATACTCTTTAATCCTGTGTTTTGAATTAGCAGCAATGCTGAGGACCAAGAGGTGCGGTGGTGTCTCATCTTCTATCCATACTCAGTACACCTTGTCTTAGGGCTAAAGATGGTGTAAGAGAATACCTTGTCTTACAGCTAAGGGTTGTAAATGAAGGGAGGTGGTGGGGTGACACTATACTCGTATTCTTTATTTATAGTACTCCAACAAATAGGCTTCCTTCTTTTTGAAGATTTGGAATTTACTCTTTTAATACTGGTAATTGATCGTTTTGTAAAATTTGTACAAAATATTGTGTTCTAGAAGACAGTGATAGATTTTTTTTTTTTTTTTTACTTCACCTTTTATTCTTTGGACCAACATGCAGGGCCTTCTTTAGAAATGTCTATTGACAGGAAGGAAAGTTTGTTTGACTTCTATCAAGGAGCAACTGAGTAAAAAGCTCTTTTCCATCATATATAAATATTTATTGCCCCTTAAGTAAATTGTTGTTCTTCCTAATAAGAAGAAGATAGGGAAGAATGATAAATTACTCAAACAGTTTGGGCAAGAAAATGTCTCTCTCGACAGTCTTTCTCCAAATGGCTCTAAGGATACAATATGAATTCTTTGCTAATCATAGTATACCATGAATTAATATTAAATCACTGCATATATAATTTTAAGAGCCTTATTACAATGTAACTCCATTTATGTCTCTCCTATTTTTCTGAGCTATTTTGTCATAAGTTTTACTTCTATATATGTTCCAAGCACCACATACATTATTACTATTTGTGAAAAATAATCAATTTACTTTAAAAAATTTTTAAGAAAAGAGATAATATTCATCATTCCATCCTATATATAAGGCTTTCCATCAGGAGTCATTTACCCTAAGCCTGAGAACTTTATTTAGCCATATTTTAGTGTATATTTACTGTAATAAGTTCTATCAATTTTTGTTTACCTGAAAATGTCTTTTTTTTGCCTTGAAATTTTAAACATATTTTTCCTGGATATAGGTTTTTTTTTTCTTTCAGAATTTTTACCATTATTCCATTATCTTCTGATTTATACTATTTCTAAAAAGATGTAAGCAATATTTTTATTTTTATTCCACTGTACATAATTTTTCTCTCATTATCAACAGTTTGACTATGATGTGCCTAGGTGCATTTTTCTTTTTATTTATGCTGTTTTGAGTTCACTGAGTGTCCTGCATTTTTGGTTGCTCTTTTTGATCAAATCTGAAAAAATTTCAGCCAGTATTTCTTTAAATATTTTTTTCCTACACCTTTCTTTCTTCTTCTCCTGGGACTCTAATTTCATGAATGTTATACTAGTTGATGCTGTCATATTGACCATTGAGGCTCTGTTTATATTTTTCAGTCAGCTTTCTCGCTGTAGTTTAGTTTGGATAATTTCTGTTGACTTCTTTTCATGTTTACTGATCATTTCTCCTCTTTTGTGCAATCTGTTGTTAATCACATGCAGTGAATTTTTGATTTCAAAATTTTTTTCAGTTTTACATTTTTTCTTTGTTTCTTCTTTACAGTCCTATAGCTTTTCTGAAATTTTCTATTACCTTACCAATTTTACCAACATTTTTCTATAATTCCTTTAACATATTTATCATAATTATATTAAAGTCCTGACTGCTAATTCCAAATCTGGGTCATATGTGGTTTTATTTTTAGTGAATTATATTTCCTGTTTCTTCACATATCTGGGATTTTTTTTCGGTAGTTGACATTATGCATTGTAGAGCATCTGGAATCTGTTATTGTCTTCTGAAAAGTGCTGTATTGTGTAAAAGCATGCAGTTAAACTACAATGCAGTTTATTTGATCTTTGAGACAATTATTTGTAGGCTTTCTTAGAGTGATCAATTTTCATTTTTTCTTTGAGTCTTCTGGCAAACTCCTTAGTCTTTGGGTGCAGTCTTTATTCAGAAGGTGTGACCCTTATGTTATTTCAGTGGAGACCTTGAGATATTTACCAATTCCCTCAAAATGTTGAAATTCACATGCTAATCCTGTCTCCCCAGCAGAGGCAGCTACTAATATGTAAGTACATCTCTTTCAGCCTTCCGGATATTCTTTTCCCTAAATGGGTCTATTGATATCTTATTCTGTGGATGTATAGTTTAGGGGTCAGTGATTTGAGAGGGGTTTATATGCAGAGTTTCTGTGGTTCTTTCCTTTCTGGGATTCTCCCCTCACATTCTATCCACTCCTAGGTCCATGAATCCTATTGTCTGACCCCTTAAACCAATAAGACAGTGGTTTTTTTTCTTGAGTTTTGTCAAAGGCATGTCGTGTGGACTTGAGAGTTTCCTCAGGGGAAATCCACATAAATGGGGATCTTACCCAGAACGTTTCTACTCTTTCAGGGTTAAACCTCCTCCAGTTTGTACTTGTTTCTGTTACTCTCTAGTTACTTTAAGTATTTATGTTTTATATTTTGTCCATAGCTTATAATTACTAGCAGCAGATGAGTTAGTCCATTATAAGTTTTTCTATCATTGCCAGAAGCTAGACACTTTCATCACTTTTATTTTCTTAATTTGCAAATTATTAGTGAACTAGGAGATCTTTAAAATATTTTACTAAAATTAAATTCATATGCATGCAAATTACCTCTTAATTATGTGACTGTTGGTACAACAAATGAGTAAGAGCCTCAGAATTAAATATGTCATTATTTTAAAGAATATTAGTCATTATGCAATGAGCACACTAAAATTTACACAGACAGATCCTTGGAAGATAGTAATCAAGAATCTCAAGTCATCTTTATTCAAGTATTTAATGAAGTTGCCAACATGTTTTCTAATATCTATTGCTACCACTCTTGCATTTTGGCTCTGTGATTGTTCAGATTACTTTGCCTATTTAAGGCAGCAGTAAATGTCTTGGGGAAGGATCTATAGATTTATTGCACAAAAATGATTATCCCTAAGGATATCTCACATTCATACAATATAGTTTGCAAACAAAATTCACATATGTTTATCTGGTTTAATTTTCTTGACTATCCTCTGAGGTAGCGTGTCAGTATCTCTATTTTATATTGAATAGATTATAAAATTAGAATCTTAAAGGGATTATGGTGACTTTCAAAAGAAAAAGAAAGAAAAGAAACCCACAGATAGCAGGTGACGGAGCCAAGTCCCAGACTTGGACTTAGATATTCTGCCTCCCAATAGAACTTTGTTTCCACTAATCCGTAGCAATCTCCTTAATTGGATCCCCTCTAATTCTGCTTTAGATCTCAATGCCCTTCTTTGTATAAGTCAAATACTTTGTGTAATCCTTTTATAATACAGAGTAACATAGGATATTTGATGGTAACTTCAAATTTGAGACTAGTTACCTTGATGAGAAAATAAAATTCAGCAAGGATTAAATAGCATGTAAAGATACACTGATTGACATAGCTCAGATTAGAATTTAGGAATCCTAACTACTAAATGTTCCATTGCTTCATGCTTGGCAAAGTTAAAGAGATGCATTCTGGCTCATTGTTTTCTATTACCCATGTTTATATTTTAAAATATTGATCAGCTGAATACAATTTATTTGCATTTGAGCAGGAAAAGTTTTGTAGGAAAGAAATCAATAACTGCAATTTTGGAAGTAAATGTTAGACAAAAATCTGTCTCTCTTAGCATCCAGTGTCTTATATCAAGCCTGAAAACAAGTTTTAAAAATTACTTGCTAATAGCCTTTTATCTCTGAAATCTAGAACTAGTCGCATTTGTCCTCTGGGGAAAAGAAAAGGAAGATGAACAAGATTCAGTTTCTTATTTACAAGTCTCATTAATTTAACCACGCTTTGAAATTAAACTATTTTTTAACTTCTAGCTCTGAAAATAAAACTTCAGCCTCTCAAGCCCTATACAATGTGCAGCATTTTGATTATATTATTGACTATTGTGGGCATCTCCTTCTAGGTGACTTTTTTGAATTTTGCTGCCTGAGTATCTATTTGGCTTTTCCCTCATTTATGCTATAATTGCACCCTTACTTTGATTGTTAGATGTCCTGTGTAGAAAATGGAGCTGCTTCTGAAAACCTCTTACCTTGCTAATACACTGAAAGCTTGTGATTGTAGAGAGGGAGCTCCTTTAAAAACTAACATGTGATTCTTGTTACCAGGAAACCATATTCCTAGATTAAATCTCTCTCTCATACAGCCATTGCTCAATATAGACATCTATAGATATGTTATACATACATATGCATATCCAAAACTTTGGACATATATAAAAATCAAGTTAAAATAAAATATAGCTTTACAGAGATATGATTTCTACAAATCTAGTTGGACTGAAAAGCAGGTCACTTTTTCAGATGTCAAACAATCACATGATTAATTTTACATCTTATATTCTTGACCTTAGAAATATACAGAATGGAAATTAAAAGAATAAAGCAACCTAAATTTGAAATCTTTCCAGTTTCTGTTTCTTCTGTATTGAAAATATGTGTGGAGGGTAGTAAGAGAGGCATTCAGTTAAATTGTCAGAGCTGAATTTAAATATATTACAGGATTTACAAATTTACTTTCTCTTAAGAGAGTAAGAAAGACATATGTATATCAATGTAATCAGTTCCCAGAAACTTAAAAAGTGTTCTAGACAATTCAGACAAAATTTTCTTCTATTAATACATTTTTTGTAAAATTACAGAAAGCTTCCTTTTGCAAATTGATAATAATGGTTAGGGGCATCCACCCAAGTACTATTGTTCAGAAAACTTCCTGTTGTCAAGGACTTTTCCTAAAATTAAGCCTGACATAGAGTAATATTAAAAAGAGAATCAGGGCTTCCCTGGTGGCTCAGTGGTTGAGAGTTCGCCTGCTGATGCAGGGGACACCGGTTCGGGCCCCGGTCTGCGAAGATCCTACGTGCCGCGTAGCGGCTGGGCCCGTGAGCCATGGCCGTTGAGCCTGCGCGTCCGGAGCCTGTGCTCTGCAACGGGAGAGGCCACAACAGTTGAGAGGCCTGCGTACCTCCCCCCCCCAAAAAAAAAAGAATCATTTTGACCCAGTGGCCAGAATGACCACTGAGTTTCTTGGGACAGGAGGATAGCTCCGCTAATAGGAGCTATCTCAGAGAGCACAATGGTAACTAGCTCAAATATATTTGAAGGAAGCGTGTTAAGACTGGTGGAATACAAAAACCTAAAACCATTGTGAAGAAGAATTTACCAATAGCTGAAAAATAATTACCAATGAAATTACGCTTTCACTCAGTAATCTCACTTCTAGGGATTCACCTTTAAAATACATCTTGAAGAAAACAAAACAAAGCAAATATTCACAGAGATATTTATTGCAGCAATATTTCTAATAGCAATATGTTTGAAACAAAATTCTCATTTATAAAAAATTGGTTGAATAAAATATATTAAATCCACACAAATGGACAGTTTTGCAGATGTAATAAAAGTGAGGATGATCTCTATGAATCAATATTGTGTTATATTCAGGGTATATTGTGAAGTGGAAAAAAACAAGTTTGGAAAAATATATTTGCTGTAAGATCTTTGTTTAAGAATGAAGTGGGGGGGGGGGGGCTTCCCTGGTGGCGCAGTGGTTGAGAGTCCGCCTGCCGATGGAGGGGACACGGGTTCGTACCCCGGTCCAGGAAGATCCCACGTGCCATGGAGCGGCTGGGCCCGTGAGCCATGGCTGCTGAGCCTGCGCGTCCGGAGCCTGGGCTCCACAACGGGAGAGGCCACAACAGTGAGAGGCCCGCGTACCGCAAAAAAAAAAAAAGAATGAAGGGGGGGTAAAGTATTTATACATATTTTTTAAATTCCTATTTTAATAATAAAGAAATACAGAAAGGAACAATAAGACAGTAAAGAAAATGATTATACAGAGGGAGTGGTAGGAATTGGGTAGAAGGAAATGGGTTGGGAATGAGACTCTTCTAATGATATGTTTTCACATTGGAACTATATAAATAATTTATTTTAAACTGTGTAAATTATTTACATATTTTAAAATAAATTAAGTCAAAAATGGTACAAAAGAAGCAAACACCTACATAAAAAACAAATAGCAACAAAGGAATGAAACATGATGATATTAATAACTAAATGAAATGTGTGGTCCTTGATTGGATCATAGATTGAAAAGAAAAAAAAAAGAAAAGGAAAATAGGCATAATTGGGACAATAGGGAAAATTTGAATATGGACTTGTTTTCAACTTCAGGAGAATGAAGCTTGTATATACTGAAATTAATTTAAATGAGTTATGTAAGAATTAAAATCACTCAGGAAGGATGGCCTAATTTGGCATTACTGACAACAGAACACCTTTTTTTAAACTTTTTATTTTATAATGGAATATAGGTGATTAACAATGTTGTGTTAGTTTCAGGTGTACAGCAAAGTGATTCAGTTATACATATACATGTATCTATTCTTTTTCAAATTCTTTTCCCATTTAGGTTGTTAAACAATATTGAGCAGAGCTCCCTGTGCTATACAGTAGGTCCTTGTTGGTCATCCATTTTAAATATAGCAATGTGTACATGTCAACCCCAAACTCCCTTCACCCCCAGTAACCATAAGTTTGTTCTCTAAGTCTGTGAGTCTGTTTCTGTTTTGTAAATAAGTTCATTTGCATCATTTTTTTGATTTCGCATATAAGCAACATCACATATTTGTCTTTGTCTGATTTACTTCATTCAGTATGACAATCTCTAGGTCCATCCATGTTGCTGCAAATGGCATTATTTGATTATTTTTAATGGCTGAGTATACATTCCATTGTATATATGTACCACACCTTCTTTATCCATTCCTCTGTTGATGGACACTTAGGTTGCTTCCATGTCTTGGCTATTGTAAACAGTGCTGCAATGAACATTGGGGTGCATGTATCCTTTCAGACCGTGGTTTTCTCTGGATATATGCCCAGGAGCGAGATTGCAGGATCATATGGTAGCTCTATTTTTAGTTTTTTAAGGAAGCTCCATACTGTTCTCCACAGTGGCTGTACCAATTTACATTCCCACCAACAGTGTAGGAGTGTTCCCTTCTCTCCACACCCTCTCCAGCATTTATTGTTTGTGGATTTTTTGATGATAGCCGTTCTGACTGATGTGAGGTAATAGCTCATTGTAGTTCTGATTTGCATTTCTCTAATAACTGGTGATGTTGAACATCTTTTCATATGCCTCTTGGCCATCTGTATGTCTTCTTTGGAGAAATGTTTATTTAGGTCTTCTGCCCATTTTTTGATTGGGTTCTTTGTTTTGATGATATTAAGCCACATGAGCTCTTTGTAAATTTTGGAGATTAATCCCTTGTCAGTCACACAGTTTGCAAATATTTTCTCCCATTCTATGGGTTGCCTTTTCATTTTGTTTATGGTTTCCTTTGCTGTACAAAAGCTTTTGAGTTTAAATAGGTCCCATTTGTTTATTTTTGTTTTTATTTCCATTACTCTGGGAGACAGATCGAAAAAGATCTTGCTGTGATTTATGTCAGAGAGTGTTCTGCCTATGTTTTCCTCTAAGAGTTTTATAGTGTCTGGCCTTACATTTAGGTCTTTAATCCATTTTGAGTTTATTTTTGTGTATGGTGTTAAAGAATGTTCTAATTTCATTTTTTTTTACATATAGCTGTCCAGTTTTCCCAGCACCATTTACTGAAGAGACTGTCTGTCTTCCATTGTGTAGTTTTGCCTCCTTTGTTGTAGATTAGTTGACCATAGGTGTGTGGGTTTACTTCTGGGCTTTCTATCCTGGTCCATTGATCTATATTTCTATTTTTGTGCCAGTACCATACTGTTTTGATGACTATAGTTTTGTGATATAGTCTGAAGTATCCTCTGATACTATCATAGTATCCTATGATGTGGATCTACATCTTTCTGGTTTTATTTTCTAGATTGGTTTAGCAAGACTATTCTATGCTTAAGTTCACTTTTTCAGGAGATATGATTCTTCCTAGGTTCTGGTGTGTATGTTTGTAAATAAAAGGGAGCTCTAGTTGGACAAAATAATTTAAAACCCAGAAATGGTCTTCTTATGAAGTAAAGAATGTCCCCAGCCATATCGCACTAACAACCTCACGTTTTATTTGCTTCTTTGTAAAATATTGAGTCTGGTGCTTGTTAGCTAAAGACATACAGCATCAAATGGAAGTGCTGCTTGAAATGACAAGAATGTTAGTGTTGGAATTTTCTTTGATAGTATTTGTGCTTACAATAAATAGGGAAAGTTCTTAATCTAAATTGTTGGAGGCATAGCTTAGGGACTGCACTAGATCAGGGTAACTGGCAGAGACAGTCTCTCCGGCTGTGTTGCACTGGGTTTAGGCACAAAAGATCTCCCCGCTCCCTGCCTCAGGCAGGTGCTCTGACAGTCCCTCTCTCACACCTCTGGTGTCTTTCCATCACAGCTTGTCTCCTAGCTTCTGAAATGAGGTTCCATCTCCTCACACCTCATCCACACGGTGCTCATGCACTCCCACACTTCATGCTGAGCTGAGCTGCCTCTTTTTTTGGAGTGTTTGTTTCCCCAGTGACTAGGTAAGCACAGTTTTTTTGAAATCATATGTGCGAACTTATACACTGATCAATCTAACTCCAGATCTGTAATACACAAAAAACCCTCACTCTCTTTAAAATATTCCATAGACACATTAAAGTAAGAACTCACCTCTACACAACGTATTTACTTTGAAAATATTTGGACATTAAAACCCATTTCTCTCTGTATGTATGTGAAAACAATACACGCTTTGCATATTATAGGAAAATCAGAGCAGGGCTTTTTGTGTTCAAACAGCCAGCAAGACAGAATTCAAGCATTAATATGGTTTAAATTTTTATTTTCATTTTAATTTAATTAACTGTGAGAGAAGCAAAAAGTAACGCTATTTTCCTTTTATTTTCCCCACGTATTCCCCACACCCCTCCGGCATAAGGAAAACCAGTTCTGCCCAATAACACTGGTGGCATTAATTATTGCTGCATCACTTTCAGCTGCTACAAGAGGCTCACTGCAGTGATGGCTGGCTGCTGGCCAAAGGGCAATCTTCCTTCTCCTCAGCCTTTCTCTTCTTCTCTCATTAGCTGCCTGTGAAATTGTCACATATATTTTTATAAGAAGCCTTTTTCATGAGAACCTAATTCATTCAATATTATATCTAGCCTGAAATTCTGGCCATCACATGCTCCTATGTATTTCAAGAAACTTTATTCTTAGCTTGTCCCTTTTTGTGCCCTGTCAGCACTTATGGCTTTCCTCCCTCTGTAGCTAGGTGATGAGGAAAGGCTAAAAAGAAAGATCTATTCAGAAAGAAGAGCCTTGTGAATCCTTGGGATCACTATTTCTCTTGCTGTGCCAAATATTTATATAGCAGCCTATAAATGAGCATCGTTCAGTTGGGGTTCTTTCCATTGGCACCAAAGGTCAACACTGACTTTTATAGATTCTGTCTGTATATATGTTTACAGTCATGAAGCCCAGATTTTGGTTTCCGTCCCTTCATCATCCAAAATGATCCAGAAACAATGTAGTTCTGATATTCTGAATAAAAGGTCTGCTAGACCTAATCATAAAGCAGTCCATGAAATTGGCAGGCTCTCTTGAGTCACACTCTGTCACTCTTACTTTTTGAAAATAGTTTGTCAAACTGATCTACACACCCAGGAAATATAAATTACTTGTAGGGTTTCTTGGGGGGAGGGGGTGATGAGGAAAATAATTTACCAGGGTCAGTGCAAAAAATAGTGTTGTTACTACTTTTGGAAATTGATTATAATTGAGCCTAGTTTTTTAGTTTAAGGAATAAACCAGGTTCTCACACTCCACTCTGTGTGCCGTCCTTAGGCTGAAGAACAAACCCCAAAGTCTCTGATTAGTAACTCTGAGATGAGAAGATTTGAGATACTCACTGGCAGTGTTCTTTGGTGAAAATAATTAAGAGGAAATGAATGGATATGCTCATTGGTTTCACAACTTCAGCCTACCACAAATCACAACAGGGAACCAAATGTTTAAGTCTAAAAATAATCTTTTCTTCATGGATTGAACTGGTTTTTACACCAAGAAAATCAAAAGTAGCTAAACACTTTCTACCCTTGTTGTCTAAAAGTAGCAACATATTCCTCTAAAATTTTATGCTGTGAAATCTGAAAGCCTGTAAGTACTAAGGCTTTGTTCTTCAGTGGCTGTTGAAGTGGCCAACAGGAAAAGTTCTAGGGCTTATTGGCTGCAGCCAATGAAAGCAGGAACGGATGATTTCTATCAGCACACAGAGTCAAAATGCTAAATGTCACCAACCCAGCAAAAAAGGGATGAGAAGGAAACTTCATTAGAACTTTTAGCAATAGTAAATCTCCTACTGGTGTGTGTTTGGTGAGCTCCTTTTACTTGTGCTTTTTCTCCAAAAAAGTTTAAAGTTAATCATTATTTCTACCCTACTCATCCAACAACACAAGGGAGCTAGAATTATTTAACACAAACATTTCTTCTGTCTTATATGGTATTTTTGTCTGGTATTTAAGTTTATTTTTCTCTATTTTTAACACCACAAATAAATATTATTTTTATAGAATCAATGTTAATATAGATTTATCCACATATTTACCAATATTTTTGCACATTCTTCTGTTTTGCATCCTAAACTTTTCTTAAATACTTTTTTTTTCTTGAAGTACCTCTACTAGAAGTGTACTTAATGAGGCTCTACTGAAGGTAAATTTTCATCTAAATATGTATTTTATCCTGCTCTTAAATATAATTTAAGGTAGGTTTAAAGTTTTAAGTTACAGTTATTTTCTTTTAGCAAATTGAGGATATTGTTCTGTTAACATCAGTTTCTATTGTTGTCAAGAAGTTGCCTGGCAGTCTAAATGCTGATTGTTTGCAGATAATCTGTCTTTTCTTTTTCATGACTTTTAAGATACTATCTTTGTCTCTGGAGTTCTACAGCTTCACCATGATGTGTCCAATGTTTGTTTGTTTGTCTGCTTTTTTTCCCTGTTTGGATTTTGTTGAGATTATGGAATCTGAGAATTCATGTCTTCAGGTGTTGAAAAGGTTTAACCATTATCTCTTCGAATGTTTCTCTCACATCTAATTTCTCCCTCTAGAATTCTGAAAAGAAAAGCATTCGATATTCTTTTTTAAATTTCAATATCTCATGTTTTCTGTTCCTTTGCTTCCCTAGACTTCAGATTAATATCTCAGTTTACTAATTATCTTCAGTTGGGTTTATGTTATCCACTAATTTCAATGAGTGTCTGTTTATTGCACACATTCTATTTGTATGTTTTGTTTTGGTTTTGGTTTTAAAATCTGACTGCTTTTAGAAGTCTCTTGTTCCTGGCTCATGCCTTCAGTTCCCATTCAATTTTAAACATGCTTTCCTCATATGCTCCTTCTGATCTTTCTAAAATCAGAAATATTTGTGGGTTAATTCTGCTGATGGTTGTTTCTGCTGACTTTACCCATGGTGTTTTATTTCTTAGTGTGTTTGATAATTTTGGATTGTGAGCTCATATTCAGTTAGTCTTTATTGAACTTCTATAAGACTGGGTTGAGGTGTACCCTTCTAAAAATGAATTGTGCTGATACTCCCAGATACTTGGGACCACACTGAGTTCTCACCCTGGGGTTTCCTAGGACTTACAGGTAGTGTGAATTCAGGCCTACAACTGTGTGAAAACACCTCTGGCCACGAATTCCCAGGAGGGACATTTTTCTTCCAGATATAATTGAGGTGAAGACAGGCAAATTATCTTATTTTTAATTGCCGGAGGGAATATTTTTTTCTAGTGTGTCTTCCAACGAGGGAGTGTCTCCTAGAGATTCTTGGTTTCATGCACGTGTCTCAGTTTTAACTCACCATATTGCTTGGCCCAAGGTCTTATTTCATTTCTATCATGAGACAACTTGCTGTAGCAGCTTTAGCTTTCTATTACTCTTTCAGATTATTTTCCTTTTTATTTTTTACCACTTAGGATTTTGTTTTTATTCCTCAAAAGTTCACCTAGGCATTTTAAAAAATGTTTGTACTAGTTTATCAAGAATTTCTGTTTTTTTAAAAGAAAGTTTTTCAGGCTTTCTAACTTACCCACATAGCCAGCAGTTGAAGATCACATTATTTTTTTTCAATGTGATCCAAAGAATTAATGGAAATAAACATTAGAAATATGGATTATCATCCTAAATCCATCACAGATACTCTGTGAATGTTCATGTTTATGAACAATGAGCAATATATCTCTTTCCCTGAAAAAAGTTTTTTTTTTTTCTATAGTGTAATCTTACTGGCTTCTCAGCTCCAGATTCTGAGGCACTTTAATATGCCTCAAAAATTCAAGTTTGATCACCACTATGAATTATGTGAGGGGCACTTTCGATAGCTCATTTTATATTAGATAGTTTATTTTATATTGGTGTACAGTTAACACTTTTCATTACTTGCAATTCTTTGTTTTTAATAAAGAGAAAGAGAGTGCCAAGCTTAAAGCCAAATGGATCAAACAGCAGTATGGTACCTAGTTAGGTTTTAAAAGCATAATTTTTGTGTTATTGCATTTATTTAAAAATTATCTTCTACTTTTGGCAATGTTACTATTTTCTTTTTATAGTAGTGATATAAGTTTTCTTTATGTATTATTTGAGTTTAGAAAGTGAGTCATTTTAAAGAATATAGTGAGTAGATAATAATGTATGTGAGTTGTGGACATGGTGAGACTTTAAAGGTAATATTCGGGAAACAGGATTATAAACCTAGGTTAAACATGTGCTCCGAGCTACTAGTCCATCAGTAACCATGAATTTACCCCAATATTAACCATACTTTTTAGTGTGCTTTCTTTGGTTATAAACAGCTTACTTACAAGGCTCTTGGTGAAAAACTGGTGGACAAAATATGGTTACAGAATAGGGCTCTAATTATAACCTATGCCTTAGTAGTGTAATGATCTAGCTGGACAAGGTAAGTAATCTGATTATGATTAGCTTGTAACCCACATAATTTAAAGAAACCAAACCACCTCCAAAACTGTAAAAATCAACTGAAAATCAGCCAAGGAACAAATTAGGAAAATTAAATTATCTAGAGAAGCTATTGCTAAATCATCACATTAGAATCACCTGGGAAACTTCTTTGACTTTTCATGCCTATTGCCCAGTCTGAATGATGAATAGAATTTTTAGTGGTAGATCCTCTAAAAATGAGTTTGAAGCAAATTACTACAGACAAATGATCTTGACAATATATTCCTGAAATATATTGGGATTGATGCAGTCTATAATTTATTTCAGAGGAAAAAGGAATGTTTTAGATTAAAAGAAAGGAAAAGAACATAAGAATTAGATGATCAAGAAATGAATTTTAGATATAACACATATAAATATCTAAGTCATAAGATATTTATGTTTCTTTTCTTGGTTAGTATTATTAAAACATATGGATAGGAAGTAGAACTATTTGGTTTTGCCATCATTGTTATGTTACTCTATATATTGACTAAAGAGCAACATTTATAAATTCTGAACAAGACAGTAATTTCTATCGTTTCCTTTACAAAAGTTCAGTCATATTGAATATTTCTAGTCATTATCACTATTTAAATGATTTACTGAAAATACTTTCCTGAATGATTGAATGACTGGAATGAAAACAGGTTGCCATTAGGAAGAGTAGGCCATCTTTTTGCTAATGATGTGTATAAAAAGTTTAATTCATTGTCAGATATATAAGAATGTAAGTCATGGAATCCCTGTCCACCTGGCCAAAATTTGGTCCAAAATGCCATGCAAAACTCTTGCTCTCTAATCTTAAAATACGTACACGTATATGAACATATATAAAATATTTTAAATACAGCTTAAACACACACAAAAAAAGAGGAGGTTGTTAGAATCAAAATAATTTTAAAAGAGAATGGAATAGAGGATTTGCTCAGTTATTAGATTGGTTGAGTATAGAAGGGAAATTGTGACTTCATTACTAGTCCTGTCTACATCTATACTAAAAGAGGGAGAACTTGGTATTACATAATGTTTAATCTCATGAGTAGAAGCCTTGCACTGGATTTAATGACTTCCTCTAACTCATTTCTCTTAAGAGAAAAAAATATATGGAAAGGAGAAATTAAACTTTATAATTAACCTTTTACACATTTAGACCTCATGAAGTCACGACTATGCATATGTTCCAGAATTGCATATACTTTCAGGAATCGTATGATTATAAAATAGAGTGTAATAGAGTCATCCTACCACAAGTCAGCCATACAACATTTCTAGATGTTTTTTACCTCCTCCTTTATAAGAAGAAGCAATGAAGAAATAGATCTTAGATAAATAACATGAAAGTGAACCTTGCTACTATAGATTTTTTGTTTATTGTTTGTTCATTTATTTTTTGTTCTTAGATGCTGGAATGCAAATCCCAAAAGGTAGTGGTCACTTGTTCTGCCGTGAGACTGCAGAAGTGATAGAAACTAAAAATTCTCTAATATTGTTTGATTGCAGCAATAACTGTATCTTTAAAGCCCTACCTGCAGGCACACACTCTGAAAATAGATCCCTTAGTAGTGTTTTCAGAAAATATCTTTATTTCTTTTCAGTTAGTTGCAGGAGGATGCAAGCTCTTGTATTCATACTTTATATTTGTTAAAAAGAAATAAAATAAATTCAACCATTGGCTTTTAGTTCAACTCTACTAAGTTTTTTCAATTTTAACACTTTTTGAAGTTAATTGACTACCAGTGAGTGAAACGAGGCAGAAAGTCCTTATATTCTACCTTTAATCACCCTTGATATTAAACTAGGGTTTAAGAAACCTCTCCAGTTATTTTCACTCCTTACTGTACCGACTGCACTTTTTCAGAAAGAGAAAGTACTCAAGCTAACTTTAAGGCATTTTCAGACTGTTTAAAGAAGGGAGATTTACAACAGCGAGCTAAGTCAAGAACATTAAAAGATATATGCATCAGTGCTAGCTCATGCTGTACACACACACACACTAGGTGTAAGAAAAAGAAAATGATTTTTGTGGTTTGGAAAAGGTGAAATGTGAGCTCTATTGTGATGACGTAGATAAAATGTTAATTCAAGAGTAGGTAGGAAAAGGACTTATAGTCAGGGGAATGGAGATGACTAAACAAAATTTACAAACAGAATAAGATCAGCCTTACTGGTAAATATTGGTATTCCTCTCTAAAAGTTGAGAAAATGAAAGCATAAAAATTTAGTAAATTTGTCAAGATCACACATCTAATAAATGGCACTACATGAATTTCAAACTGTCAACAGGGCTTTGCCAATGAGGATCCCAAGGTTTGGCCAGAGGAGCAGTGAGAGGCATTAATATGAATAGAAAGTGTTGGGCCTCTTCTAAAAACCCATTCCGCCAACTCACTCCTATTTCTCAGACTTCATTCTGGTTTCCTTTACATCCACTTTTCAATATTATCTCCTTTCCAATTTATTTTTCATTCTCGAATTTTCTCAAAATAAGATTCTTATCTTTAACTCGATTTCAGAATTCTCTGTCCACTGCCTGAGAAATACCAAAAACTCCATCCTGTTAGGAGATAGATACACTGAGGCATATTAAAAATTTTGAGTTTAATTGAACAAAAATCAATTCGAATCAGGCAGCATCCAATGTAGCAGATAGAAAGGAGCTCCTAGGGGCTGTACCAAATGAAAGACTTATAGGCAGAAGGGAGCAGGAACAAGGAATTTATATTAGACCAAAAAGCAGGTTGGTTATTAAAGGTTACTTTCCTTTAGGGGATGGCAGAAGTCTGTCAGGCAGATTACCTAACTAGTGCTGCCAGGCATTCCTGATTGACTGGTTTCAGATGCCATTTCTGGGAGAGCCAAAAGTATAATTAAGTCTCAGCTTGGTGACATTGGGGCTTAGCATAAATGACTCCATTTGGGGTTTGTTGTCTTGTTTTTTAATAATCTTCAACACTCTTTTTTCAGTATTTTATATTCGCTACAAAGAAAAAAAAATCTTACTTTCCTCTCTCCCTTCTTTACGAGAAGTATTTGGAACTTTTTAGATTAATTGCCTGGGTGCAAAGGAGTAGTCCCTCTTTCACCTGTAAAATCCCTTAAAAATGTATTCTTAAGTTCTACTCCTGTTCAAAAGTTTAGAAAACACTATTTTATCTATATTTGTTCTATCATCTAAATAATTATTTGGACTTCAGTTGTTTTTCCCTAACACAAGTCATTCATTCCATGTTACACTACACGCATACTCAGAAAGCGATCCTACAGTTGTGAAATAATCAGTGATGAAAGCAACAGATTGATTCGCTGCAAGACTTCTCAGAGCCTTTAATGTAGTAATGTGCATTGTGAATTCTCTTTAATTCTTTTTTAAAAATTAAGTTAAATTTTTTCTTCCAGCTTTATTGAGACATAATTGACATACAGCACTGTGTAAGCTTAAGCTGTACAGCGTAATGAATTGAGTGACATACTTCATGAAATGATTACCACAGTAAGTTTAGTGAACATCCATCATCTCGTATAGATACAAAATTTAAAAAATAGAAAAAAAAGGTTTTTCTTGTGATGAGCACTCTTAGGATTTACTTTCTTAACGGCTTTCATATGTAACATAGAGCAGTGCTACTTATATTTATCCTGTTGTACATTTCATCCCTAGTATTTATTTATCTTATAACTTGGAAGTTTGTACATTTTGACTGCCTTCATCCAATTCACTCTCTCCCTAGCCCACACCTCTGGTAACCTCCAATCTGATTTCTTTTCCTTTGAGTTTATTTGTTTGTTCTTTTTTGAATTATAATTGACCTACAACACTACGTTAGTTTCTGTTACACAGTATAATAATTTAATATTTCTATACATTTCAAAATGATCACCAGGATAAGTCTGGTTACGATACGCCACCATACAACGATACTATGTAATTATTGACTATACTCTTCACACTGTACATTTCATACCTGTGACACTTACTTTGCACCTGGAAGTTCGTGTTCCTTAATCTCCTTCACCTATTTCTTTCCTCTCCTTACTCTCGTCCCCTCTGGCAACCACCTGTTTGTTCTCTGTATCTATAACTCTGCTACTGTTTTATTACGTTTATTCATTTGTTTTGTTTTCACTCATATATGGAAATATATGAGTGAAATCATACAGTATTTGTCTTTCTCTGTCTGACTTTTTTCACTTAGCATAGTATCCTCTAGCTCCATCCATATTGTTGAAAAGAGCAAGATTTCATTCTTTTTATAGCTGATTAATATTCGATTGTACACACCACGTCTTCTTTATCCATTTATCTATTAACGGGCATTTAGGTTGATTCCATATCTTGGCTGTTGTAAATAATGCTGCAATGAACATAGGGGTGCATATAGCTTTTCTAATTAGCATTTTTTTTTCTTTGGATACATACCCAGGAGTAGAATTGCTGGATCATATGGTAGTTCCTTTTTCAATTATTTGAAGACTCCATACTCTTTTCCATAGTGCCTGCACCAATTTACATTCCCACCAACAGTGCAGAGGATTCCCTTTTCTCCACATTCTACTAATACTTGGTATTTGTTGTCTTTTTGATAACAGCCATTCTGACAGGTGGGAGGTGATATCTTATTGTGGTTTTGATTTGCATTTCCCTGGTGATTAGTGATGTTGGGCATCATTTCATATGCCTGTTGGCCATCTTTATGTCTTCTTTGGAAAAATATCTATTCAAATAGACATTTTAAAAACCGGGTTTGTTTTTCTGATGTTGATTTGTCTGAGTTCTTGGTATATTTTGGATATTAATTCCTTATCAGATATACCGTTTGCAAATATTTTCTCCCATTCAGTAGGGTTTTTCATTTTGTTGATAGTTTCCTTCACTGTGCAAAACTCTTTACTTCTTTATTTTCTTTTTCATGATAGCACTAGTGCACCACAAACATACTGTGGCAAATATCATTGTATTTCCATATTTGTGTATATTTATATAATCAAAACAAATATCTCTATAAACAGTATTTGTTTTCTTTGACTGCATAATAAAGAAAAAAGATTCCATTAAAGCTCTATCAGAAAAAAAATATTGAATCTAAAATAAGAAGAGCAGTATTGATATTCTAGTGTTACCTAGAAGTATCTTAGAGAATATATTCTAGGTTTCATGCTCCCTTGGTTCTTATGTTAAGAGTTAAAACATAGATTTCAGTTATAGACAGGGCTGACACACTAACAAAAATAGAACTTAAAATGGTCCATACTTATTTTTCCAAGATACCTTGAAAGGAAATATCACTTGGTAAAGATTTTGAGATTTAATTTAGAGGTAAAAAGAGTAACATTGATCTATTAATAATTGGTACATCTGACTCCAACGTTCGGTAGTTATCTTTATGGCACATGATGTCTTTTTCCCAAAATGGAATTAAAATCTGACGACCATGTGTTCTCAGTATAAACATAGATATACACAGGAATACACAAGAATTATAAAGAGATTGCTTTACTGCCTTCTGCTATGTCTGCATAAAGTAAAAATTAAATATTTTTGAAAATTAAATTTTTTGAAGGTGGTAATTTAAACTGGAAAGCCACAAAAATTATGTTGAAAATAATATCTTTCTAATCCATGAGTCACTAATGATAAGATAGTTCTTTTAGGCACTCTGTTGTGAGTGGTTATTTAGATTTTCTCATTCTTGTAAGGAAATTATGTTTATCCAATTGTAGACTTGGGTTGTGTGTTTGCTGAGGGTTAAACAGATTTTTAATAAATGTGCTGTATTCAAAATTTGTCATCTTTCAAATCAATTTAAGCTTCCCCTTGAAAGTGGAGGTCTGCTTATAGTTTTCCACTTTGAATTGTCAATCTACATTAAAACTGACCTTTGCCAAAACTGATTAAGGTATTTTAACCTTCAGAAAGAAACATTAAGCTTAGTATATGTTGGAATGCTGACCTAATTTTTGAAACTTCAACACCACCAGTGACATATTTGCAGTTAATATAACATCAAGTTTCCTTCAAAGAGCTTCAAAGGGGCATGTTGGTAAAATCTGCAAAGACCTTCCAAGGTGGAAATTGGAAAATTAATAGCAGTGACCATGGGTTCAAGAGACTATATTTCTGTTTTCTTTATTTGCTCCTCTCCTAGCTCCTACTGGGAAATCCCCACACAGAGATGTTAATCAAAATTCCAATGGAAATTGCCTCAGTCTTTTCATGATGACCCGTCAGTGAAAAGCCTAGTGTGTGGAATCGAGTTTGAAAAGTAAGTTAAATTAAGAATGGCTATCTCAGAGCTGGGAAAGGGGTAGAAAATTTCCTTAGCATTATTCTATCATTTGATACTAATACTCTGGATTCACATCACAGTTTTATATCTTATGGAACCCAATATATTTCAAAAGCTTTATCTCCCTTTCCCCCTTCTTCACAGAATCATTTCAACAGGGACATAAAGTATCATTTCTATTGTAAGAGAGGTCACATTGCACCAGGCAGTTTATAGAGAAGCCGGTCCTGTGTCATTCTAAATTTAGTAAGAAGATCCCACTCTGCACAAGCATTTGGTCTACGTAATTGCCAGAGAGTCTCAGGCTTTGTTACAGAAGCTTATGAAAACAAGTGTAACTCTCTACCACAGCAAAGGCCAAGTATCCTTGAGCATCTCTAGACCCTGTTTAACTGAAGCTTTTCCCAACAAAGCACCTACTCCTTAAGCATGCAAATTTCCAGCCACATCTACACATAATGATCAGGTTGCAGAGGAGGGAAAGAGTGGAGAGAGTCCCTAAGGCAGCATGAGTTCTGTACAGAACCTAGAAGCTGGTACTTCTGCCAGAACCAGAAATAAAGTATTCCTTTGACAGTAATAATTGGGAATAGCTGCTGAACTGTGTCCTCTTGAAAATGTTTCAAGGTTGCCTTCAATGGGAAGAAATACATGATGTTAATAAGCTTCAAATGATAATGAGAAAATATTTTATGGAGAATAACATAAGAACTGTACCATAAAAAATGGATATAGACATTATGAATCAGGAGACTGCAAAATGAATCCCACAAACAAAATTGTTTTGTCCTTCCTGCTTGCCTTGTTTTAATTTAAGTTAGTTTCTAACATTTAAGAATTAGGAGGGTTTCACTCAATCTCTGCCATCTCCAAAAAGTGGGAAGATCTGAACAACCTAAGTGTTCATCAGTGGATGAATGGATAAAGAATTTGTGATACACACACACACACACACACACACACACACACATATACACACGCACACAGGAATATTATTCATTCATAAAAAAGAAGAAATTCTTGCCATTTGTGACAAAATGGATGGATCGTAAGGGCACTGTGCTAAGTGAAATAAACCAAACAGAGAAAGACAAATACTGTGTGATCTCACTTACATGTGAAATCTAAAAACATAGAACTTATAGAAACAGAGAGTAGAATGGTGGTTGCCAGGGGCTGAGGGGTGGAGAAATGGGAAAATGTTGGTCAAAGGATACAAACTTCTAGTTATAAGATGAATAAGTACAGCATGGTGATGATAGTTAACTAGTTAACCACACTGTACTGTTTTGTGTACTTGAAAGTTCTTTTGATACAAGTAGAGCTTTCATATTCTCATCATAACAGTATAACAATAAAATGGTAATTAAGTGAGGTAAAGAATGTAACTAACTTTATTGTGGTAAACATTTTGCAATATATACATGTATCAAATATCATGTTGTATACCTTAAATTTATACAAAGCTATATGTCAATTATATCTCAATAAAGCTGGAAAAATATATGTATTTTTTTAAATTGGAGGACCTGGCAACAGTGAACCCCTATTCCTTAATGTCAACAATGAACTGAAGCTTACATCACCCTACTCCCTATACTTGGTTCGTTTTGCATGTCACTTGGCATCTGAGTTTGCAAATCCCGCTCTGAAAGTTTGAGATATAAAAAACGCCCCTGGATGTCACCTGGAGGCTCCAAAATGTATATAGAGAGATTTCTAGGAGATGGCATCAAGAGATGTCAGTTTGTAGATCATTGTAGTTTATCGCTGCTTCTGCATATAATGAGCTCAGAAATAGGTACCATAAAACAACTAATCTAATGTAAGTAAATAAGCGTTACCAAGCCCATACTCAGGAACGACTGAGGCCCTGTGAAGCCACACTCCTCACCGTGAACACTTAAGATTGCCACATACATTCATCTGCTCTGACTTTAGGAAAAGCCCCAGGACTTTGGGAAGACTCTTGGGTTTAGTGTACAATATAATGACCTGTCTGTATTATGGTTTGTCTCCTGAAACAAACAGGAAATTCTCTTTGCTGAGGTCTTAAGTCATAAGAAATTTAAGCCAATAACTACTTTCAATGACATAGAAACACTTAATATGTGACAATTACATACAATAAATTTTCATAACATTTTACAACATTTAATGTGCTCTTACACGTATTAACTCCTTTTCTTAAAACAACTCTGGAAAATAGGCAAAGCAGATATTTGCTGCTTCTCATAGTGTCTGACAGTAAAAATGACTTTT
Organism: Delphinus delphis; assembly: GCF_949987515.2. NCBI lineage: Eukaryota > Metazoa > Chordata > Mammalia > Artiodactyla > Delphinidae > Delphinus > Delphinus delphis. The sequence goes on from NC_082689.1 coordinate 68,608,371, forward strand.
GTCCAAGCACACAAAAAAATTTGAAAAGCCATGAGCTTTTCTGGTCTATTATCTACCAATAATAAAATTTTGGAGTGTATTCTTTAAATACCTAAATTATCAGCAATTGAGTAAATGTTATAGAGAGGTACAGTTGTTAAGAAGGAAAGTTCTGGAATTAATAGATCTGGGTTACTACTCTGGGTATGATGCTTAACACCTCTAAGATGTTGGACAAGTTAATAATTTAAGTTTCATTTTTCTCATCCGTAAAATGTACATAATTGTAGTTACCTTACAGAATTATTGTGAAAATGAACGAGATAATGCCTGTTAAGTATTTGTAACAGTGGCTGGCACACAATAGGAATTCAATAAATAATGCTTAAAAGAATTATATTAAGATTCATAAGAAAGTAGAGAATTTGAATTTACCTACCTGGCTGAAAAAGTGATTTAGGTTATTTTAATGTAACTTTCTTTAACGAATTTAATAGCATATAAGGAAAGAAAAGGTCAATGTGGAATTTAACTTAGATTATTGAATATATATGTACAAAGACGCCTATAAACATGTCTGAATGGTACTTGGGAAAAAAATTACTGCTGGATTCTGTTATTCTTTTTTGTGCTACAAAAGTTTTTGAAAATCATTTTGTTTATTTATTGACAGGATATTTTTAATACTTGAAATGCTCTCAAGGACAATGCTTTCAACCGTTCATTTCACATTTGCATTGGCAAATGGAAATACTCTAAACCAATGCTTTCTCTATTACAAATGTGAACTTTTTGTAAAGCTCTTGGAGAGTTGCAACCTACTTCTTAGCTTGAAGCAAAGTTGACTGTTTTTTGTTTTTCTTTCTGTCTGTCAGAGTTGCTATAATTCTCTTACTGGGTTATGAGAAACAGGTGTACATGAGTCAAAATTCATTAAGATGAAAACCAACTGAGGCTCATATTTCTCTGTGTACCGTGTGACAGATGCAGGGCTCTCACAATCAAATAAGTATCAATGCTTAATTTGTTGCATGATTTTTGTTGATTAGAAGTGGATCCGGATAACAAAATTGCAGTACTATTGACTTAATCTGTGAACTACATCCTTACCAAACACAACTAAACTGCATATTCTTTATATTGCACTGCTCACATACTTCCTAAGTTCCAAGGGAACAATGCAGGCACCTCTAAATCGCTTTCATAGTGCTCATCGAATATCATGTCTTGTTTACTACCTTTAATATTCTAGATTTTCACACAGGATTCACTGTTTTATATTCAATTATTCAGAACATCTATATCAAATTGATAATTCTTTTGGGTCTCAGCTTAACTAAAGCACTGAAAGTTTAAATAAACCCATTGGTTTTTGAGGTTTCCATTTGTTAGTTTGCTTATAGTTTATTTGTGTACATTTTTGCAAAAACAAAATGTAATGCCTCTCAAAACTTGGTAGTTTTAAGAATTATTTCTAAACGTGAAACCAATGTGTTCTTTCCCTTTAAAAGTGGTCTTTTAAAAAGTTTAAGAATGGGCTTCCCTGGTGGTGCAGTGGTTGAGAGTCCGCCTGCCGATGAATCTCTTCATCTGGCTGTTGGTTCCTGTGCTTTAATATCCTCAGTAATAAACCACTCATCTGAGCTTTCTATCTAATGGAAAAGGACAGATAAAAATACAGTGCGGGGGGACCATCAAGATGGCGGAGAAGTAAGACGTGGAGATCACCTTCCTCCCCACAAATACATAAAAAATACATCTACCTGTGGAACAACTGCTACAGAACACTTACTGAATGCAAGCAGAAGACCTCAGACTTCCCAAAAGGCAAGAACATCCTCATGTACCTGGGTAGGGCAACAGAAAAAAGAAAAAGCAAAGACAAAAGAATAGGGATGGGACCTGCACCAGTGGGAGGGAGCTGTGAAGGAGGAAAAGTTTCCACACACTAGGAAGCCCCGACACTGGTGGAGATGGAGGGTGGGCGGGGAGCAAGCTTCGGAGCCATGGAGGAGAGCGCAGCAACAGGACTGCAGATGGCAAAGTGGAGAGATTCCTGCACAGCGGATCGCTGTGACCAGCACTCACTAGCCTGAGAGGCTTGCCAGCTCACCTGCCAGGGCGGGCGGGGGCTAGGAGCTGAGGCTTGGGCTTCGGAGGTCAGATCCCAGGGAGAGGACTGGGGTTGGCTGTGGGAACACAGCCTGAAGGGGGATAGTGCACCACAGCTAGCCGGGAGGGAGTCTGGGAAAAAGTCTGGACTTGCCTAAGAGGCAAGAGACCATTATTTCGGAGTGTGAAAGGAGAGGGGATTCCTTCCCCATCTGCCCACAGAAAGCAGAGCACCACCTAAATGAGCTCCAGAGATGGTGGCTATCAGCTCAGACCACAGAAACAGGCATGAAACGCTAACACCACTGCAGCAGCCACCAGGAATCCTGTGTGCAAGCACAGGTCACTATCTACACCCCCTCCCCGGAAGCCTGTGCAGCCCGCCACTGCCAGGGTCCCGTGATCCAGGGACAACTTCCCAAGGAGAACACACTGCACTCCTTAGGCTGTTGCAACGTCACACCGGCCTCTGCCGCTGCAGGCTCACCCCACATTCCAATCATAACTACTGTACCCCTCCCTCCCCCCGGCCCGAGTGAGCCAGAGCCCTGTAATCAGCCGCTGCTTTAACCCCCTCCTGTCTGGGTGGGAACAGTTGCCCTCAGGCGACCTACGTGCAGAGGTGGGGCCAAATCCAAAGCTGAACCCCAGGAGCTGTGCAAACAAAGGAGAGAAAGGGGAAGCTCTCTGTGCAGCCTCAAGAGCAGCACATGAAATCCACACAGTCAACTTGATGAACACTGAATCCATGGAATACCTTAGCAGACAATGAATCGTCCCAAAATTGAGACAGTGGATGTTGGGAGCAACTGTAGACATGGGGTTTGCTGTCTGTCACTGATTTGTTTCTGATTTTCATATTTATCTTAGGTGTCTTTTTAGCACTTGTTATCATTAGTGGATTTGTTTATTGGTTTGGTGGCTCTCTCCTTTTTTTTTATTTTTTATTTTAATAATTTATTATTATTTTTTTTTCTTTCTTTATTTCTCCCTTTTCATCTGAGCCGTGTGGTTGACAGGGTCTTGGTGTTCTGGCCCAGTGTCAGGCCGGAGCCTCTGATGTGGCACAGCTGAGTTCAGGACTTTGGACCACCAGAGAACTCCAGGCCCCACATAATATCAATCAGTGAGGGCTCTCCCAAAGAGCTCCATGTCAATGCTAAGACCCAGCTCAACCCAATGGCCAGCAAGCTCCAGTGCTGGATGCCGATGACAAACAACTAGCAAGACAGGAACACAACCCCTCCCATTAGCACAGAGGCTGCCTAAAATCATACTAAGTTCACAGACACCCCAAACACACCATTGGATGCAGCCCTGCCCATCAGAAAGACAAGATCCAGCCTCATCCACCAGAACAGAGGCACCAGTCCCTTCCACCAGGAAGCCTACACAACCCACTGAAATAACCTTACCCATTGGTGGCAGACACCAAAAACAATGGGAACTACGAACCTGCAGCCTGAGAAAAGGAGACCCCAAACACAGTAAGTTAAACAAAATGAGAAGACAGAGAAATATGGAAGCAGATGAAGGAGCAAGGTAAAAAACCACCAGACCAAACAAATAAAGAGGAAGTGGGCAGTCTACCTGAAAAAGAATTCAGGGTAATGATAGTAAAGATGATCCAAAATCTTGGAAATAGAATAGAGAAAATACAAGAGCACTTAACTAGGACCTAGAAGAACTAAAGAGCAAACAAACAATGATGAACAACACACTAAATGAAATGAAAAATTCTCTAGAAGGAATCAATAGCAGAATAACTGAGGCAGAAGAACGGATATGTGACGGGGAAGATAAAATAGTGGAAATAATGACCACAGAGCAGAATAAAGACAAAAGAATGAAAAGAATTGAGGACAGTCTCAGAGACCACTGGGACAACATTAAATGCACCAACATTTGAATTATAGGGTTCCCAGAAGAAGAACAGGAAAACAAAGGGTCTGAGAAAATATTTGAAGAGATTATAGTTGAAAACTTCCCTAACATGGGAAAGGAAATAGTCAATCAAGCCCAGGAAGCGCAGAGAGTCCCATACAGGATAAATCCAAGGAGACATATTAATCAAAGACACATATTAATCAAACTATCAAAAATTAAATACAAAGAAAATAATATTAAAAGCAGCAAGGGAAAAGCAACAAATAATATCCAAGGGTATCCCCATAAGGTTAACAGCTGATCATTCAGCAAAACTCTGCAAGCCAGAAGAGAGTGACAGGACATATTTAAAGTGATGAAAGGGAAAAACCTACAACCAAGATTACTCTACCCAGCAGGGGTCTCATTCAGATTCGACAGAGAAATTAAAACCCTTACAGACAAGCAAAAGTTAAGAGAATTCAGCACCACCAAACCAGCTTTACAACAAATGCTAAAGGAACTTCTCTAAGCAGGAAACACAAGAGAAGGAAAAGACCTACAAAAACACACCCAAAACAATAAAGAAAATGGTAATAGGAACACACATATCAATAATTACCTTAAATGTAAATGGATTAAATGCTCCAACGAAAAGACATAGACTGGCTGAATGGATACAAAAACAAGTCCATATATATGCTGTCTACAAGACACCCACTTCAGACCTAGGGACACATACAGACTGAAAGTGAGGGGATAGAAAAAGATATTCCATGCAAATGGAAATCAGAAGAAATCTGGAGTAGCAATTCTCATACAGACAAAATAGAGTTTAAAATAGAGACTATTACATGAGACAAAGAAGGACACTACATAATGATCAAGGGATTGATCCAAGAAGATAAAACAATTGTAAATATTTGTGCACTCAATGTAAGAGCACCTCAATACATAAGGCAAATGCTAACAGCCATAAAAAGAGAAATCGACAGTAAAAGAATAATAGTAGAGGACTTTAACACCCCAATTTCACCAATGTATGCATCGACCAAAATGAAAAAAAAAAAGGAAACACAAGCTTTAAATGACACATTAAACAAGATGGACTTAATTGATATTTAAAGGACATTCCATCCAAAAACAACAGAATATACTTTCTTCTCAAGTGCTCATGGAAAATTCTCCAGGATAGATCATATCCTGGGTCACAAATCAAACTTTGGTAAATTTAAGAAACCTGAAATCGTATCAAGTATCCTTTCCGACCACAGTGCTATGCGACTAGATATCAATTACAGGAAAAAAAAAACCGGTAAAAAATACAAACACATGGAGGCTAAACAATATGCCACTAAATAACAAAGCAATTACTGAAGAAATCAAAGAGGAAATCAAAAATTACCTAGAAACAAATGACAATGAAAACACGACAACCCAAAACCTATGGGATGCAGCAAAAGCAGTTCTAAGAGCAAAGTTTATAGCAACACAATCCTACCTCAAGAAACAAGAAAAATCTCAAATAAACAACCTAACCTTACACCTAAAGCAATTAGAGAAAGAAGAACAAAAAAAAAACCCGAATTTAGTTAAGGAAAGAAATCTTAAAGGTCAGAACAGAAATAAATGAAAAAGAAATGAAGGAAACAATAGCAAAGATCAATAAAATTAAAAGCTGGTTATTTGAGAAGATAAACAGAATTGATAAACCATTAGCCAGACTCATCAAGCAAAAAAGGGAGAAGACTCCAATCAATAGAATTAGAAATGAAAAAGGAGAAGTAACAACTGACACTGCAGAAATACACAGGATCATGAAAGATTACTACAAGTAACTATATACCAATAAATTGGACAAACTGGAAGAAATGGACAAATTCTTAGAAAAACACCACCTTCTGAGACTGAACCAGGAAGAAATAGAAAATATAAAAAGAACAATCACAAACACAGAAATTGAAACTGTGATTAAAAATCTTCCAACAAAAAAATACCTAGGATTAGATTGCTTCACAGGCAAATTCTATCAAACATTTAGAGAAGAGCTAACACCTAGCCTTCTCAAACTCTTCCAAAATATAGCAGAGGGAGGAACACTCCCAAACTCATTCTACAAGGCCACCATCACCCTGATACCAAAACCAGACAAGGATGTCACAAAGAAAGAAAACTACAGGCCAATATCACTGATGAACATAGATGGAAAAAACTTCAGCAAAATACTAGCAAACAGAATCCAACAGCACATTAAAAGGATCATACACCATGATCAAGTGAGGTTTATCCCAGGAATGCAAGGATTCTTCAATATACGTAAATCAATCAATGTGATACACCATATTAAAAAGTTGAAGGATAAAAACCATATGATCATCTCAATAGATGCAGAATAAGCTTTCAACAAAATTCAACACCCATTTATGATAAAAACCCTCCAGAAAGTAGGCATAGAGGGAACTTACCTCAACAAAATAAAGGCCATATATGAAAAACCCACAGCCGACATCATTCTCAGTGGTGAAAAACTGAAACCATTTCCACTAAGATGAGGAACAAGACAAGGTTGTCCACTCTCACCACTATTATTCAGCATAGTTTTGGAAGTTTTAGCCACAGCAATCAGAGAAGAAAAATAAATAAAAGGAATTCAAATCGGAAAAGAAGAAGTAAAGCTGTGTTTGCAGATGACATGATACTATACATAGAGAATCCTAAAGATGCTACCAGAACACTGCTAGAGCTAATCAATGAATTTGGTAAAGTTGCAGGATACAAAATCAATGCACAGAAATCTCTTGCATTCCTATACACTAATGATGAAAAATCTGAAAGAGAAATTAAGGAAACACTCCTATTTACCATTGCAACAAAAAGAATAAAATACCTAGGAATAAACGTACCTAAGGAGACAAAAGACCTCTATGCAGAAAACTATAAGACACTGATGAAAGAAATTAAAGATGATACAAATAGATGGAGAGATATATCATGTTCTTGGATTGGAAGAATATACATTATGAAAATGACTATACCACCTAAAGCAATCTACAGATTCAATGCAATCCCTATCAAACTACCAAAGGCATTTTCCACAGAACTAGAACAAAAAGTTTCACAATTTGTATGGAAACACAAGACCCCGTATAGCCAAAGCAATCTTGAGAAAGAAAAATGGAGCTGGAGGAGTCAGGCACCCTGACTTCAGACTATACTACAAAGCTACAGTAATCAAGGCAGTATGGTGCTGGCACAAAAACAGAAATATAGATCAATGGAACAGGATAGAAAGCCCAGAGATAAACCAATGCACATATGGTCACCTTATTTTTGATAAAGGAGGCAAGAATATACAGTGGAGAAAAGACAGCCTCCTCAATAAATAGTGCTGGGAAAACTGGAGAGCTACATGTAAAAGAATGAAATTAGAACACTCCCTAACACTGTGCACAAAAATAAACTCAAAATGGATTAAAGATCTAAATGTAAGGCCAGACACTATAAAAATCTACCTATTCTTAAACTCAGAGAACAATGTATTGGAGAATTATAAATTTGAGATAGTAGCTGTTTTTAATTTCCTTTCAAACAAGTCAAATATTCTTTCTTATAAAATATCACAATGATAAAAATAAATACAGCAGAGTGCTATAGGTCATTTGCATACTTCCTACCTTAAAAATTCCTTATCTCTTCTTAGAGTTAATAATTAGTTACATGCCCTTACAGATATTTTTCTATTCATATGTGCTTTTTAATTAGTTATAGATGTAGATAGATGAATGTTTTATACACAAATTTTGATATAGAGATAGTAACTAATATATGAGTTTTTAAAATGTCTCCAAAACTTTGTTGTGGAGAAAAAATACTTGCTTTACTTTTTTATACCTGAACTCTATATGTATCTGCATATTTTCCCATAAAGGAAAACATTTTTCCAATTCATGGTAAACTCAATTTAGACATTTCTCAATTGATTCAGAAATATCTTTAAGTTTCAAGGGCTTACATAAAGTCATGATGTCAGTAAGAAGACTCTGGTCCTTCTGGTATCTTCTCAGGTATTAGGTCATACTCAGAACTGATGGCTTCTTTGCTGTTTGCAATCAATCTACTCTTACTCGCATGGAAACCTGCTTGTTTTCCTCTACTTCTTCCACTGTGGTCCTTGGGGACTCATATTGGAAAAGGTCCATTTGCCTAAACATCCCCAGGTAGCCATTTCTACTTTACCCTCTTTTGCCATGGTAGCATGGAGAACTTTAAGGACACTTGCCGTCCCTCAGGTCCCTGGGCAGGAGATAGAATAAAGGCCTTTCCTGTTATCTGGTCTCTGAACTTATCTAGCAGTTCTGTTGATTACCTCTGATCAGCACAAGGGCAGGCATAGGGTCATTTCTCAGCATATCTTGCCAGTGTCTAACATTCTTGCAACTTTCTCTATTGGAGTAAATTTTATCATTTGCAGAGTGGGAAAGGCTACCTACAGTTGTCTCTTCTCAGTTCTAATAATTATCTCTTTCTGTCTTTCTTTAAAAAATGGGAATAGCTAGGACCTCTCATAATTGTTAAATACAGTGGTGCTAGTGTGCAGTATTGCTTTTACTGTTCAGTACATGGACCTCTTTTTCAAGAAGATGCAACTTTATCAAGTTAAGAAAGTTTCCTTCTATTTCTGATTTACCATTTAAAAAAAATCTGCCAAATTCCTCATGCTGATTTTTCTCCTTGGAACTATTAATTTCCTTATAGGTTCCCTAATGTTGAGTTATTCTTGCATTCTTAGGATAAATCCTACTTGGTCAATACCAAATCTGTTAGTACACTGTTGACTCAATTTACAATATTTTATCTAGGATCTTTACATCTGTTCCCATAAATAAGATTGTTCTACGTTTCTCTCTCTTTTATTAATTTTATATTTTTATTTTAGTGTTGTCCAGCACTATCAATATCCTCTATATAAGAATATTATGTGTCACTGCTGAATGACTAATGAAGAGTGTCTTACAAGGTACTTAGATTAACCAAATTTTATATATATATATATATATATATATATATATATATATATATATAACATATAAATCATATATATATTTATAGAGTATTAATCTTTTTTTTTGGTGGGGGGGGTTTCAGCCACCAAATTCCCATGGCTCTCCTTTGTTTTGCATTCTATTAAAACTGAGCCTAATACATTGTCACCTTGCACTTGAACTCTGTATTAGTTACTATACTAATTTTATTCTATATCATTTTACTAATAGGTATGCCACCAGTATCACTGCTTTCTAAAACATTTTTTCTACCAACATTAATCTTCCGAAATCTTTTCATTGCCACATTTTCTTCCCTTTTCAAAATGCTTCTCCAATACTCATTCACTTGTAAATACTGTACCTTAATCAGGAAGAAGCTGGATAAATTTATTTCCTTATGTTGATGATTACAATAAAAAATAAGCACATATTAAATAAATAATATAAATAAATTATTAATTTTTACTTCTGAAAGTACTTTAGAATTATTAGAACAATATTAAGAACCTTCATTAAATCGTTTATCTTTGTATGGTGCTATAAAATTGGGGGAGGTATCTTATGTTTTGAGGTCCTAGATAAAATAAGTTTTTCTCTCCAAATTCAAGGGAAAAAATTGACAAATATGTATAAAGCAACAATAATATATTTTTCACTCTATATGAACATATGCAGTATTTGCATTTAAGAGTTTAAAGAAGCAAATATTGTCAGTTGTAATTTATAAAGAAAATGTGTATATTTGTCATTCATCAAAAAATTTGGAGTATTTTAGTGTATATGTCATCTTGAGAAAATTAAATGAATCTTGACTAAATATAGAGTTCAAGTTTCTTTGAGTTTACTGAGTCTCATCTGTCTTTGCAGAATGTACAGCTTTCATTCATCTTGGGAAAAGATGCCTATATATGTATATATATATATATATATATATATATATGTATATATGCACAACACACACATTAACTAATGTGACAAACAATTAAATGCATTCAGCTAAAGTGAGGGAACAGAACCCATGAAAATACAAAGAGTAGTGGAAACAGGGGCAACTGGAATTTCTGAAATATATATTGGAATATGTAACTTGATATGAAACAGCACTTAGTTCCAGCATCAGAAAAATATACACAAGCCTCCCTGGTTGGATCTATTTTGGTCTATAGACTGCATTTTTATTTATATACCAATGTAGCTAAGTTCAGTACTTCTCTCTTCTCTGTTATCAGCTGTAAAACAGCACTCTTGGAATAAAAATATGCTTTTCACTGTAACCTATTTAATATTCATATTTTAAAGTTCAGTTTTACCATATGATTCAAGTATAAATTTATTTATTTTAGGCAATAACTAGATTCCCAACCTCACCCCCTTTCTTACACCTTTGCACTGTGTATTAATGCTACAAATTGACACAGAACCTCATGTTATGAACATGGGGCACAAAAAAACTACTGAAGTTAAATTTCCACACAGTTTGTTGGAATACTAGCTTGAAATAAAAATTATAGAAATAAAATATAGTTTTTACAGATATGAACTTGTAGACTGAAATTTATACCCCCATGTAATCATACAATTTGTTGTTGTTTTGAGAAGGGAAATGCCAAAGAAAGGACATTCCAGGCAAGAATAATAGCCTATGGAAAGGCGAAAATGTAAAACTGAATACTTCATATTGTGCCCAGAGACTGCATGGCCCCAATACAAAATAGCTGCAAAATAAATATTTATTGAATGTGCCAAATTTACCACTGACACAAATAGCTGATGAAACATTTTGCTTTCTCTATAAAGAGCCTATATCACTAAGTCCAGGGTATTCAAAAACACTTAAGAGACCTACTTCTTGACTTTCCAAATGCTTTTCATACATTCTCACTTTTGTTTCCTACCCCTAACTTAAAATCTAAAGTCCAAATGAAATGGTTTTCATTTACATCACCTAAACCAAATTGATTTTAATTTTTCACTCCTTCTCTCTGCATTTCTTCAATTATAGGATACCATACGACTACCCAGGTTGAGATATGTCTGCAACCTCTTAATCCAAGTGTGTCTCTATTTCCATAGCCATCTACCAAGGGCAGACCCTTCATTAGCTCATATTCAGATACGTATGATTCCACTCAGCTGATTTTCACGTTCTTGGGCTCTTTCCTATCTGGTGCATCTACAGTATTTCTGCTCAAAAGGGAGCGTGGCCAGGTTTCCCCTGCCCACTTGGGCCCGCAGGAACTTTCTAAGATCCTGGGCCTATATTTCTCAAGAATCTCGTCAGTAACTTAAATCTCTTCAAGATTTAATAAATTTAATATTATAGAGTCTTCAATATCTTGTACTCTGTACTGTATAATTTTAGTTTTTCAAAATTTTCTATCACGTAGCCCTTAAATTGGTCCTTTCCCATATTTTCTACATACTTATATAGAATTGAACACTACTTCTTTGCCTTTTTGAAAACATGTTGGGATTTCTGCTTCTATATTTGAGCTTCACTGACCTTTCTGTAAATTATTATTTTTGTATTTGTTACTCAAACCTAGTTAGTTCTATGACCTCATAACACTCCTAATAAAAGCAAATGGCTTTTCTCAATAGCCATGATTATGATTATGTGTCCTAATAAATTAACTCAGTAATTGTCTTCGTGGTAATTGGGATAACATTGACCTTTACATTTCAGTTTTTATTACTAGGACTTTATTTTTTTGTATCCTATATCTTGAGATTTTTATTTAAAAATATAAACAACAAAAATTTGCTATTAAAAGTGATTACATCTGTCACTGTAGTTTGGAAGGCTGTGTTCAAAAGATATAGTTATTCAAATGTAATAGGCAGCAGAAAAGATGTGTGCTGGGAAATCCACAAACTCAAGGATAAATGTGTAAAAGAGAACTTTAAAAAAAATTTTATTGGAGTGTAGTTGATTTACGACATTGTGTTAGTTTCGGGTATACAGCAAAGTGATTCAGCTATACATATACGTATATTCATTCTTTTTCAGATTCTTTTGCCATATAGGTTATTACAGAATATTGAGTAGAATTCCCTGTGCTATATAGTAGGTCCTTTTTGATTACGTATTTTATATGTTGTACTGTGTATATGTTAATCCCAAACTCCTGATTTCCCCCCCCCCTTCCCCTTTGGTAAACATAAGTTTGTTCTCGAAATCTGTTGCTGTGTTGTAAATAAGTTCATTTAGATCATTTTTAAAAAATTAGATTCCACATATGAGGGATATCATATGATATTACTAGGCCTTTAAACAAAATGTTTCAATGAAAGTTCAAATGTATAGTAGATACATTTTGAATTCTATGACAATATGTTAAGGAAGTAAGGCAAGAATTATCTCCATCTCAAATGAAGGAAAATGAAACTTAGCAAAGTTGGGCAATTTATCAAAAGCTGTTTAGCTAATGGCATATTCAAAAAGAATATACAGTTTACTCTGAACATTTGTTGGCCAAACTTCTGTTTCTCAACTACAGCAATATCACAGCATACGAATAGAAAATTAATCAAAAATTCAGATCAAAGAGGATTTACATCTTAAAATAGATCATGTAGAATTCTACTTACATAGCATCTGTTCCCACACACCACCGCTTCTGATTTTCTTTCCCCAAAGTGCAAGGAAGTGGTGATTGATGACATTCTGCAATGTTCTTATGTGCTTTACCTCCAAATTCAAGGTTTAAATTGAACTTGTAATGTGAGCTACATTGTCCTATAAGGAACCAACTATATATTCGATAGTTAAAAATTCTTTAAATCCAAATAGATTTCATGCTAAGTTTTTAAAAATAGAATTTGAGGGCAGAGTCAAGGTGGCATATTAGGAGGACGTGGAATTCACATCTCACAACTAAGGCACCTACCAGACACTGGAGGGGGACCACGGACACCTAAGGGGACAGGAGGAACCCCCAGTGACTGGAAAGGATGTGGGGTGTGGGGGGAGAGAAGGGGGAGGAGAAGTGGAGGCGGGACTGGACTTGTGCCCCTGAGAGGTGGCTGGGGAGGGGAAAAGGGGGAAATTGGGGAACCATTGGGAGGGCAGAGGATCAAAAGGGAGCATGGCCAGGTTTCCCCTGCCCACTTGGGCCCCTGGGAACCTTCTAATATCCCCGGCCTGATCCTCTGCCCACCTAGGCCCCCTCAAGCTGCACGGGTCCTGAGAGAATGGGAGGGAGGGAAGGGGGAGCAAAAGTAAAGGCTGGACCTATGGGACTGGCACCCCTGAGGGGTGGCTGGGAGAGGGGAGGAGTTTCTACACTTACGGGGATCCACCTACAGTTAGGGGTCCAGTGGCGATGAGGGAGACCCTGGTTGAGGGTCTCCCAGTGAGGTCAGGCCCAAGCTCCTTTGGTGGGACTCCAAGTCCAAACCACTGGCATAACAGAGAGCCTTAGGCCCGGGGGAAAATCAACTGGACTGAGGTCTCCTGGAGGTCCTCATCTCAGCACCAAGACCCAGCTCTATCCAACTGCCTACAAACTCCAGTATTGTGCGTCCAAGGCCAAACAAGCAGTAAGACAGGAGTACAGCACCACCCATCAAAAAAAAAAAAAAAAAAAAATGAAACGACAGAAATATATGTTACAGACGAAGGAGCAAGGTAAAAACCTACAAGACAAAATAAATGAAGATGAAATAGGCAACCTACCAGAAAAAGCATTCAGAGTAATCATGGTAAAGATGATCCAAAATCTTGGAAACGGAATGGAGAAAATACAAGAAACATTTAGCAAAGATCTAGAAGAACTAAAGAGCAAACAAACAATGATGAACAACACAATATATGAAATTAAAAATACCCTAGGGCTTCCCTGGTGGCGCAGGGGTTGAGAGTCTGCCTGCTGATGCAGGGGACATGGGTTCATGCCCTGGTCCAGGAAGATCCCACATGCTGCAGAGCGGCTGGGCCTGTGAACCATGGCCACTAAGCCTGCGCATCCAGAGCCTGTCCTCCGCAACAGGAGAGGCCACAACAGTGAGAGGCCCGCGTACTGCAAAAAAAAAAAAAAAAAAAAAAATTACCCTAGAAGGAATCAATAACAGAATAACTGAGGCAGAAGAACGGATAAGTGAGCTGGAAGATAACATGGTGGAAATAACTGCCAGGGAGCAGAATAAAGAAAAAAGAATGAAAAGAATTGAGGACAGTCTAAGAGACCTCTGGGACAATGAATGCACCAACATTCAAATTATAGGGGTCCCAGAAGAAGAAGAGAAAAAGAAAAAAGAGATTGTAGTCGAAAACTACCCTTACATGGGAAAGGAAATAGTCAATCAAGCCCACGAAGCACAGAGAGCCCCATACAGGATAAATCCAAGGAGAAACACACCAAGACACATATTAATCAAACTATCAAAAATTAAATACAAAGGAAAAATATTAAAAGCAGCAAGGAAAAACCAACAAATAACATACAAGGGAATCCCCATAAGGTTAACAGCTGATTTTTCAGCAAAAACTCTGCAAGCCAGAAGGGAGTGGTAGGACATATTTAAAGTGATGAAAGGGAAAAACCTACAACCAAGATTACTCTACCCAGCAGGGATCTCATTCAGATTCGACGAAGAAATTAAAATCTTTACAGATAAGCAAAAGTTAAGAGAATTCAGCACCACCAAACCAGCTTTACAACAAATGCTAAAGGAACTTCTCTAAGCAGGAAACACAAGAGAAGAAAAAAACATACAAAAACAAACCCAAAACAATTAAGACAATAGTAATAGGAACGTACATATCGATAATTACCTTAAATGTAAATGAACTAAATGATCCAACCAAAACACATAGATTGGTTGAATGGATACAAAAACAAAACCCATACATATGCTGCCTAAAAGAGACCACCTTCAGACCTAGCGACACACATACTGAAAGTGAGGGGATGGAAAAAGATATTACATGCAAATGGAAATCAAAAGAAAGCTGGGGTAGCAATTCTCATATCAGACAATATAGACTTTAAAATAAAGACTATTACAAGAGACAAAGAAAGACACTACATAATGATAAAGGGATCAATCCAGAAGAAGATGTAACAATTGTAAATATTTGTGCACACAGCATAGGAGTACATCAATAGATAAAGCAAATGCTGACATCCATAAAAGGGGAAATCGACAGTAACTCAATAATAGTAGAGGACTTTAACACCCCACTTTCGCCAATAGACAGATCATCCAAAATGAAATAAGGAAACACAAGCTTTAAATGACACATTAAACAAGATGGACTTAATTGATATTTATAGGACATTCCATCTAAAAACAACAAAATACAATTTCTTCTCAAGTGCTCATGGAATATTCTCCAGGATAGATCATATCTTGGGTCACAAATCAACCCTTGGTAAATTTAAGAATATTAAAACTCTATCAAGTATCTTTTCTGACAACAACACTATGAGACTAGATAACAATTACAGGGGAAAAAAAATAAAAGAAATACAAACACATGGAGGCTAAACAATATGCTACTAAATAAAGAAGAGATCACTGAAGAAATCAAAGAGGAAATCAAAAAATACCTAGAAACAAATGACAATGAAAACACGACAACCCAAAACCTATGGGATGCATCAAAAGCAGTTCGAAAAGGAAAGTTTACAGCAATACAATCCTAGCTTAAGAAACAAGAAAAATCTCAAATAAACAACTGAACCTTACACCCAAAGCAATTAGAAGAAGAACAAAAAAACCCCAAAGATAGCAGCAGGAAAGAAATCATAAAGATCAGATCAGAAATAAATGAAAAACAAATGAAGGAAACAATAGCAAAGATCAATAAAACTAAAAGCTGGTTTAACAGGATAAACAGAATTGATAAACCATTAGCCAGACTCATCAAGAAGAAAAGGGAGAAGACTCAAATCAACAGAATTAGAAATGAAAAACGAGAAGTAACAACTGACACTGCAGAAATACAAAGGATCATGAGAGATTACTACAAGCAACTATATGCCAATAAAATGGACAACCTGGAAGAAATGGACAAATTCTTAGAAAAGCACAAACTTCTGAGACTAAACCAGGAAGAAATAGAAAATATGAACAGACCAATCACAAAACAGAACTTGAAACTGTGATTAAAAATCTACCAACAAATAAAAACCCAGGACTAGATAGCTTCAAGGGCAAGTTCTATCAAATATTTAGAGAAGAGCTAACACCTATACTTCTCAAACCCTTCCAAAATATAGCAGAGGGAGGAACACTTCCAAACTCTTTCTATGAGGCCACCGTCACCCTGATAGCAAAACCAAACAAAGATGTCACCAAAAAACAAAACTATAGGCCAATATCTCTGATGAACATAGATGCAAAAATCCTCAAGAACATACTAGCGAACAGAATCCAACAGCACATTGAAAGGATCATACATCATGATCAAGTGTGCTTTATCCAAGGATTGCAAGGATTATTCAATATATGCAAATCAATAAATGTGATACACCATATTAACAAATTGAAGGATAAAACCACATGATAATCAAAATAGACGCTTTTGACAAAATTCAACACCCATTTATGATAAAAACTCTCCAGAGCTTCCCTGGTGGCACAGTGGTTGAGAGTCCGCCTGCCAATGCAGGGAACATGCGTGCGTGCCCCGGTCCGGGAAGTTCTCACATGCCACATAGTGGCTGGGCCCGTGGGCCGTGGCTGCTAAGCCTGCGCGTGCAGAGCCTGTGCTCCGCAACGGGAGAGGCCACAGCAGTGAGAGGCCCGCATACCGCAAAAAAACAAAAAAACTCTCCAGAAAGTAGGCATACCTCAAAATAGTAAAGGCCGTAGATGACAAACCCTCAGCCATCATTGTTCTCAATGGTGAAAAACTGAAGACAAGTTTGCCCACCTCACCACTATTATTCAACATAGTTTTGGAAGTTTTAGCCACAGCAATCAGAGAAGAAAAATAAATAAATGGAATCCAAATTGGAAAAGAAGTAAAACTGTCACTGTTTGCAGATGACACGATACTATACATAGAGAATCCTATAGATGCTACCAGAAAACTAGTAGAGCTAATCAATGAATTTGGTAGAGTAGCAAGATACAAAATTAATGCACAGAAATCTCTTGCATTCTTATACACTAATGATGAAAAATCTGAAAGTAAAATTAATTATACACTCCCATTTACCATTGAAACAAAAAGAATAAAATACCTAGGAATAAACCTATCTAAGGAGACAAAAGACCTGTATGCAGAAAACTGTAAGACACTGTTGAATAAATTAAAGATGATACAAACAGATGGAGAGATATACTATGTTCTTGGATTGGAAGAATCAACCTTGTGAAAATGACTATACTACCCAAAGCAATCCACAGATTCAATGCAATCCCTTTCAAGCTATCAATGGAATTTTTTACTGAACTAGAACAAAAAATTGCACAAATTATATGGAAACACAAAAGACCCTGAAGAGCCAAAGCAATCTTGAGAAAGAGCAATAGAGCTGGAGGAATCAGGCTCCCTGACTTCAGGCTATACTGCAAAGCTACAGTAATCAAGACAGTATGGTATTGGCACAAAAACAGAAATATAGATCAATGGAACAGGATAGAAAGCCCAGAGATAAATCCACGCACATATGGTCACCTTATCTTTGATAAAGGAGGCAGGAATGTACAGTGGAGAAAGGACAGCCTCTTCAATAAGTGCTGGGAAAACTGGACTGGTACATGTAAAAGTATGAGATTAGAACATTCCCTAACACCATATACAAAAATAAGCTCAAAATGGATTAAAGACCTAAGTGTAAGGCCAGACATTATGAAACTCTTAGAGGAAAACATAGGCAGAACACTCCATGACATAAATCACAGCAAGATCCTTTTTGACCCACCTCCTAGAGAAATGGAAATAAAAACAAAAATAAACAAATGGGACCTAATGAAACTTCAAAGCTTTTGCATAGCAAAGGAAACCATAAACAAGACGAAAAGACAACCCTCAGAATGGGAGAAAATATTTGCAGACAAAGCAACTGACAAAGGATTAATCTCCAAAATATACAAGCAGCTCATGCAGCTCAATAACAAAAAAACAAACAACCTAGTCCAAAAATGGGCAGAAGACCTATATAGCCTTTTTTCCAAAGAAGATATACAGATTGCCAAGAAACATATGAAAGGATGCTCAATATTAGAGAAATGCAAATCAAAACTACACTGAGGTATCACCTCACACAGGTCAAAATGGCCATCTTCAAAACATCTACAAACAATAAATGCTGGATAGGGTGTGGAGAAAAGGGAACCCTCTTGCAATGTTGGTGGGAATGTAATTTGATACAGCCACTATGGAGAACAGTATGGGGGGTTCCTTAAAAAACTAAAAATAGAACTACCATATGACCCAGCAATCCCACTACTGGACATATACCCAAAGAAAAACATAATTCAAAAAGAGTCATGTACCGCAACGTTCATTGAAGCACTATTTACAGTAGCCAGGACATGGAAACAACCTAAGTGTCCATCGACAGATGAATGGATAAAGAAGATGTGGCACATATATACAATGGAATATTACTCAGCCATTAAAAGAAATAAAATTCAACTATTTGTAGTGAGTTGGATGGACCTAGAGTCTGTCATACATAGTGAAGTAAGTCAGAAAGAGAAAACAAATACCCTATGCTAACACATATATATGGAATCAAAAAAAAAAAAAGCATTCTGATGAACCTAAGGGCAGGACAGGAATAAAGACACAGTCGTACAGAATGGACTTGAGGTCACGGGGAGGGGGAAGGGTAAGCTGGGACGAACTGAGAGAGTAGCATCGACATACATACACTACCAAATGTAAAATAGATAGCTAGTGGGAAGCAGCTGCATAGCACAGGGAGATCAGCTCGGTGCTTTGTGACCACCTAGAGGAGTGAGATAAGGAGGGCAGGAGGGAGACGCAAGAGGGAGAGGATATGGTGATATATATATGCACATAGTTGATTCACTTTTTATACAGCCGAAAGTAACACAACACTGTAAAGCAATTATACTTCAATAAAGATGTTAAAAAATAGAATTTGATATTCAGCTAATAAATTTTTATGGGAACATTATAACAAGGTTTTACTGAACATGATTTGTATATTTTTATTTTAGTCACAAATATGGTTTGTTTGCCAAATATATGATCTGCTCATTTTTGTTTTCCATTCCAGGGTTTTCTTTTATTTGCCTTTTCCCAGGATGATGATCTGAAGACATCCATATTTAGCACTCCATCACCTACAGAGCAGAATTACCAAAGCCTTTAGCTTTAATACCACACATGATTCCCAACTTCTTCTTAATATGTATTACCGTTTATTGCCAGTCATTAAGGTCTGTAGAACTCCCATAGATGTTAGGAAGCACCTAGAAATATGTGCACCATTGGCAGGGCAGCAACTAATGAAAATGTGCCTCCATGTACAGCCTGCTGTGCTTATGTCTCCCCAGTATAACTCTCTCCTTTCTCCTGCAAGAAAGGGAAGCAGGTTTGGATATTTATGGATGAGTTTCTTGGGATTCTGTGGAGGCAGAAAGTGGAAGGTGATATCCTTCTTATTTCTCAATTAGTAAGCACAAACTTACCAAGACAACAAGGTCTATGATTCAATACCAAAGATAACATTCCTAGTCCTTGGTGCTCCCTGGAGGATTTACAAATACACTGTGTAAACTAAAGAATAGGGTATTTTTTCCCAGTGGCCAGCATCTTGTTTCTCCTACCCAGAAATATAGGCAGGTTCAAATCCAGATTATGGCTCATAGATGCATCTTCCTTTTATATCTTTCTTTCTCTTACTTATTCCTTTCTTCTACCTCTCTTTCCATTTTCTTCTCCCAAAACTTTTAAAAGGTAACAGATCTTTCAAGTAAGAGCTAATATGATAGGTATTTCTCTAATTGGAGCATATTGAAATTGAACTTGGACCAACAGGCTTCATGTTGGACATAGATTTTGGGGTCTCTCAGAACTCAGAGTTTCTAAATTTGTCCACTGATTTTATCTTCTTTGATTGTATCAGTTTTTATTCTACTCAATAGCTGTTAACATGCATTTAAGCTCATTTATTCCTTTTGGCTAACTAGCAGGAAGTGAGAGGGAGGAGAAAGAGAATCTAATGTTCAAGCTTCTGTCCTACTCTTTTTTACATCTTCTGGTGATGGTATCACAGTCATTAAGTCAGTCCTATTAAATACATTGTAGCCCAATACTCAGATTATTTATTGCACCCAGCACCCTGAAAGAGTGAAAGAGAGTGTGTGTATATTGTGTGTGTGTGTGTGTGTGTGTACGTGCATGTGTACTACACAGAAGATTTTAACAAAGCACTAAAACCTGACAGGGTATGACAGCAAAGATCCAGGATAGGACCATTTAAGTAAACATGAAAGTGTAAATATTAAGCCCAATGTCTACCTGAGAAAACCTTTCTGTCTTCATAGTTATATCACAGTAGAACAAAGAAGATATCAATAATTAATTCAGTGGGCTAAGAAACATACATTTGCGTAAATAATTATTTTGAAATGACAAAATTTAGAAGCATTTGCATGTTTATCTTTTGTATGAAATCGTTATATTCTTTTTTGGTCACAGTCCATTGTTCAAAAATGGCTCCCGTTTTCTAAAAAAAACCCCATGAATGCTTTGGGAAACTTGTCTCAGCTTTGGATGTTAGATTCTAAAAATGGAGAGATATCTGGAGATATTTTTGATGTTATTGATCACAATCAAATGGAAATGACCTGCAAAAACACTTTGTTAAACAAAATCAAAGTTAGGACAGCTTATGTCCCAACAGTAGGTAATATTTATCAAGTAGTTAAAATGTGCCAGACACTATTCCAAGCATTTTACGCTTATTAATTTTGTAATCCTCACAATAACTCAGGGAGGTTATTTTAATTCTCCAAATATTCATATTGGTGGCAGTTTACATTAATTATGGTTCAAGCCAAATCATCTTACTTTTTCAGTAGAAAAACTCCATCATGCCTTATGTCTTTAAGTGCTATAATAATTAAATTATAAACAAAAAATAAAACAATTCAATCAGCTATATTAAACTAAATTAGTTGAATCAAAACCAAAAAATATCTGTTAAAAATGAGAATATCAAGTGAAAATTTGGCATGATGATTCAAGAGATGATGATATTATGGTATTACAATCATTTTTAATAGTGCTTCCTTTGGAATTTTCCTGAAGGTCAATGACCAGTAGATATCTTTACTGTACATTGGTAGGAGGCTATCTTAATCCATGAACAAATTACTTTGCAATTGATGAAGAGAAAATTTAGTCCATACATAACAATTGTTTTAAAAGAGACAATTTATTTAAGAAATTGACAATTAGTCCTTAGGGTTTTGAGTGCAATTTGAATCCATCCTCACTTCTAAACTCAACTGCCACTTCTTACTGTGAGTCACTTCACCAGCCAGAACAATTACTGTTGATTCCCAATTCCATTCTTTCAATCCTGCAGTAGTGCCTCCACTCAGCTTCTAAAATGGCCATTTTCTTGTTTAAAACCTTGCCTGGGAAAGTGTCCAGCTAGAGTTTAATGGTGACCACCTGAATCTGAATCTCTTGATACAACCTTCCAAAAACCACAAGATCAACAATGACAAGTAAAACAACACAAAGAACACGAAATTACTATTGGCCATACTTTAGATATGCTAAGGGACAGAGAATACCATGAATTTTTAATTACTTACAAGTGGAGACATGAAAAACAAATCCCAACAAGCTCTCATGGCTGGTAAAAGTCTATAGGTATGAAGAGTGAGGGAAGGCAAACTTAAGAGAGTCTGTGAAAAAGAAAAGTAGAACAGAAGATGCAGATAAAGACAGACAAAATCACTTCCAGGAAGTGAAATTACAACAGTAAGTACCAAAATGCTAAACACAAGTTGAAGAATTGGCAGTTCCCAGCATCAGTTACAAGAATTGGGCTGGAAAGTAAGCAAAACTGTAGGTATTAGCCTTTGGGAAGCATTACTTCTGGGGGAAGAATCTGCCAAATAGAGAAGGGGTGGCAGTGAAAAGTAAGAAAGAAAACAAAAAAGGAAGAAGAAAATGTTAAGAATCTCACAGAAACTAAAGACAAACATGACAAACCACCTCTCTGCTCTTCGTGCCTCCACCCCTATCATGACAAACATAATCAGATTTTTAAAATGCATTTTAAAATACTGGTAGAAGAGGGCACTCTTGGGCCAGAAAAATTATCAACCAAAGGCCTAGGATTAAAAAACATTAACCCAATTCAACATAAAGTACTATAAAAAAGTAAACAGAAAATTAAAATTAAAATATTTCCTGTGATAGATATTCTTTCCAAAAATCAATAAGGGAGCAGAAGAACACTGTAACAAATTTCTAAATTGAATTAAATATTCTTAAACAAGCCATAGTTTTAAAACCATTTAAAAAATGCATTGAATCAGAAATTTTAAAAACTAATGACAAAAAAGGACAGAACACAAGAAAAAAAAATGCAATGAAAGCCACTCAAGCTCAGAAGAGGAATTGAAGAAAAAGACAAAGTCAACCAGGAAATGAAGAACAAATTAGAGGGTGCCCAAGAGAGTATAAGGTGGAATAAAATTTTAATAAGGGACTTTGAAGAAAGGCAGGAAAACAACCAAGAGAGTACATTTGAGATTTTTAAAAAAGAGTAAAAATGTTTAAGGGGAAAGTGGATGAAATGCCAGGCAGGCAAGGGAAAAAAAATCTGCTCCTTATATAATTAGAGTTATTGGAAAAGAAAAATAAACACGACAGAAATAAATATTTAAATCTGTAAGGCAAGAGAACTATGGAAATAAAAAGTAAATTTACATGTTGAGAGGACCTATCTCGTACCTTGGAAAATAAGTAAAAACCAAATGACTTTGGGAAATATGCTAGTAAAACGATTCTATTTAAAGGAAAAAAATCATCAGGACCTCTAAACAGAATAATCAAATTATCTATAATGAGAAGAATATTAGTCTAGCACCAGCCTCCCTAGAGTAACATACAACGCAAAGCAACAGTAGAGCTGCTGGGACATCCCTGGTGGCGCAATGGTTAAGAATCTGCCTGCCAATGCAGAGGACACGGGTTTGAGCCTTGGTTTGGGAAGATCCTACATGCTACGGAGCAACTAAGCCCGTGCACAACAACTACTGAGCCTGTGCTCTGGAACCCGCGATCCACAACTACTGAGCCCACGTGCCACAACTAGAAGCCCATGAGCCTGTGCTCCGCAACAAGAGAAGCCACCACAGTGAGAAGCCTGTGCACTGCAACCAAGTGTAGCCCCAACTTGTCACAACTAGAGAAAGCCTGCACACAGCAATAAAGACCCAATGCAGCCAAAAATAAATAAATAAATAATTTAAAAATTTATTTAAAAAACCAAAAAAACCCAGTGGAGCTGCATTTTCAAAATATTCCATAGGATAAAAGTTAACCAAGGTTTTCATATTCAGCCAAACTGTCTTTAATGTATCAAGTCTATAGGTAAACAGTTTCAGCTGTGCAATAACCCAGAGACTATTTTATTGTGAGTCATACATGAGGAATCTGCTATAGAATGTGTACATGTAAACAGCACATACTGAGTAAACCTTGTAAATGGATTGCTGGTGGTTATTTAATACATTTAATTATAAATCAAACACTAACACAAGAGTAGGGTAATGGGTGAGAGAATAGTGTGTAAAGGTTATATGTTCTGACTATGTGGAAAGAATTCCATTAAAAATATGAGGAGAGGAAAGGGAGAAGGGTGAAATTTGGAAAAGGTAACTGACTGTTGTATATATGAGTGTCAGTGAGTACCATTTAAAACTGACAGACGAGATAGTGAAAAGGTTTTTTAAGAAAAAAGAAAATTAAGGGCACTGTAACAGGTACACGTATAAAGATTACTAGAACAAAACAGAATCTTTCCAAAAAACCAAATTAAATACTAAAAGAAAATTTTGTTATATTTATTGTAAATAAAACATATCAATTATAGCATAAAATAATATGTCAGAATTGAAACAAAATGTACTTATAACATTAAGAGTACAAGGGCAGGGACTTCCCTGGTGGTCCAGTGGTTAAGGCTTCGATTTCCAATGTAGGGGGTGTGAGTTCGATCCCTGGTTGGGGAGCTAAGATCCCACATGCCCCATGGCCAAAAAACCAAAACATAAAGCAGAAGCAATATTGTAACAAATTCAATAAAGACTTTAAAAAAATTGTCCACATCAAAAAAAAAAAAGTACAAGGGCAAGAATGTCTTCACTCAACACTTTTATTTGACATACTGGAAATCCTAACTAGTGCAACAAGACAAGAAAAAGAAACAAAAGATATACAGAATGAGTAGGAGAAAATAAAACTGTTTTTATTTGCAGATGCAATAATTGTCTATGTAGAAAATGCAAAGAATCTTTAAAATAACCTACTAGAGCTAATAAGCAGTTTTGGTGAGTAGCAGGATATAAGGTCAATATATAAACATCAATTGCTTTCCTATGTATCAGTAATGAAAAACCAGAATTTAAAAAAATACCATTTACAATACTATCAGAAAGTCAAACACTTAGGCATAAATTTAACAACATATATACAGAATCTATGTGTAGAAAACTGCAAAATACTGCTGAAAGAAATTAAAGCTGAAGTAAATGAATGGATAGATATTTGTGTTCATGGATTGGAAGACTCAATATAGTCAGACTGTCAGTTCTTTCCATCTTGATCTATAGGTTTAATGCAATCCGAATCTAAATTCCAGGGAGCTATTTTGTCACTATTGATAAACTGATTCAAAAGTTTACATGGAAAGGCAAAAGACTTGCAATCCTATTTAATGTAATATTTTTTCTGCATCAGTTACCATATTTCCTTTTAAAAATAGATTATTTTTATTCTTAATTCTAGACTTTCATTTTAGTAAAAACATATCATTAAAATATCTGAAAAGGTAAACTGGTTATTGGAAAATTACCTTGGAAACCAAACTCAAGTGTATCATCATGGGATGCACTTTTGCCATTCTTAAGGAAATTGGCAGTTAGTTGTTGATTTTGTTGCTCTGGAATTCCATTTTAAACTTTTCATCATTGTATACTCTAAAGCATTATACATGCCTGGTGGCAAGTATGCTGAGTGTGTACAATTTGATTCACTTCATTGCTTAGATGTTCAATACACATCATCGGAATATACAAACTGAAAATCACAATTTGCTTTTTACTGAACCTAAGGGACTTATCAATACTGATGATTCTTTTCACTCAGGCTTCTGTTCCTGGTGCAATCTTTGAGACAGCTGATCAATGACTGGGTGCTGTGTGAAAACCCATTATGATCCCCAAGGAAGGCATAGCGCTGTGTTCTTTTTATAGCACAGGAAACTTCTGAAAAGCCTGCAACTACTCCCTTTGGCTTCTTGACTGAGGGTGGCCTATTTAGAAAATAAGAACTACAAACCCAGAGAGAAAGAAAGAAAAGAAAGAAGTAGGTTTCCTCTATTTAAAAATTTTCCAAACTCATTATAGATCTCTATGGAACAGAGTTAAAGTTAAATAGCATTATGGAACTAAAAAATTAGGTGAAAATTTATTAAACAAAAACAAAACTCAAAAAACTCAGTAGTTCAGTCTGGTAATAGAGTCTGTAAAATCAGATCGAAATTCTGTCCTTACTTAATCCTGCACATGAGTTGAATAGCTAAAATTTATGAAATCTGCTATTACTGATCATTATACTTAGAGCAGCTAAGTTTTGATTTGTATCATAACCACCTGGAGAACTTGTGAAACTAATAGATAGCTAAGCCCCTGCCCCCACAAATTTACTATATGAAATCTCCTGCAGATTGATCTTTTCTGGTTTTAACTAGCTCCTTAGGTAATTTTGATGCACACCAATATCATGAATCACTGTCTTAGCACATGGTCAGCCCTCTAACATGGTGCAGGAAAGTAATTTGTTATTGATTACTCATTATCTGTATCCAGTATGTAGAGGACCTATTTCTTTTGGTGCAGCTACACTTCTTTGCCATCATTTTTTTGGGAATTTCACTTCACATTAATATATCTATCCTGTAGTAGTAAGAGAAGGGAAAGAGAGATGAAACAAAAATTTGTCAAATTTTCTTCTCAAAGGTTTTGGTAAAAGATTGAGTAAGAAATAGATTAAAATCAATTTTAAGAATTGTCTGGGGATTTTGTTATCTATACTCTCCATGTTTTTGGTTACCACAGATTAATAGAGGTGATTTTATTACCTTTGATCCTAAATAGGCCCTAAAACAGGTTCAAGAGTCATAGCACTGGAGAAGTAGCAACAGTCTCAGAAATTGTCTAAATTACCTCAGCTTTTTGATATGGAACCTGAATGATTTTTAAAAAATATTTATACAGGGTTTCACTTTGCATGATGGCTGCTTCAAACGAATACAAGTCAGCAATAGCATGTAGGGTTGTTAACTTTTAACAAATGAGCATAATGTGATCATGAAGTCATATGTACATCTACTCACGCTTATAAAACAGATTATAAGATGTAGCTGTTCTTGAGCCAACCAGTTTGAAAGAAAGGAAAAATGTGAAGAACAATTTACAAAGAAGGATGTGTGAAGAACCTAAAGAACTTATAAGGGGGGACCTTCAAGATGGCGGAGGAGTAAGACATGGAGATCACCTGCCTCCCCCAAAATACATCAAAAATACAGCTACATGTGAAACAACTCCTACAGAACACCTACTGAATGCTGGCAGAAGACCTCAGACTTCCCAAAAGGCAAGCAAATACCCATGTACCTGGGTAGGGCAAAAGAAAAAAGAAAAAACAGAGACAAAAGAATAGGGATGGGACCTGCACCTCTGGGAGGGAGCTGTGAAGGAAGAAAAGTTTCCACACACTAGGAAGCCCCTTCACTGGTGGAGATGGGGGTGGGTGGGGAGGAACCTTTGGAGCCATGGAGGAGAGCACAGCAATAGGGTTGCAGAAGGCAAAGCGGAGACATTCCCACACAGAGAATCGGTGCCGACCAGCACTCACCAGCCTGAGAGGCTTGTCTGCTCACCTGCTGGGGCGCGTGATGGTTGGAAGCTGATGCTCTGGCTTAGGAGGCCAGACCCCAGGGAGAGGACTGGGGTTGGCTGCGTAAACACAGCCTGAAGGGGGCTAGTGCGCCACAGCTAGCTGGGAGAGAGTCCAGAAAAAGATCTGGACTTGCCTAAGAGGCAGAGACCATTGTTTCAGGGTGCGCAAGGAGAGGGGATTCCTTCCCCATCTGCCCACAGAAGGCAGAGCACTGCCTAAACGAGCTCCAAAGATGGGCGCGAGCTGCGGCTATCAGCTCGGACCCCAGAGACAAGCATGAAATGCTAACGCTACTGCTGCAGCCACCACGAATCCTATGTGCAAGCACAGGTCACTATCCACACAGCCACCCTGGGAGCCTGTGCAGCCCACCACTACCAGGATCCTGTCATCCAGAGACAACTTCCCCATGAGAACAAATGGCGCCTCTCAGGCTGTTGCAAAGTCATGGTGGCCTTTGCCACCACAGGCTTGCCTCACATTCCAATTATAACTACCGTATCCCACCCTCCCCCTGGTCTGAATGAGCAAGAGCCCCCTTCAGCCGCTGCTTTCACCCCCTCCTGTCTGGGCGGGGAACAGATGCCTGACGGCAACCTACACACAGAGGTGGGGACACAACCAAAGCTGAAACCCAGGAGCTGTGCGAACAAAGAAGAGAAAGGGAAATTTTTCCATGCAGCCTCAGGAAGAGTGGATTAAATCCCCACAATCAACTTGATGAACCTTGCATCTGTGGAATACCTTAACATACAACGAATCGTCCCAAAAATGAGGCAGTGGACTTTGGGAGCAACTGTAGACTTAGGGTTTGCTGTCTGTGACTGATTTGTTTCTGATTTTTATGTTTATCTTAGTTTAGTTTTTAGCACTTGTAATCATTGGTGGATTTGTTATTGGTTTGGTTGCTCTCTTCTTTTTTTTATTATTTAAAAAATTTTTTTATTTTAATAATTTATTTTTTTATTTAATTATTTTTTCTTTCTTTTTTCTCCCTTTTCTTCTGAGCCGTGTGGTTGACGGGGTCTTGGTGCTCTGGCCTGGTATCAGGCCTGAGCTTCTGAGGTGGCAGAGCCGAGTACAGGATGCTGGACCACTAGAGACTTCCCAGTCCTATGTAATATCAATTGGCAAGAGCTCTCCCAGAGAACTCCATCTTATCGCTAAGACCCAGCTCCACCCAACGGCCAACAAGCTCCAGTGCTGGATGCCCCAGGACAAACAACTAGCAGAACAGGAACACAACCCCACCCAGTTGCAGAGAAGGTGCCTAAAATCATACTAAGTTCACAGACACCCCCAAAACACACCACTGGATGCAGCCCTGCCCACCAGAAAGACAAGATCCAGCCTTATCCACCAGAACACAGGAACCAGTCATCTCCACCAGGAAACCTACACAAGCCACTGAACCAACCTTACCTACTGGGGAAAACACCAAAAACAATGGGAACTACAAACCTGCAGCCTGAGAAAAGGAGACCCCAAACACAGTAAGTTAAACAAAATGAGAAGACAGAGAAATATGGAAGCAGATGAAGGAGCAAGGTAAAAAACCACCAGACCAAACAAATAAAGAGGAAGAAGGCAGTCTACCTGAAAAGGAATTCAGGGTAATGATAGTAAAGATGATCCAAAATCTTGGAAATAGAGAAAATACAAGCGCGCTTAACTAGGACCTAGAAGAACTAAAGAGCAAACAAACAATGATGAACAACACACTAAATGAATGAAAAATTCTCTAGAAGGAATCAATAGCAGAATAACTGAGGCAGAAGAACGGATAAGTGACGGGGAAGATAAAATAGTGGAAATAATGACCACAGAGCAGAATAAAGACAAAAGAATGAAAAGAATTGAGGACAGTCTCAGAGACCACAGGGACAACATTAAATGCACCAACATTTGAATTATAGGGTTCCCAGAAGAAGAACAGGAAAACAAAGGGTCTGAGAAAATATTGGAAGAGATTATAGTTGAAAACTTCCTTAACATGGGAAAGGAAATAGTCAATCAAGCCCAGGAAGCGCAGAGAGTCCCATACAGGATAAATCCAAGGAGACATATTAATCAAAGACACATATTAATCAAACTATCAAAAATTAAATACAAAGAAAATAATATTAAAAGCAGCAAGGGAAAAGCAACAAATAATATCCAAGGGTATCCCCATAATGTTAACAGCTGATCATTCAGCAAAACTCTGCAAGCCAGAAGAGAGTGACAGGACATATTTAAAGTGATGAAAGGGAAAAACCTACAACCAAGATTACTCTACCCAGCAGGGGTCTCATTCAGATTCGACAGAGAAATTAAAACCCTTACAGACAAGCAAAAGTTAAGAGAATTCCGCACCACCAAACCAGCTTTACAACAAATGCTAAAGGAACTTCTCTAAGCAGGAAACACAAGAGAAGGAAAAGACCTACAAAAACACACCCAAAACAATAAAGAAAATGGTAATAGGAACACACATATCGATAATTACCTTAAATGTAAATGGATTAAATGCTCCAACGAAAAGACATAGACTGGCTGAATGGATACAAAAACAAGTCCATATATATGCTGTCTACAAGACACCCACTTCAGACCTAGGGACACATACAGACTGAAAGTGAGGGGATAGAAAAAGATATTCCATGCAAATGGAAATCAGAAGAAATCTGGAGTAGCAATTCTCATACAGACAAAATAGAGTTTAAAATAGAGACTATTACATGAGACAAAGAAGGACACTACATAATGATCAAGGGATTGATCCAAGAAGATAAAACAATTGTAAATATTTGTGCACCCAATATAAGAGATCCTCAATACATAAGGCAAATGCTAACAGCCATAAAAGGGAATTTGGACAGTAACACAATAATGGTAGGGGACTTTAATGCCCCAATATCACCAATGGATGCATCAACCAAAATGAAAGGAAATAATGAAACACAAGCTTTAAATGACACATTAATCAAGATGGACTTAATTGATATTTATAGGACAGTCCCTCCAAAAACAACAGAATACACTTTCTTCTCAATTGCTCATGGAACATTCTCCAGGATAGATCATATCTTCATCACAAATGAAGCCCTGGTAAATTTAAGAAAATTGAAATCATATCAAGTATGTGTTCCACCCACAATGCTATGAGACTAGATATCAAATACAGGAAAAAAAAACTGTAAAAAATACAAATACGTGGAGGCTAAATAACCAAGAGACTGCTGAAGAAATCAAAGAGGAAATCAAAAATTACCTAGAAAAAAATGACAATGAAAACGACCCAAAACCTATGGGATGCAGCAAAAGCAGTTGTAAGAGGGAAGTTTATAGCAATACAATCCTACCTCAAGAAATAAGAAACATCTCAAATAAACAAACTAACCTTACACCTAAAGCAATTAGGGAAAAAAGAACAAAAAAACCCCAAAGTTAGCAGAAGGAAAGTAATCATAAAGATCAGACCAGAAATAAATGAAAAAGAAAGGAAGGAAACAACAGCAAAGACCAATAATACTAAAAGCTGGTTCTTTGAAAAGATAAACAAAATTGATAAACCATTAGCCAGACTAATCAAGAAAAAAAGGGAGAAGACTGAAATCAACAGAATTAGAAATGAAAAAGGGGAAGTAATACCTGAAACTGCAGAAATACAAAGGATCATGAGAGATTACTACAAGCAACTGTATGCCAATAAAATGGACAACCTGGAGGAAATGGACAAATTCATAGAAAAGCACAACCTTCCAAGACAATGAGGAAGAAATAGAAAATATAAACAGACCAATCACAAGCACAGAAAGTGAAACTGTGATTAAAAATCTTCCAACAAACAAAAGCCAGGGCTAGATGGCTTCATAGATGAATTCTATCAAACATTTAGAGACGAGCTAACACCAATCCTTCTCAAACTCTTCTGATATATAGCAGAGGGAGGAACACTCCCAAACTCATTCTATGAGGCCACCATCAACCGGATACCAAAACCAGAGAAAGATGTCACAAAGAAAGAAAACTACAGGCCATTATCACTGATGAACATAGATGCAAAAATCCTCAACATGATACTAGCAAACAGAATCCAACAGCACACTGAAAGGATCATACACCATGATCAAGTGGGGTTTATCCCAGGAATGCAAGGATTCTTCAATATATGTAAATCAATCAATGTGATACACCATATTAACAAATTGAAGGATAAAAACCATATGATAATCTCAATAGATGCAGAAAAAGCTTTTGACAAAATTCAGCATCGATTTATGATAAAAACTCTCCAGAAAGTAGGCAATGGGGAAACTACCTCAACATAATGAAGGCCATATATGACAAACCCACAGTGAACATCATTCTCAATGGTGAAAAACTGAAACCATTTCCTCTAAGATTGGGAAGAGGAGAAGGTTGCCCACTCTCGCTGCTATTTTTCAACATAGTTTTGGAAGTTTTAGACACTTCTGTTTAGCAATCAGAGAAGAAAAATAAATAAAAGGAATCCAAATTGGAGAAGAAGAAGTAAAACTGTCACTGTTTGCAGATGACATGATACTATACATAGAGAATCCTAAAAATGCTACCAGAACACTGCTAGAGCTAATCAATGAATTTGGTAAAGTAGCAGGATACAAAATTAATGCACAGAAATCTCTTGCATTCCTATACACTAATGATGAAAAATCTGAAAGAGAAATTAAGGAAACACTCCCATTTACCATTGCAACAAAAAGAATAAAATACCTAGGAATAGGGCTTCCCTGGTGGCACAGTGGTTGAGAATCTGCCTGCTAATGCAGGGGACACGGGTTTGAGCCCTGGTCTGGGAGGATCCCACATACTGCGGAGTGACTAAGCCCATGAGCCACAACTACTGAGCCTGTGCGTCTGGAGCCTGTACTCTGCTACAAGAGAGGCTGCGATAGTGAGAGGCCTGTGCACTGTGATGAAGAGTGGCCCCTGCTTGCCACAACTAGAGAAAGCCCTCGCACAGAAATGAAGACCCAACACAGCCCAAAATAAATTAATTAATTTAAAAAAACAAACTAGGAATAAACCTACCTAAGTAGACAAAAGACCTATATGCAGAAAACTATAAGACACTGATGAAAGGTATTAAAGACAATGCAAACAGATGGAGAGATATACCATGTTCTAAGATTGGAAGAATCAACACTTTGAAAATGACTATACTACTCAAAGCATACTACAGATTCAATGCAATCCCTTTCAAGCTACCAATGGCAATTTTCACAGAACTAGAACAAAAAATTTCACAATTTGTATGGAAACACAAAAGACCCCGAATAGCTAAAACAATCTTGAGAAAGAAAAATGGAGCTGGAGGAATCAGGCTCCTGGACTTAAGACTATACTACAAAACTACAGTAATCAAGACAGTATGGTACTGGCACAAAAACAGAAATATAGATGAATGGAACAGGACAGAAAGCCCAGAGATAATCCCATGCACATATGGTCACCTTATCTTTGATAAAGGAGACAAGAATATATGATGGAGAAAAGACAGCCTCTTCAATAAGTGGTGCTGAGGAAACTGGACAGCTACATGTAAAAGAATGAAATTAGGACATTCCCTAACCATACACAGAAGTAAACTCAAAATGGATTAAAGACGTAAAGGTATAAAGACATAAAGCTAAGGCCAGACACTATAAAACTCTCAGAGGAAAACGTAGGCAGAACACTCTATGACATAAATCACAGCAAGATCCTTTTTGACCCACCTCCTAGAAAAATGGAAATAAAAACAAAAATAAACAAATGGGACCTAATGAAACTTAAAAGCTTTTGCATAGCAAAGGAAACTATAAACAAGATGAAGAGACAACCCTCAGAATGGAAGAAAATATTTGCAGACAAAGCAACTCACAAAGGATTAATCTCCAAAATATACAAGCAGTTCATGCAGCTCAATAACAAAAGAACAAACAAACAACCTAATCCAAAAATGGACAGAAGACCTATATAGACATTTCTCCAAAGAAGATATACAGATTGCCAAGAAACACATGAAAAGATACTCAATATCACTAATCATTAGAGAAATGCAAATCAAAACTACAATGAGGTATCACCTCACCCTGGTCAGAATGGCCATATCAAGAAATCTACAAACAATCAGTGCTGGAGAGCACGTGGAGAAAAGGGAACCCTCTTGCACTGTTGGTCGGCATGTAAATTGATACAGCCACTATGGAGAACAATATGGTAGTTCATTAAAAAACTAAAAGTAGACCTACCACATGACCCAGCAATCCCTCTACTGGGCATGTACGCTGAGAAAACCATAATTCAAAAAGGGACGTGAATCA
Organism: Delphinus delphis; assembly: GCF_949987515.2. Classification (NCBI taxonomy): domain Eukaryota; kingdom Metazoa; phylum Chordata; class Mammalia; order Artiodactyla; family Delphinidae; genus Delphinus; species Delphinus delphis. The sequence continues at coordinate 68,641,844 of NC_082689.1, forward strand.
CAATGTTCATTGAAGCATTATTTACAATAGCCAGGATATGGAAACAACCTAAGGGTCCATCAACAGATGAATGGATACAGAAGATGTGGCATATATATACAATGGAATATTACTCAGCCATTAAAAGAAATAAAATTGAACTATTTGTAGTGAGTTGGATCGACCTAGAGTCTGTCATACTGAGTGAAGTAAGTCAGAAAGAGAAAAACAAGTATCATATATAACACATATATATGGAATCAAAAAAAAATGGTTCTGATGAACCTAGGGGCAGGAAAGGAATAAAGACGCAGATATGGAGAGTGAACTTGAAGACACAGGGATGGGGAAGGGGAAGCTGGGACGAAGTGAGAGAGTAGCACTGACCTATATACACTAACAATGTGGGAGGCGGCTGAATAGCACAGGGAGATCAGCTAGGTGATTTGTGACCACCTAGAGGGGTGGGATAAGGAGGACAGGAGGGAGACGCAAGAGGGAGGGGATATGGAGATATACGTATGCATATAGCTGAGTCGCTTTGTTTTACAGCAGAAAGTAACACAACACTGTAAAGCAATTATACTCCAATAAAGATGTTAAAAACAAAAATAGAATTTGATATTCAGCTAATAATTTCTTATGGGAACATTATAACAAGGTTTTACTGAACATGATTTGTTATACAGCAGAAACTAACACAACAATGTAAAGCAATTATACTCCAATAAAGATGTTAAAAAAAAAACAAGAAGAACTATCATGCAGGAGATGAGAAATGTGTTTTGTATTTCAATTGTGGAAAAAATGAAGAATGTGTTTTAAATTGCTTTAGAAAAGGTTGGCCCTAACTTCTACTTGCAGGTTCACTAAACTAAGCACACTGTCCTGCCTCAGCCTCTTTGCACATGCTATTTTTTCTACGTGGAATGCTCTTCTCTCTCTCTTGACTTTCTTTACTTCACCTACCATGCAGTTTTCCTTCTCTTGGGTTCTCACAAGGTGTAATTTAATTGTTCATGTGATTGGCTGCTACATCTCCTCCCTGGCAGAGATCATATTCAATTCATCTTTAATTCATCATTCTTATTGCAATGCCTTGCGTATACTGGTACTTGATGTTTGCTGAATGAATGAAAAGTTAAATGGAAAAAAAAAATTCCCAAAATTAGTCACTGGGGAAAAAAAATAAAACTGCCTTCTCTCACCAGAATTAGTTAGAAGGTAAATATGTGAAGCCTGTGATAATTTCTTCAATCCTATTCTCACTCCTAAGTATAAAGGGGAGGCAACGAGCATGGCAGCTGTGGGGGCCTCTGAGAAGCTTCTGCTTCAGTTAGATCTATCACTTTCCAAGTCTGAGCACAGAATCTGGAGGCAGACTGTTTGCAGTGATACTTTAAGTTGCAGTCCCTGCGTAACTGAATGGCATGAGCTATAAGTTGCAACCTCGTGTATCAGAGCAGCAACTTCATAGCCTGCAACCAGAAAGCCTGAAAACATAAGGGATGGCCTATAACCAGGTAAAGGTCAACTCGCATCACAATAGACAGGGAAGAAAACACACAGCACTTTGCTTTAACTAGAGCTTCCCCAAATTTAAAGTGTGTAAGGTTCATGCAGGGAGCTTGTAAGCCCACATTCCCATAAGTTATTGATTCTGTAGGTGTAGGAAGCTGCCCAGGAATCTGCAGCTTAACACCAGTGCCTGGTGATTCTAACGCAGTTGGCTCTTTGAAAATCACCACTTTATATTGACTCCAGGGGAAATTTTTCTGCTAATTATATGGCAAAATTCTAAAAATTTACCCAAATAAATAAAAATGATTTAAAAATTTAGCTTCGGGCTTCCCTGGTGGCGCAGTGGTTGAGGGTCCGCCTGCAGATGCAGGGGACGCGGGTTCGTGCCCTGGTCTGGGAGAATCCCACATGCCGCGGAGTGGCTGGGTCCGTGAGCCATGGCCGCTGGGCCTGCGAGTCCGGAGCCTGTGCTCCGCAACGGGAGAGGCCGCAGCAGTGAGAGGCCCGCGTACCGCAAAAAAAAAAAAAAAAAAAAAAATTTAGCTTCTATGGAATTAATCAAATAATGTAGGAACTTTAATTCCTATTCTTTGCAAGATAGAGGTATATGGTATATAGTAGTTCAGAGACTATTCTCTGGATTCTTCTTGTGCCCTTGGATTACTGGGCATTTTGGGGAAAGGTGCTTAAGTATTTTGCATCTTTGTTTCTTCCTTCATAAAGAATGGGAATAATAAAAGCACCTTCAGAGCTGCTGTAAGGATAAAATCAGTTAATATGAAGTGCTTAGTACTATGTGCTTCTCCCAGGAAAAGTTGAATAAAGGTTATCAGTTATGATGATGTTATAACGTACAGTTTTGAAGAGTAGAAAACATTTGGACAATACTAACTATAATACAAAGGGGACTGGGAAAAAGTAAAAAATTTCTAAGTATCTATATTAGGACAAGAGCAATAGGTTGCACAAGGTATAAAACAGTCAATTCCACAACACAAGTAAATATACAGTTCTGTGGAGGTCCAGAAGACGGAAATAGTGTGTCCTGCCATGGAACGGGGAACAGAGGAGGCACTGAGGATGGAGTGAACTTTGATTTGGGCCGTGAAGGATCAGTAACCTATGAACATATGGACAAGAGCATCCCTGGCAGAGGAAACCTTGAACAAGGTTTGGAAATATTTAAGCACAAAAGGTATGTATGGGCGAGAGAGTGCATCTATTTTATTTATCAGGGTAGTAGTGAGAAATAAGATAGAAATGTTACATGAGACTGAAAAAAGTAGAAATGAAAGCCTTTGCTTATTTGATGGCTTTTTCCACACAGGTGTGTCTAACATGAACAGAGCAGCAGATACTTTTATTTCCAGCTTGAGAAGGAGTCCCAGAGGTAGTAACTGGAATATCAATATCACGGACTTTTCAAAATGAGTCAGTTGGAGTCTAGAAAAGAGGTCCTTATTAGTCACAGATAAATATTCAACTGAGCCTGTCACATGAACCTAACAAGAGGGGAGGTGCAGACAGTATTGAACAGATGCAGCCTTTTCACACCATGGTCTCCAGCTTTTTTCTAAAGGGAACATTTAAAAAATGACAGTATTTATAACCAAAGAGAATTAACATCACAGCCTTTGGTAATGAGTGCCATAATGTAAGTAAGGCTGCCTGAGTCCAGTCTTGGCTCTAGCATTGACACCCCCTGTGGTTTGGGTAGATTCTAAAGCACTAAGGCCACTCTCCTTCCAGGGCTGTGAATCCTAACTAAATTGAAAGGGAAATCATTATAGTAAAAATATCTCAAGACCTTGCATCAGTCCAGCAAGGTTGATGCTATTACAAAGGAATATGAAAAGAGTACTATGTTTTTTGGACTTAAAGTAAAAAATATGTTACATGCTCTCTTAATTCCATCAATACTGTAGCAATTGAAAATGAGTTTGTTGAACTTCGCAAAGAAGCAATGATATATGAAATCCATGTGTTAGCCATTCAATCATCTTTTGAATATCAAGTTACTGGAAGATAGTCATACCCACAATAAAGATTTTCTGATAATATAATGTATTTGTTATTTTTTTTCCTTCAGGAAAATTATGTAACAAAAAAATGATGGAGCTGAGTTCAGATGTTATAAATTTATCACAGAAACTATTGGCTATGTTTATCTCTACATTAAGAATTCATATGCTTGAAATATATGTATGTATACGTGTGTATATACGTTAAAAACATATATGTTCAAAACATATATACACATATATGCATATGTGTTTAAAACAATAAGAAAAAATTTGTAGGATTCCCCTGAGAGGATTTTCGTTCATATATGTTAATGTGATATGGTTAGAAAACGTGACTCCATTAAGAATCCAGAATTGTGCATGCTGTTCATATACTGAAAAGGAAGTTATCCATGATGCCTCATTGAATAGACAACCCTAGATGATTTCTACTTTATGATAGGAATGAGCTGACCTCATGTAAAGTATAGGCCACGTTATTGTCCCTGAAGGTAATATTAACATGTCAAATGTAAGGGACATGTTTTGTTGAATAACCTCCAGAATTCAGTATGGCAACCTCTAGCTCTGACACTTTTGCTGACTAATATACTTGGTAGCATTATTAGCTTTTGTGATGACACATCTTTTATACTTCCAAAATGTATACATCAATTATTGACAACAACATCAGAATGACGATATACCAATACAACCTCACCATTAGAGGTGCTACATAAAAAAGGTACCCAACCTGCTTATTCAAAAATTATCACTAGAAGAAGCACGCATTAGTTTGAGTATGAAGAATAATAGTAACATGAATCTAGGGACAAATAGAGGAGTAATTTCTGTAAACATCCAACTTAATCTTTAATATAAAAGAATGAGGGGGGCAGCTGGGTAGGTCAGAAAGCTTTAATTTAAATTATTTAATGAATTCTGTGATTTTGTTATTGCTAATGTTTTTATATCGAGAACAGGCCTTGTGGTATTAAGTAGCTGGCAGCCCACATCTTAGTAATATTTTTTAGAATCACCATTTATATTCTAAAATATTAACGAGTGAATATTTTATCTGAGAACACTTTATGTACAGAAGTGATTCCAAATTTTCTTATCTGAATTGATAAAATACACTGCCTGTAGAAACATGTGTCTTTTAAAATAAGCTTAGGAAAATCTCACCTTTATTTTTTTTTTTAAGCAATGTCTACTTCTGGTCTGATAGCAGAACATCATGAATTTGGCTAGTTTTCCCAATAAATAAATTATGTCCTGAGGCAAATTAGCTTGCTTTGGGACTCTGGCTAAACAAAATCATGTTTTGGCTTTTCATTCCTCCTAAAACCCAATCCTCAGAGCTTGTAGGCAGAACTAAAATGGTTATTTAGTAATCATGTACCACCTTTTGGCATTTTATTGTTTTATTCTGTATGGGTATGTGCCCTATTTATCAAAAATATATAGAATACAGGGGGAAATAATTTACCATGGCCTAGAGCAATCTAGTTTAACAAAAATTTGCTACATACCTACTGTGAGTCAAGAAATGTTTACTTGAATTTTGGGTGATAGGTAGTATTCAAGAGTATTAAGCAAAGGCATTAGTCTGGATGTTGTGTGAGAGATGGATTTGAGGCAATCACCTCATCAGGAAGGTGATGCCATGGTCCAGGCTAGAAATGTCCAAACTTAGGCCGTGAGAAAGATGATGAAGAAAGAATTAGAGAAGAATTCAAGGAATCCTAAAGATGTAAACGGGCTCATTCTGATGATTAATTGTATATAGAGAATAGAGACAACTGAGGGAATGAAAAGAGTTGAGGGTGTTTCTAAGATTTTTAGCATAGGTTGGGATGGTTAATGATATCACCAGATGCAACAGAGAACACAGGAGAAGATATTGCTTGGAGGCAGAGGAATATGATGAGTTAAGCTTTAGGGTATATTAATTTGGAGGTTCTTCAAGGCATGCAGGTAGAGCTTTCCAGCTGGGATGTGAAAGTCTGAAGCTCAAGGAAATCTCAGGGATGGATATAGACATTTAGTCAGGATCAGTAAATGGTAGTAGAGTAGATGAAATCACTTCTGGAGAGAATGGAGAGGAAGAATAAAAACAGTTTGATGGCAAAACCTTGTAAAGAGTGTTGATGTTTAAGGCATAGATAGAATAAATGATACTATAAAGGAATGGAGTGGAAAGATAAGAAAGGTAGAAGAACCAACAACATGGTTTCAATGAAGCAAAGGAATTTGATGAATAACCAAACTGAGTGTTCACTTAAAATGTCAGCTTCCTTGGAGCAAGGCACTTGCCCGACTTGTTCACTGCTAAATCCCCAGCACAAGGAGCAATGTCTGACCCTTAAAGGACACTCAATAAGTGTTAAACGAATGAATCAAACAGCAGCATAATGTGCACTAGAGAGGTTTATTCAAATAAACACTAAAAAATCACCATTGATGAGGTAATTGAGGACGTTGACAAAAGTGATTTCAATGAGATGGTGGGAGCAGCAAACTCTAAGGAAAGGTTAAATAATACAAACACTGAGGGATGACTTCTTTTCAAAATTGTTGTATACAAAGGAAAGGTAAGAGGAAGACAGCTCTTAAAGTAATAAAAATAAAGCTTGCGGGACAGAAGATTATCAAAAGAAGAAAGTCCTGAAATGTCAGAATACAAAGGATTGGAATCAAGTCATCCTGAAGTGGAGCACAGAAAGGAGAATCCCACCACCAGATTGTAATTTCTTGATAACAAAGACAGTATCTCACTCTATGGTCTTACTACAGGTTCTGACACGAAGCAGGTACTCAGATTGGGTGCTCTTGCTGAATCAACTACACCTAAACTAACTCTACTCCAAGATGAAGCCTGTTTTAGTTTGTATTTATTAGTCCAGTCCATCCCCTCTATCCCCCCACTCCCCTCTGTCAGCTTGGCAGCTGAAACAGAGATCTCAGGAGCTGGGCCCACACTTGAAGGAAAAATGATTGGAAATGGTCAGAAAGGGTGTTAGCACTATCTGTAGAAGGGGCTTAATTATGCTGCAGGGAACTCTGAGGAAATTGGATGAAACCATTGCTCTCCATTATGAAATTAATTCTCACTCATCAAGAGATAAGATGTGTTATACAGCACTTGAAATTTTTATAAGATTCAAAGGGTTTGAATCAGATACTAAAACCATTTGATATTGGCAAAATACATATCTTATAGATTTGTTGGCTCAAAAGTTTGTTCTAGTGGATACAATTAAATTACTTTCATGTGTTCACCTGTATATTGAAAAATAGTATTATTTTAAACCTGGAATTTGTTTTTGTTCCCTTTCCTTCCTTCTTCCCTCCCTCCCTCTCTCCCTCCCTCCCTCCCTCCCTCCCTCCCTCCCTCCCTTCCTTCCTTCCTTCCTTCCTTCCTTCTTCTTTCCTTCCTTCCTTCCTTCCTTCCATCTTTCTCCTAGAAGGCATATATGTATAAGGTGGATGTTTCCATCTAGGTGATTATATTCCTATTTTGCTTCATGTTTCTCTCTTGCATTTACACAGCTAGTTTACAGTGTTTGGATACATTCTTTGGTATCTGTAGTGATTTGCCAAAATACTAATTATAGGTAGACTGTTACATAAGTTACTGCTGCTGCTCTGAAGACTGAGCATTTGGAGCTTTGTCATTGACAGTTGCAGATATTGGGAGCTGTTTTATCTAGATTTACAGGATGTCTCAGCAGACCTTTAATCTGATGTGATTGTGCCAAAATAACCTGGTGCCATGCATATACAATATGTCTATGCTAAAAATTCCCACAAAAATTTGGATGAGTAATCTCGCAGGCAAAGTAACTGGGATCTGCTACTTTAAAAACAGAACTAACGCAATTGTGTTTGTTGTTTTCAAATAGCAAAAAGTATCTTATCACTAAATATGCTCAACTTCTTAACATCCTCTCTGGAAATATGTGTTATGCTAGGTCTCCCTTAGAAAATGTCAATTTAACATATAGGTACTTATTTATTTTTCTCTATAGTCATGACAGTAGAGCCCCCATTGTTCCTTTGTGATGGGAAACTACTTAGACTATCTCCTAAGACTATTTTTGACCACCTCAAAAGTCTATAATATAATCAGTTTTAGAATCAACTATAAGGACCAAATAATTAGCTATAAAAGGGAGGAAAAGCATTGAGACTTGACTTGTGTTAATGTTTCTCAAACTTTCATGTGCCTAAGAGTCACTTGGGAGGCTTATTAAATTTGTAGTTTCATGGGCTCTGTCTCATGCCTACTAGACAGGAATCTATGGGTATGGAGGCTGGACCCGATAATCTAATAACCACCCTTGGTGAATTTTATGTCAGTGGCCTAGACACACACTGTATCCAGGCAAAACTTTAAAACTTTCTTGGATTCAATACCAGATTTTTTATCTTAGTTCTTATATTTTCTTTCAGTCTCTATTCATATAAGAAGGTATTGTGGGATTATCAATAGACCATCATGAGTCTGGCAACCGAGAGAGAGTGAAGGTCAAGAGAAGAGAAAGAGGTGACTGCCCCTCCTCTTTGGACAGGACATGGTGATAAAGCTTTTCCTACTTATAAAGCAAAGTGCCCATTAGAGGCAAGTGACCAGGGAAGTGAAGGGAATTAGGTCATTCCCTGAGCAGGTAAATTTGCTATTTGAATCATCTGGGGAACCGGCCTGATTTTTTTTTTTTCTTGTCGATGGAGACTTGGCCTAAATTTGCCCTCACTGCACACACATACCAAGTATGATAAGTAGTCAGACAAATCCAGTGGTCCAGGGTGCTCTTGAAACATTTGTCTTAGTCTTTCATTAGCATCAACGCCGTATTAAGTTGAATTTTGATAACCCCTTAGATATTATGAAGACTTTTCATGTAGGTTGTGTCATTTGAGCCTTAAAAATGCTTAGTACAGGATTTTGGTTCCATGTTAATGCTTAAAAGACTAAAAATCCGGGAAAATCTAACAGCTTGGCTATTTGGAAATCAGGGACTAAAACTCAGGTTCCCTGACATATTCAGTGTTATATCTTTTTTTTTTTTAAATAAATAAATTGATTTATTTATTTTTGGCTGCATTGTTTCTTTGTTGCTGCAAGCGGGCTTTCTCTAGTTGTTGTGAGCGGGGGCTACTCTTCGTTGCCTTGCGCAGGCTTCTCATTGCAGTGGCTTCTCTTGTTGTGGAGACGGGCTCTAGGCGCATGGGCTTCAGTAGTTGCGGCTCGCGGGCTGCGTCGTTGTGGCTCATGGGCTCTAGAGCACAGGCTCAGTAGTTGTGGCACCTGGGCTTAGTTGCTTCAAGGTATGTGGGATCTTCCTGGACCAGGGCTCGTACCTGTGTCCCCTGCATTGGCAGGAAGATTCTTAACCACTGTGCCACCAAGGAAGTCCCCAGTGTTATATCTTTGATTGTGCTTTGATTTCTTTTTTCTTTTAAAAAAATTAAGAAATAATTGTTGATACTTACTAATATGAATTGGAATCTATTAGAATATTTTAAGTCGCAAGTCACAGAAAGTCTCAATCTGGCCTAAACAATAAAGGTGATTTATCGACTCTTCAAAGCAAATGCTAGTATAACTAATATTCCTTCAGAGAGGCTTGATCCTGGAACTCAAATAAGGACTTGCTATTATCCTCTGTTTCTTCACTCGGCTTACCATTGTTGACTCTGTTCCGCAGCACCATCTTTCTTTGCGGCCATAAAACAATGGCCAGCAGCACCCAAATCAAAGTTTTTCTTCTTATCCAGCAGGAAAGAGAAAGCTTTTTGCTCTTCCTCCGGCCCATAGCAGGATTAAAATCTCATTAGCCTGATTTGGATCTTCTGTCCAGTTCTAAGGGCAGAATAGATGGTACGATGGTTTAAGTCAAGCAGAGTTCACACTTGAAGTTATGGTTCTCAAAAACCCATTGTTAAGGGAAAAGGATGTTCACGGAGGTCAAAATAATGTTGTTTATCAGAATTCGGAGGTCAAAATAATTTTGTTTATCAGAATTCTGATTTCAAAGTCCCAATATCCTTTACTATTGATTTTAAAAATATCTGCCTGGTCAGCTGGAGGTTTGTGATAGTGAAGTCAAAATACTGAGGAAAAAACGAATTAGACTAGTTTTATAGAGGAAAAATCCCATTATTTTCCTAATTCTGGCCAGCAACTCTGACAAAGTTTTCCTTTTGATAACAAAAGGAACCAGGATGGAGAGTGTACCTGATTCACAATAATCTCTTTTTTTTTATTAATATATAAAATAATATTAATATATAAAATATATAATAATTAATATACAGTAATGAAATACATAGGGTATGTTTTATAACAGTAAGTCTTAAATCACTGATCTTTTGAATACATGGTGGGCCATTTCTGTGGCTTTATTCCTGCCCTGCTCTCCAGAGCCTTACTAGGATGAAGAAAGTTAGCTTCTTTGAAACAGCATTGGCACTAATTACTAGATATACAAAAAGAATGTATCAGTGGAAGAAAAATACGGAAGCAAAAGACAAATTAAGAGAGTAATTTTCATGGATCTTTCTTAGAATTCTCCTATGCCAAAAGAAAAACTCTCTAAAGTTTAGGAAGATCAGTTTATCTTGAGAGAAACCACTCCAATTTTAAGAGCAACAGGAGTTTACACAGAAAAAGTAAGCATTAAAGTGTTTCATGCAGTGAACAAATATTTCTTAAGCAACAACTCTGTGCAAAGGATTTATTTAAGCATCCTGTTCAATTACTGCAGAGGATCCACTGTGTTTGTTGGTTTTCTTTTATGTTTGTTTAATTTATGGATTGAGTAGCCTCTAATCCCAAACTTTCCTTAGGAGGATAGTGATTTGTTTTTTGAAAATCACAACTTTGTAACTCTCAGTTCAAGTGGTTGCAACATACTAACCATACCTCAGTTCTAGCAATGAGCCGTGACCACCCGCCTGGCCAAGAGTAGAAGTTTTGTTTTCCTCTCCACAGTAACTGGTTCAGAGATTTATCCTCACCAGATCAACAGCAGTTATTTCAGGACATTTTGCTGAAGCTATTAAGAAAGAGAAACTGTTATTACTCTTTACATGAACCACTGAGATACAGGCATCAAGCTTCTGGGGGCCACGACTGGGAAGGGAACTGCCTGGGAAATAAAAACAACATGGAAGAGAGAAGAGTTGAGAGATGCAGATGAAGATCTAGTCCTGATGATAACATCTGAGTGGCTATAACTGTAAGTGTCTGAAATGATACCATATACTTTTCAGTTAGGAAAGCCTATACACTCTCTTTCTTGTTTAAACCAGTTTGATTTGTGTTTCTTACACAATTAAATTATAGATTAACATAATTGCCAATGCTAACAGGTTTATAAATGTAAACCCTTATTTTTAAACGAAGAGAGAATTGAAAAAATATGTGTAATATAAAGAGAATATAGCTAGTTATAGTGGACATTGTGTTAAACTAAATAGAAACAGTTTGTATAAGCGACTGAAATTTTCTAAAGGGTAGACCCAATTTAATTGCAAAGTTTCCCAGTAGAAACCATACCCCTCCTTTATCACAAGGGGTCTGAGTTTCATCCCCTTGATAGAAAGACTAAAGCAGAAACCACATCTGTGCATATTTATGTTGTTTTTAAATAAAATGTGCCTATTTGTCAGAGGAGGCTACTCCAGGGTCAGGAAATTTTATTAATTAAATGCCTCGGGCATTTAATTTTACCTTAAACATGTTAAATGGGGAATTTGAAATTTGTAGATTTTTGGTCTAGCGTGTTCATCTAAGTGACTTTCTGTTTGTGACATTTGGAAAGTGCAAACCATGTAACAACTGAGTGTTTTGATAACTCCTAAAATAAATGGTAAGAAACCATAAGAAGGTGCCAAATTGTGCACTTTTAGTTTAGGTTCAAATAGGGAAAATCGTTCTTTCTTTTTTGGCATAAAATTTTCATACAACAGCTCATTTTGAAATGTGGTACTTTGTTCCTTTCCACTGCTGAATATTATTCATTGTATCTTCTTATATGAATATACCATGATTTGTTTGTCTAAGGGCCAGTTGATGGATATTTTAAGTTTCTTCTAGTTTGAAACTATTAAGAATAAAGTTGCTATGAACATTCAAGTGCAAATGTTTTAAGGATAATTAGTTTCATTTTTCTGCTTACACAACTGGCTAGTTGGATAATTTGTATGGTAAATTTATATTTAACTTTATAAGAAATTAACAAGCGATTTTCCAATTTAGCTGTACCTCTTTGTATTGCTACTGGAGGAGGTCACCGAGAGGACACGACAGCTGATTGACCTGCATGCTGGACTCGGGCCATTCGAGGCTCCTCCACCCCTCCCCCGTCCTTGGAATGTACATTCCGCCCACCATTTCCGCCACTGGAAGGTGTTTGAAGAGCGCAGCCTTGAGAGAGTAAGGTGTTGTTGAGACCATCTGGACCGAATATGCTGACTGAACCCAGTTAAGGCCTCTACATAAACTTTTAGACTGGCGGTCGGTGCGGAGATCTCGTCTTTCGGCTGCTGAAGACAAGCCTCGTGTGTAAGTTCTCTTGCTTATTAAACGTGCCACCTACCAATCTGGAGTGGCCTGGCTTTCTTTGGCCTCAGATCCTTGCCCTCCGTGTACTGTGGTGGCCAGTTTGCAGGCCAACAGTTCTCACCAGCCATATATAAGAGTTCCAGTTTCTCTACCTTGTCACTAATAATACTTGTACTGTCAGTTTGTGTGTGTGTGTGTGTGTGTGATTTTTTGGTTTGTTTTAGGAATTCTAGGAACTGTGAGGTAGCTATCTGATGTTTTTTTTGTTTGTTTGTTTGTTTTCGGTACGCGGGCCTCTCACTGTTGCGGCCTCTCCCGTTGCGGAGCACAGGCTCCGGACGCGCAGGCTCAGCGGCCATGGCTCACGGGCCTAGCCGCTCCGTGGCATGTGGGATCTTCCCGGACCGGGGCACGAACCCGTGTCCCCTGCATCGGCAGGCGGACTCTCAACCACTGCGCCACCAGGGAAGCCCTAAATAGTATATTTTAAAGAGCAAAATATTTTAATTTTGATGAAGTCCCATTTATTTAGTTTGTTCATTCATGGTTTTGTATCCTATCTAAGAAATAGTTTCTTAATCCAATTTTCTCCTATGGTGCTTTTTCTAGAAGTATATCGTTAGCTCTCACATTTAGGATTATTACTCATTCAAAATTCATAGTGGTGTAGGTAAGGTAGGAGTTTCATTTTTGCATATGGTTATCCAGTTGTTCCAGTACCATTTGTTCAAAAGGCTATTGTATTTGTTTCCTATTAGTACTATGACAAATTATCAGAAATTTAGTAGCTTATAATAAGACAAATTGATTATCTTATAGTTTTGGAAGTCAGAAGTCCAAAATCAGTGTTATTGGGCTAAAGTCAAGATGTTGGCAGTGCTGGTTTCTTCTAGAGCTTCTAGGGGAGAATCCTTTTCTTACCTTTTTCAGATTGTAGAGGTTGCCAAGGCTCCTGGCCACTTCCTCCATCTTCAAAACCAGCAGTATAACACTGTCAAATCTAGTTTACTGAGTCTGCTCCTGTCATCACATTGCCTTCTTTCACTCTGAATCTTCTTCCTCCCTCTGGTAAGTACCCTGGTAATTATATTATGCCCACCTGAATAATTACATTGTGCCCACTCAGAAAAAACGATCCTTAACATGAGCAACGTTCTTTTTTCCATACAAGGTAATATTTCATAGGTTTAGAGGATTAAGACATGGACATCTTTGGGAGGAGGCATTATTCAGTCTACCACACCTATCATTCCATCCATTGAGTTACTTCTATTGAAAATCAATTGACCATATAGGTATGGGTCTGTTACTAGACTCTCTATTCTGATCCACTGATCTATATTTCTACCCTTACACCAGTGCCACACAGTCTGAATTACTGTAGCCTTAGAATGATTACTGAATTCATGTAGTAAGAGTCCTGCAACTCTATTCTACTTTTTCACACATTTGACTATTCCAGATCCTCTACATTTATGTATAAATTTTAAAAGCCGGTTTTTAAAGTCTACATCAAAACCTATATATCAAGTTGAGGAGCATTAACAGCTTAGTAATATTAGATTTCTGATCAACGAACATGATATATATGTATATGTATGTATATATACATATATCCTTTACTTAAGTCTTCTATAGTTCCCTAAGCAGTTTTTTATAGACTTCAGTATATAGATCTTACACATATTTTGTTAAGTTTATTTCTATGTAATTCATATGTTTTATGATATTAAAATGGTATTTGTTTTTACATTTTAATTTTCAATTGTTTGTGGAAAGTATATAGAAATACAGTTGAATTTTTACATTTACGTTATATCTTATAATTTTGATAAATCCATTTACTAAGTCTGGTAGTCTTTGTATATTCTTTAGATTTTTCTATATAGATGTTCAGATTATCTTGAATAAAGATGATTTAACTTCTTTCTTTTCAATCTGAATGCTTTTTACTATTTTCCTTGAATTATTGCTCTGGCTAGAATTTCCAGCATTATGCTGAATAAAAATTGTGACAGTGGACATCCTTGTCTTGTTCCCAGTCTTAGGGGATTTCATTATAAAGGATGATACAAATGAAGTCTTATGCAAATTCCTTTACTGGTTCAAGTTCCTTTGTATTATTGGTTTACTGAGAGTTTTTAATCATGAATTCATGTTAAATTTTTTATATGCCTTTTTTACATCTACTGATATATTACTTTTTTTTGTCTGTTGAGGTGAAATACATTGATTGGTTTTCATCTTAAAACCCCCAAATTTTAAAATTCATCTTGCATTCCTAGGTTGAACTCACTGAGTCATGATGTATTATCCCTTTTATATATTAACTAAGTTTTTTACTGTATGATCTTATATGCGGAATCTAAAAAACAAAATCTCATGGATACAGAGAACAGATTGGTTGTTGCCAGAGGTGGAGGTTGGAGGGGTGCAAAATGCGTGAAGGGGGTTTAAAAAGTACAAACTTGCAGCTATAAAATAAGTCCTGGAGGTGTAATGTACAGCATGGTGACTGTAATTAATACTGTGTTTATACTTAAAAATTGCTAAGAGTAAATCTGAAAAGTTCTCATCACAAGAGAAAACATTGTAACTCTGCATGGTGATGTTAACTAGACTTATTTTTATATTGAGAAATGATCACAGTATCAAATTATGTTGCACCCCTGAAACTGTTATATGTCAATTCTGTCTCAATTTAAAAAACCTACTTTGAGCTATGACTGATACAGAAAGCTTGCACATATTTAGTGTAAACCATGTGATGAGTTTGCCTCATTTAAATTTTTTTTAATTACGAAATTTATAAGCCTGTGTCTTAGAAGAGATCTGATATCTTCCTGCTTGTCCTGTGTTGCACTTGGAGTTTCCCACGCTGTTTTGTCATCATAAGTACCTTTCCCCCCTCCAACGAAGATATAAGAAGTAACACACTAGGAGGAATAGAGGAGTTGGGAAGCTTGTAATCATCATGGTATGGACCTAGTTGAGCAAGAAGCCCCAGTAAATGTTAAAGCTAGAGAGGAAGTGGTTGTGGAGAAGGGTGTTTCTCTGGTGTCAGTTTCTCCCCATCAGCTGCTCGTTAGTGGTCAGAATTTCAGTGTAATAAATACATTCCTAGTATTCAGAAGGCAGAGAGGAGAGACAGAGACCTACCTCATGCATACTCAGGAGTTTGCCCCACCATGGCCTAAATTTGCAGCCTTCAGACAACAGCCCCCTCCAATGATAAACCCCACCTGAAGGGCTCTAGGGGTCTGAAGCCCTGGAGTGGGACCTATGTTGTGCTGTCACACTGTGCATAGGGATGAATGGAGGGGGCTGCGCCTTGTGGGTTCCAGCTGGAAAGTGTTGAGCCTTGAATGAGATGATTCCCAACTGACACAAGCCAACATGCTCCCTTTCTACGCGCAGGGGCGCCCAGCAGTCACTGGTTGGCCAAGGAGCTTTGTAAGCAGCTGAAAGGCTTTGAAAATCTCAGGAGACTGACCGCAGCAAGGCAGTCTTAATGTCCTGGGGTGGAATGACTCAGCTGATTGTGAGTGATTGAACCTGCTCAGGCAGCAGCCTGAACTGATTAGTTACAGTCAGTGAGGTGTTGTGAGGGGAACTCAGGAGCATGCTCCAGGTCAGGGAGAGCTGTTTCCTCCCTCAGGAAGGCTGACCTTGGTGGTCCACGTCCCATCTTCATGTATTTGGACCATCTTTTCAGGTACCTAAGAAGGGGTCCGGAAGAGCCTGGGTCGTAAGTGTGGGGTGTCATGGGTGGTGAGGGGCTGTGATGCTCAGCTTGGGCAGCAGGTCCAGAGACATTGGGGCTTGCTTGGCTGCATGACACAAAGGTCCATCCCGAGAGCTTTCCCTTCCCAGTGGCTCTTTGACTGTAAAATGTGATAACAGATGAGGAGGCAGGGCAGCTGGGGACAGATGGTGTCCTCTGAGGGGTCCTTGAAGCCTTGCACAGCACGCACTCCTCAGGTGTCCGGAACGGGGCTCGAGGAGCTGATTCTTCCCTCAGCCTCCTCTCTATCTTCCTCTCCTGCTTCTCCCTGAGGCAATTTTCTAACATTTTGTAAAGGTTTTTTGTGAGAGATGTTGAATTGTAGTTTTCTTGTAGTATCTTTGTCTAATTTTGAAACCAGGGTAATGGTGGCCTTATAAAATGAACTGAAAAACAGCTAGTGTAAAACTAGCATTATTATTATTATTTTTTTTTGCGGTTCGCGGGCCTCTCACTGTTGTGGCCTCTCCCGTTGCGGAGCACAGGCTCCGGACGCGCAGGCCCGGCGGCCATGGCTCACAGGCCTAGCTGCTCTGCGGCATGTGGGATCTTCCCGGACCGGGGCACGAACCCATGTCCCCTGCATCGGCAGGTGGACTCTCAACCACTGCGCCACCAGGGAAGCCCAAAACTAGCATTATTTATGCCTTACATGATTGATAAAATTCACCAGAGAATCCATTAGGCCTAGAGTTTTCTTTCTTGGAAGGTTTTAAATTATGAATTCAGTTTCTTTTGTAGGCAACAGGCTATTTATGTTTTCTATTCTTGATTTAGTTTTGGTAATTTGTATCTTTCAAAATATTTGTTCATTTCATGTAAGTACTCCAATGTATTGGCATGAATTTTTTCATAAAATTCCCTTATTATCAGTTGTCTATGGTAATGCCCCTAATTTCATTCCTTACACGGGTAAATTGTATTTTTTTCTTTTTTAAAATCAGTTTATTTTATCCATTTATTGTGCTTTTCAAAGAACCAGCTTTTGAATTCATTGATTTTCTCTCTTTTTTTGATTTTCTGTTTCACTTTATATTTCACTGATTTCTGTTAATATTTCCTTATTTCTACTTCCTTTAGATTTAGTTTGATATTTTTTCCTAGTTTCTTAAGTTGAAACTTAAATCACTGCTTTGAAACTTTTCCTCTTTCCTAAAATGATCATTTAATTTAATGCTATAAAATTCCCTGCAAGGCTTTAGTATGTGCCTCATATTTTCGTATGTGGTATTTTCATTTTCATTCAATTGAAAATATTTTATAATTTGCCTGTGATTTCTCTTTGACTATGAGTTTTTTCCAAGTGTGTTGTTTAGTTTTCAAATATTTGGGCAGTGTCCAGATATCTTTCTATAAGTTTAATTTTGTTTTGTTCAGAGGACATGCTTTGTATGAATTCAATCCTCTTAAATTTCTTTTGATTATGGACCAGAATATGGTCTGATTGGATGAATGTTCTGTGTACACTTTAGAAGAATGCTTAGTCACCTAACATGGACTAGAATGTTCTATACATGCCAGTTTGGCAGAGTTGATGGTGTTGTTCAATTCATCTATATCTTTATGTTCTATCAGTTTTTGAGAAAATGGTATTGGACTATACAGTTGAGTTAATTTCACATTAATCAACTTAATTGTGAGGTTGTTACAAGGACTCACAGGTCTCAAACAGTTTCTACTCACAAAACAACTTTATTATTGAAGGTCCCTAACCATTACCAACCTGCCTGTAAGCGAAGCACCTTAGTACCAGGAAGCCCAAGGTCTCTCATGATGAAGATTTTTTAGAGTATGCTGATTTTGTAGGCATATTGTAGTTATGTGACCAGCCCTAGTGGAGCCCCTGATTATCACTACCATTTACTGAAACCAGGTGCAAATCATAAATCCAATTAGTATTTCTCAACAGTATTGTCAAGCTATTAAATCCTGTTCTGGAACAACTCACAGACACATGGTTGCAGAATATTATTTATCTTTACAATAGGTTCCATAGCATTGCCCAAGGGTCACTAGCTCTGGAGATAAGCATGAGATCAATCCAGGCCAGCTGAAATAAATCCACCCTGTACCAGTGAGGTATAGGTATCAATTTAAGGAGACAATTAAACTAACACAATTACTGTGCAAATTTTACCATATTTTTGCACCAACTTAACTCTTTTCTTACAGTCTTTGCCTACTGTAGTTTGAACTTTATTATAAGCTTATGCTTATAGCTTATAATAAATAATTAATACATTATTAATGAGATAGAAGTCCTCTTCAGGCCACTATCTTCCATTGAGATTGCATCCTAGGCAGATTTTCACTGTTTCCTAGTACATTTGATCAACTATGTCTGTATTATCCTGTCTTATTTTCACCTATCAAATTGACTTTACCAATGATCTCAGAATTGTACCAAATTGCACCATTTCTATGAATATTAAAAATATCATTACAAAACAAATCAGAAATTATGACTGTATTATTGTTACTTCCCAATAGAAATAACTATTTCCTGTGTGCCATATATTATTATGTACACAGTTATTAACCAAAAATGATGTGTTAGTGAAATATGGAGTTCTAGGTGTTCTGAGTGAAGGTACCTTCCTTCATCACACAGGATCAAATCAAAATGGAATTCAAATGGAAGAGCCTTTTAAGAATCCCCTAACTGTCTTTTGGTAGTATTCATGTAAAAGTTAAAGATTTTTCTATACTTTTTTCTATACTTTCTATACTTTTCTATACTTTTCTATACTCACAAGTTGTACAATTGAGCTATCTTATTCTGGTCCATTGATGTTGCCAGAGCTGTTAAGAAGACTATGTAAGGGGCTTTCCTGGTGGCGCAGTGTTGAGAGTCTGCCTGCCAATGCAGGGGACACGGGTTCGTGCCCCGGTCTGGGAAGATCCCACATGCCGTGGAGTGGCTGGGCCCGTGAGGCCTGTGTACTGCAAAAAAAAAAAAAAAAAAAAAAAAAAAAAAAGACTATGTAAAATATACTCCCCATTTGGAAACTTGTGTTAACAAGGAGATCCATATAGTTCCATGAATGGACTACCTGTGTTTTGGCAGTTGTATACCAGGCCAATGGGATTGGCTGTTTTTTTTTGGCCTTCATTTGAAGTACTATATCTAAAACTCCTGCTTGTGCTATAGTACAAAGCTTTTTCTTCACTGTTCTGTTCGGGCTTGTTGTCTTAACTGTTCCATTTGTAAAAACTATTTAGTTAAAACTGCATCATCAAACTAAACAGCTTGATGTCTACCTCATAAAATTTGAATACTCCCCAAGCCACCTTTTTTTGCAGGGTCTTTTTTTTTTTTTTGAGAACTCTCTTAGTTAAAGCAAATTCTGTTCATCTAAACATTCCTAGGCTTTCTCTTATTCCCCATAAAGCACTCTTTGGTCTGGTAGTAAATGTTCTTTTATCCATCATGTATGTTGTTCCTACTATGCGCTAATTGCCTATGTGTAATTGGGAAACATATCTTGTAACCAAACACGCCCTGTTTCCCAGGACAAAGTCATATGGGAAATGAGTACTCCTATATATACTTTTGTGGATACCAGAATGTCCTCTATAGGTAGTCTCTCTAAATTGCAGATATTGTATCTCTAGTGTATGAAACCACTAGGTTAGCTGTATGGATTGATTGATCAACCTCAATAACACCAATATTCTTTTCGTTTTTCCTTAAAGGTATTGGTGTATAATACTATGACACTAGGCAATTAATGCCTGCCATTATAATATTTTCTTAACATTTCATTAAAATTTATAGGTACACAATTATTTTCAGTTCTAACACAAAACGGAGTGCATGATGTTTGACCTGGGGAAAGAAATTCTCATAGGTGTCTTCTCATTTGGGGTCCTAATAGTAAATATAACCTGTAAAATGAGAGCCAAAGACATACCATGTTAGTGTTGTTCCATTTAGACATCAGGAGGATTTCTGTGATTTCATTGGAGCATATGACATAAGCCATTCCAATAACGATGTTGCTTTATGCTGTCTCCCAGGTCATGGCATTTTATTCTAGTAAGGATGGAGCATAGATGGAAAAAAATGTATCATCCTTACCAGCATCTGAGTCAAAACTAAGAAAGAAAATTATTTTTTGGCTTTAAGTCTTTCTCAAGTTACCAAAA
This sequence comes from Delphinus delphis, assembly GCF_949987515.2. Lineage (NCBI taxonomy): Eukaryota > Metazoa > Chordata > Mammalia > Artiodactyla > Delphinidae > Delphinus > Delphinus delphis. The sequence continues at coordinate 68,661,855 of NC_082689.1, forward strand.
TAGTGTTTGATGTTCCCTTATGAATAATTCCTTTGTTAATTCCTTTACCCTCAGTGATTATTTTACATTCTTTCCATTTATTTTAACCCAAACTTTTTCTCCCCATGTAAGCACTCAGGTTTGGCCTCTGTGCTGACCCACACGATGGGAGGAAATATGTGCCTTGCTAGTGCCTCCCTCTCCACCCATTGCCGTTTATTTGAAGGAGGATTAGAAAAATGTAAGCTTATGGACTATCTACCAGGTAGTAGGTCACTTGTTCTTGTTGAAGCCAGTTTGGGCTTTATATAATTTTGAAGATTAGTTGCATATATATTTAGGATTTTATGTCTTTTGGTAAATTGACCCATTTTTCCCCAATTTTATTGAGATAATTGGCATACAGCATTGTATGAGTTTAAGGTCGGCATAATGACTTGACTTGCATATGTTGTGAAATGATTACCACGATACGTTTAGTTAACATGTATCATTTCATATAGATACAAAAAAAATTTATTATTTTTTTTTGTGATGGGAACTTTTAGGATCTACTCTCTTAGCAACTTTCAAATATACAATACAGCAGTCAACTCTAGTCATCATGTTGTACATTACATCCCTAGTATGAGTACTTATTTATCTTATAACTGGAAGTTTGTGTCTTTTGACCACCTTCATCCAATTCAATTATGAATTGACCCTATAACATTATGAAACATCACTATTTATCCTTCATAATATTCCTTGCTCTAAAACTTTTATCTAATTATTTTTATAGCCATTCCAACTTTGTTTTAACTTGTGCTTATGTGGTATATCACTTCGTGTCCATTTACTTTTTTTTTTTTTTAACATATCTTTGTCTTTAACTTAAAGTAGATTTCTTGTAGACAACATATAGTCGAGTCTTATTCTTCTCCATTTTACTATTGGAGCACTTGGACCATACTCATTTGATGTAACTGTCAGTATAGTTGCATTTACATCTATAATCTTCCTCTTTGTTTTATGTTTTGTCATGTGTTTTTTCTCTCTAGTTGGCAAAACATTTTGCTTATTTAAATTCTCCTAAAATATAAAAAACAGAATGGTTTCCTGAAATACAGCTTTTGGCAGTAAGTAAAGGTTACATTAAAGAACATTAAACCCCTAGTTTCCATAGCAGCTTTTATTTTTCTCTAAAAAGAAAGTTCATTTTCCTACAGAGACGTTCATTTAGATATGTATTCTACTGCACGTAAAAGTTTTTTCTAAAGTGCCAAAACTCAAATAATTTTCATTATTTCAGAGGAGAATTATAATAAGCAGAAGAATACATCAACTTAAATACTCAAGGTCATCTCAAATCCTGAAGAGTCCCTGGGTTCTGTGATAGGGAATTATTTTGATAGCAGATACTTGGACTGAAATCCAAGCAATATGCTCTAAATCTTTATCTTCTGATACTTAATTCTTTAAAATATAGTAACAGATTGCCTAGTCATATCTGATTATGTGGTCAAAAGACCCGAGAGTGTTTTGTAATGACTTGTTTTAAAAATTCCTACATAAACTTCATTTGTCAATTCTTTATTCCACCATCTATATTTTTCTTTGCTTTGTATGTCTTTTTTTATTTCCACCAATTCCCAAGGACAACCCTTCAAAAAACTATTCGTTCTGTTGTTTGGATGGAGGTAAATTGCCGCCGTAATCGTAAGGTCTGTGGCTGTCTAGAGTGTCAGTCTGGCAAGCCAGATGGTCTCCAGTGGTCAGAGCAGTGCAGCAGGGAGTGGTCTGGTCACTCTTCACTCCCACCAGGCTCAGGGCTCCCAGCATCATGACACTGAGCCACAGTGCCGTGGACTTAAGATAATCAGAACAGCATCTCGTGTTCCGATGGGCATAGATAGTATCAAATATATGTGTCCACATAGTTCCAGACAAATAAAGGCACTGGTAAACAGATGGATCACAGGAGCCCTTGGTAGCAGACCATCTAAATAATGTTCCCCAATTAAATGTCAGCCCCGAGGCTAATTGAGGCCTTCCACTGATGCAGAACATATTTACAATTGCAAGAATCCCTCATGTTGCCATTATGTAGCCATATCCACTTTTCTCCCATCTCTAGCCTCTCCTTAACCACTGTCAACCACAAATCTGTTCTCCATTTCTATAACTTTGTCTTTTCAAGAATGTTGCATAAATGAGATCATACATTTTGTACTTTTTGATATTTTTTTCACTCAGCATAAGCCTCTGGGGTTTCATTCAGGTTCCCTTATGTCAGGTAATTCTAACATTTCTGTCAGTTTGGTCTTGGCATCTAATGATTGTATTTTCTTTTAAAATTCAGTCTGGCATCTTCCTTGTTCTTGGTATGAGGAGTGATTTTTCAATTGAAATCTGGACGTTTTCATATTATGGTCTCAGACTTTGGATCTTATTTAAACTTCTGGGTTACTTTGCTTTTTCTGTTTCATCAGAGAAAGGAGGGGAATGTTGCCTCATTACTAACAGTTGGAGGTAGAAGTACAGGTTCCCCACTTGGTCTTTATTGACAACCAAGGGAGTGGAGGCTCCTTGTTACTCTTTGGTGGGCATGCGAGTTTGAGCTCCCCCTATGGAGTCCACTGACATTGTGGTGGGATGGCCTCATTACCACTGTGTGACAGTCCTGAGTCTCCACTGGGCCTGCTATGACACCTGTGGGAGGGGCCCCTTGTTACTGCTGGGTGGCTGTGAAAGTCTAAGCTGTGGTATCCATTAACTCTGGGGAGCTTGTTGCTAGATGATGGTGATGAAAATCTTAACTCCTTACTTGACCTTCTCTGACACTACCTCAGAGGGGTTGTTAGAGCCCTTCATTACAGCCTCACAAGAGTGGAAATCTAGGTTTCCCACTCAGACTTTGCTGCTGTGGATGGGGTAGGCCATAGTTTTGTTTTTCGGTTTTGTTTGGAGTAGATTACTTATTATCTAGGCATTTTCTTCTTCTAGATTGCCCTTTCCTGGTACCTTGGCTAGAGAGAATAGGCTCTTATGGGTACTTTTTTGTCTGCACTCTTTGGCTTTTGTAGGCTACCAGCTTCTTCAACTCCAAGTCTGAGATATGAGCAAAAAGAAATCCCAGAGAACTCACCATCCTGCTGTCCCTCAGGTCCTGAAGTCCCTGCTGCTCTACCTTCTTCTTGCTGCCTTTCAGAGTCTTCTTAGAGTTTCTCTTTCTCTTTCTCTCTCTCTCTCACGCACACAATCTATCATCTATTTATTTATCTACCTGTCTATCAATCTAACTATCTTAGTTTTCTAGAACTGTCTTAACTAAGTACCATATACTCACTGGCTTAAACAACAGAAATTTATTTTCTCACAGTTCTGGAGGCTAGAAGTCCACGATCAGGGTGTCAGCAAGTTTGGTTTCTTCTGAGGCTTCTCTCCTTGGCTGGTAGATGGCTGCCTTCTTGCTGTGTTCTCACATTGTCTTGCATATATCTGGTGTTTGTGTGTCTAGATTTCCTTTTCATGAGGGCACTAGTCACATTAGATTAAAGCCAACCATAATGCCCTCATTTTAACTTAATCCTCTCTTTAAAGGCTGTATCTCCAAATACAATCATATTCTGAGGTACAGGGGTTTAGGGCTTCAAAATATGAATTTGGGGGAACACAATTCATACCATAACACTCTCTCTTACTGTCTCTCTCTCTCTCTAGGTATGAACGTATGCGACACACACACACACACACACACACACACACACACACACACACACAATCTAGGAATTTAGCTGTAGTTAGAGGAGGGAATAAGGAAAAGTATCTGTACTCTATCTTCCCAGAAATGGAAGTCTTTGTTGTTATTTGTCTTAATGTCATCACTTTAAAGATGTCATTACATTCTGGTCTCCACTGTATTTAGTGAAATGTCAGCCAACATTTGTAGAGTTGTATCTCTCTTTGTAATATATATATTTTTCCTTCTGGTTTTCAACAGTTTGATTGTATGTCTAGATATGGTCTAATTTGTATTATACTACTTTGTATTTGCTGAGCTCTTTATTGGTTATGTTCTTCACCAAATTTTGAAGAAAATTTCTCTATTTTCTTCAAAATTCAAAATTTCTCTATTTCCTATTTTCTCTCTCGAGTCCTTTTGGAACTCCAATTACACATAACAGATTACTTGATTTTGTGTCACAGATCATTGATGCACTTTTGTTTTATTGTTATTTTCCTTTCTCTATTTTTCAGATTAGATAATTTCCATTGAACGTTTTCTACATACATTGATCCTTTCTTTGGCCATTTCCAACCATCTGTTGATCAGTTTCAGTGAACCTTTTATATCAGATACTGTGCTTCTAAACTCTAAAATTTCTATTGGGTTATTTTTTATATTTCCCATTTCTCTACTGAGATCCTCCAGATCTTCACTCATTTTGATAATAGTTCCCGTTTGATTTTTGAATATGTTTTAAATACCTGCTCTAAAGTTTTTCTAGAAATTCCAACTTCTGGGTTATCTGGAAATCTGTTTTTATTGACTTTTACAAAAACAAAATATGGGCCACATTTCCCTACTTTTAAAAATATATCTAGATATTTTAGATAATAATAGAATTCTGGATTCCATTAACTTCCTCTGAAGAATGTTGATTTTTGTTTTTCAGACAGTAAATTATTGGCTGTTAATCTTGAATTATGGAGGCTTGGTTTTATGCTTTATTAGAAGAGATCTCTTTTTGTTTTATCTTTGTTCAAGATAGATATTTTAGTCCTGCTACATCATCTATAGCTTTAAGGCATGATCTTATGATGTTTCACTGAGAAGAACCCAAACTCAAAATTTTATCTTTCTTCTGTGGGAAGAAACTGAGGCATCTGTCCAGTTAATTCAGCCTTCCACTTGATGACTTCCACTTTTATCATTGGAGCCTTCTTCAGACGTACACAGTTTAGGGCACAGTCAACGATATGAGGATGGTTATATGCAGGTTTGGGACCTATTCTTTCAGTGTCCTCTTTTTTCCCAGGAGTTTTACTCTCAGTTTCCATCAGCTCTAGCTTCTGAAACCTTAAACCACTGAGGCAGCAGTTTTCGGCTTGAGTTTAGTCACTTCATGCCATGTGGACTGGAATATGGTATAGTGAAAGGTGGAATTCACTTTTAAAATATAATTTCTCTTAACTTTATGTTTTTATTTGATTGCCCATGCCTTCAAATAGTTACTTAAAAAGTATTTTGCTTAGAGTTTATAATTGTTATCTGGGAGATCGTGAAGTTATATCAGTAAAAACTACTCCAACATACCAAAACCAAAACTTTTCTTAATTTATATTTGTAAGTAGAAGAAAATAACCCAATTAAAAAATGAAAAGACAGAAGGAAATATAAATGATAGCAATTTACTGGCTTATTAGAATGGTATATATAAAGTGCCTTCTAGTGGGTTTTTGAGTTTTAGCCATTTGGTTTTGTTTGTATTTGGATAAATAGTAAGAATTTCAAGTAGTTCAATCGAACTATGAAAAATGTCGACAAAAACAGGAAAAAGTCAAAGAAATATGGAATTTGACTTTATAGCTCCATGCTAAAATTGGATTTTTAGGCTGAGTCTCACACCAAGTTTGCTAATTCTAAGGCTACATGGAACAATTTCAGTTACTATGTCTAAGACTTCAAAGGAGAAATAAATAATGAAGAATTTTAACGTTTTTTATCAGATTCTGTAAAAAGCAAGATTTCTTTTCTTATGACTAGCAAAATTATGCTATCAGTAATAAAATTTCAGGCAGTGATGATGGTGTGCAACAGCATTTGCTAAACATATAACAAGTACGTGTTTAGGGGATATTCATGAGGAACGATTGGTGTCGACGGATGTAATTTTATGTTCTTTTTCAAAATTCTTCAGAATACTTGCAAACAGCTTTAACTTCCAGAGAGTAGAGTAATCAGCTAGTTCACCTTGAGTGGGAAGGGAGACTCAGTTTCATAAAACCAAATTTGTACTCTTGTGATTTCTGGGCAATTTTCTTTTGCTTCCATATAAAATTTCAGGGATCAAAATTAATTCTTCCTTATAGCTATCCCTATAAAATTTGTCCTAGTAAATATAATTAAATAGAAATACAGCTATGTTCAAAGAATGAAATAATAATTATCTCAGCCTAAACATTGAATTTTCTAACTATGCCAGCATTGTAGCCTATCTTTTCTATTATTTAAGCTTGGTCCTTTTTTCTTAAACCCTCTTTTTCTTATTGAGCTTGCAAATACATGGAAAGGCTGCCTCTAGGAGGATTAAAAATAATTTTCTGGGAAAATACTTTTACACAATTAGGCTCTTCTTTTACAGATAAGTATTAAGAACTATGGGCACAGTTATAGTCCTTTAAGCTAAGCTACTATACCCCATTGGATAAATCTGTATTCACACTTTATTTTTTCAACCCAATATTGTTTACAAAATAGACCAGAAATATTATGCAATTCAAGTTTGAAATACATGTTATCTATAAGAAAAAAATCAATGTTATTAAATCGGTTATTCATAAAATTTTGTTTATATTTTTTCTTTTTTATTTGTATACATATTTTTATTCCTAACAGTTGTCTTTTTTGGGGGAATTTCTATGCAAAATAGAGTTCAAATAGTAACACTAACTCAAAATGGTGCTGGCTGAGAACTTTTCAGTATCAGTCAATTAGATCAGATATTTGGATACTGTCTCTCTATGTGGCTCCATTATAGCATTTCTCTCTGTGAAGATGGGAATGAGTGTTTATTAGTATTTATCTTACATATAGTGAGTATACATGTGTGTGTCTGTCTTTTATCTTAATCATATGCCTCTTGCTCTCCCTCTCTCCCCGACTCCCCCTCCCACCTTAGCCTATCATTTCAATTTCATAAGTGTTTATTTTGCTACTGGCCTTCTTTCTAATTCATCACACTTTCTGGGTAGATGTTCATCATTTGCCTCCCTCCGCTAAGTACAAGTCTTATTTTCAAATCCTGTTTACTGTCAAATATTTTGCCCCTACTTGTCAAGCAGGTAGAGTAATATTGAACTTCCTGGTATTTCTTTTACACCTACTGGTTCAAGAAACAGAAGGAATGCATTGGGTGAAGAAAAGTGTACATATCTAACTGTGGGCTCTTTTGGGGAATTGTAGTGTCAGGTCTTCATCTTTCTTAATATTTATTGTGCTTGTTGCTGCTTCTGCTAAAATGTATCTACAGTTTTCAGTAATTTGTATCTTGAACTCATTGCATTATATGGGACACAAAGGATTATCGTTATGTTTTGGATCTTAACTCCTACTGTCTCCTACTATGCATGTTAGTGACTGTTCTGTTTTATATTTTGGAATAGTTTAACACATATTTTATCTAAGATACCTGAAATAATTGTGCTATTTATATAATAACAGTTACACTAATAAAATTAAGTAACAGCAGAATTTGATTGAATATGTTTTGGTCATATTACCTATTCCTGTCACCTGTCTGTCCGATAATATTTGCTCAATTTTGAGTTGCATTTATAGTGTGATTGAATATTTTTCACACAAATGCTGCATACTGTATGGCATTTTGTTAGCTGTAGCTTCCTCAGGTTTAAGGGGGTAAAGTGTATTCAATTCACCCACAGGTGCATGCCATTTATTGTAATTTATTTGCCAAAGGGCTGCCTGCCAGAGCTAAAGTCACATTCATCTTCTTGTTCAAATCCTCTAAATATGTTGAAACATTTAAGAGGCAATGTCAACAACGATTCAGTTTAAAAAATCACACCAAGAGATGTTTGGCATGGTGTACAATCTAGGTTGCAATTAGGTTTTATCGCTTGTTTATGGGCCAAATCAACTCCATCTCTACTGTCTTATGTTGAGTAGGATGTCAAAGGCCTGTTCTTAAGAAGAAAGAGTAATGGATTAATAGTCAAGAGACTAGGAGTGGCAGCCCTTATGCTATTCACTTTCCAACATTAGTGTATACCAAACCACTGCTGATTTACACAATTTGTTCACTTTCTTAGCAGTATGAGACTATGAACCCATGACTGTAGTTACACCTTAAAATTAATTATTCACAGATGGTGTAAACATTTTACTAAGGAGAGTCTAAAACAACAAGGTTAAAGATATTAAATAGTCTTAAATAAAGTAAAAGTTCTTAGTGTGTAAGGCTGAAGGGAGACTAGCATATACAGTAAGAAAGGGTTTTCTGTAGTTGGAAGTTATCAAAAGAAAAAAGTTCTAAAAAAACTTTTCTTGACAGATGTGAAAAATGATTGTTATTTAGTATTCCTAAACAATGATTAAGGAAGAAATGATGAAATATCTATAAATTCAAATTTTAAAAATAGGAAAATGTAAAGAGATTAGTGTTGAACATTGAGTTGGAAATCATCAGCATCCCTACCAAATTATCAGACACTGAGCTTCTGTTTGGACTCTGGGAATGATGAGAAACTCATGATCTCATGAGCAAGCCTATACCCTCATTAGACAAATTTAACTGTCATTTTAAAAACTGTTAGCCAACATTTATTTCTATAGAATTTCCATGTACTGATAAACTTAGGAGAATTAAAAGCAAATGTCAAGCTAAAACTATCATTCCTTACCATAATATATACTTTATTATTTGATTTTTTTTGAAAAGTAAAATTCTGCTTTATTTTTAACTGCATGAGGACACTGACATGAAAATAAACAGGAAAGGAAATAAGTAATCTAAGACTGTGACTTTCCAATTTCATCCAGGTTGGGTTTGGTTTAAGTCTGAGTTGAAGTTATACACGTTTCTTTATTGTGACCTATCTTACTGATAAAGAATTCCATAATTTTTCATCCCTTTGCTAAATAAGTGTAAAGATACTAAATGTCAATCTCCTTGCTAGTTTTTTTTTTTTTTTTTTTTTTTTTTTTTTTTGCGGTACGGGGGCCTCTCACTGTTGTGGCCTCTCCCGTTGGAGCACAGGCTCCAGATGCGCAGGCTCAGTGGCCATGGCTTACGGGCCCAGCCTCTCCGCGGCATGTGGGATCTTCCCGGACCGGGGCACGAACCCGTGTCCCCTGCATCGGCAGGCAGACTCTCAACCACTGCGCCACCAGGGAAGCCCCCTTCTTGCTAGTTTTAAGATATAGCTCATAAGTCTGTTGCAGGAAAGGGGACCCCTTCCAGGGCCCAAGAGCGAGCTCTTGTCTAACACTCGGAAATGAATTGTCCAAGGAGACACAGGTACTGACAAAGCAAAAGACTTTATTGGGAAGAGGCGCCAGAGTAGAGAGCAGCAGGGTAAGGGAACCCAGGAGAACTGTTCAGCTATGTGGCTTGAGGTCTCAGGTTTTATGCTAATGGGGTTAGTTTCCAGGTTGTCTCTGGCCAGTCATCTTACTTGGCCCATATTTGGTCTGACTCAGGGTCCTTCCAGGTGGCACATGCATCTCTCAGCCAAGATGGATTCCAGCGTGAGGGTTTCTGGGAGGTTGGCAGGTCATATCATCACCTCCCTCCTCCTTTCGGCCCCTCCCGAATTCTCTCGGTGGCAGCACCGTGTTCTTTATCAGGACCTCCTGTTGTGAGACAACTCAGGAAAGCAGTTATCATCCTGCCTGGCCAAGGCGGGCAGTTTTGGTCAACGGTTCCCTAACAATTCTGTTATCAATCTTGAAATGTACCTTGAGGCCTTATTTTTTGGGATGTGTGTACAGCTAATTTAACTTAGCTCAGTTATTAAACATGCTTTGCTGACTCTTCTAAGCCTTTTTTTTACCTTTCATGACTGATAATAAAGTGACTTTTTGATGGTGGCTCAGGTGGTGTGCAGGGGTGGATTACACTGTCCTTCCCCTCTTTCCTCATCACCTGCTTCCATCCATTAGTCTCTAAATAAATATCTGTTATTCCTTAGAACATTCCAGGGGTATTCTTGTTGGGATTTCCAAAAAGTCCTCTTAAACAGCATCATTCTTTCTTACCCAGTTCTGAATAATTTGAGAAATAAAGAAAGAATGATAGCATGGGAGCCAAAATATTGCCTTTGTTACTGATAATGAACAGATTTTGGTAGTAGATCTGTTCATTTGGAAAACGAATGTTCCTATCACCCCTGCCCTGCAGGTTGCTGGCAACCCTGGATAATTGGAAGAGGCCACCATCCCAAAGAGTGTTTCTGCAGCTGACAGCTTCCTCCCAAGAGGAAGGAAGGCAGAGGTGAGTCAAGTGCCTGGTTAATTGCCTCAAATTTACACATCAAACAGATCATCTCACCTTCCTAATGACAAAGAGAGGTGACCAGTTTGTTGAGAAAAAAATTCTTCCTCAAGTTAGATAAGAGTGGTAGTGGGGGAAATGTTCCCAATTAACGTACTCAGTGAGAAGGTATGGTGGGGCGGGGTCTTTCTCTGCTGGTCACAGAAGCTTCACAGCACCGTTTTCTTCCAGAAGTCCCCTGTTCCAAAGGGATATCAGGTGAGGTTAAAACATACTAGTCGACACTATTTTTTACACTGTTTTGACTAGTTTTTCTTCTAGCTTATACATTTTTTTCTTCTGGGGGCAGTCACAAGCACCCAAAACTCCTTAGCAAGTACCTGGCATTGCCACTGTGTTCCAACACTTATGCTTTTGTAGCCATTTATTAATGGTTACTTACTTTATTGTTTTCTATTAAGATCACATTTTAAAAATCTTTATTTATAATGAAGTATTTATATCATGACTTCCTTAGAACAAGAGAGGTTCTTAGTAAACATCACCCTATACTCACATTTTAAACATAAAGAAACTGAAGTCAAGAGACACAGACTTACATAAGGTCTCAAAATTAAGGTAAATAACCACTTTTTAAAAGAAAACAACCGCGTCCTGATTTTAAAATATGTTAAGTGACTAGAATATATATACTTTTGAATATATTTATTTTATAAATGTATATCTCAATTGATACTTACAACTCTGGAGGTATGTAATATTATTGTCCTAACTTTCTAGATAAAGAACTGAGGTTCAAAGGAATTATGCTGGTGTTAGAAAAGGATAGTTGGTTGGATTTGTAACATAAGAAAGAGCTGCAGTATATAAATTTTATCAAACTGGTGTTCAACTAATTCTTCATTTCATTAATGTAGCCTATTTGGAGACTTTCTAGGATTCATTAGCGCAAATCACATTGCTCTCAGCTTCCTATACATTAGGTTTTGGTGAGTTTAGCTTTCTTAGGGTAGCCAATCAATTACTACTATTTCAACTGCTTTCCAGCTTCCAAAATTTGGTTGCTGTTTTCTACTCTACTGTTCTTTGGCTTTTTAATTTGACGTTCCTTACTTGTAATTTAGTGAGATTTTAGTAGGGAGCAGAAGGAAGGAGGTGGGTTCAATCTGTCTACTTTAACCAGAAACGATACTTGGTGAAGATTTTGGTTTTGATTAATTTAAGCCAATAAATTAAACTCATATATTCTTCAACATAAATTATTTTTTCATATGTTCCCCATATTTTGCCTCTAGGTATTTAAAGAATTTGTTGTTTTATACCTATTGTATATTCTAAGACAGCATTATTAGTAAAACAAAAGTTAATAATTTTCTGATATTTATGTGCCCAGACAATTAGAGAATTCTCTTAGTAATTTCAAACTGCTTAGTCTTCCAGATAGGTAATAAATCCTTTGTTAATGATGCTTTACTTTTGAAATGCACTTTTTTATCTGATATTCACTGAGATATAGACAATCAGCTGAGTTATGAAATAAACACCTTCCACACCTTTATTTGTACTTAAACAAATTACACAACATTGGAATTAGTTGTGCCTTTAAACTTTGAATATATTGTTTATAAAATTGTCTACCTCTGGAGAGCATTCTTGAATTGATACCTGACTTTTAAAAATTTTGCTGTTTTATTAGTTATCTCTTTTTCTCTCTCTCTGTATAAGTAATACAAATATATTTATATGATATATAAATGTATTTGATATATTTCATATATAATTATAGAAAATTTTTCATTTTACTCAAACTTAATATTCTGCATATAATTATATAAAATATAAATTATACTTTTTATAGTATTTTGCCTACACTTTTTTACTTTTTGAATTTTATTTTAATTTTTTTAATACAGCAGGTTCTTATTAGTTATCTATTTTATAAATATCAGTGTGTATATGTCAATCCCAATCTCCCAATTCATCCTACCACCCCTGTCCCTGCTTTTCCCCCTTGATGTCCATACGTTTGTTCTCTATATCCATGTCTCTGTTTCTGCCTTGCAAACTGGTTCATCTGTACCGTTTTTCTAGATTCCACATAAATGTGTTAGTATACAATATTTGTTTTTTTCTTTCTGACTTACTTCACTCTGTATGACAAACTCTAGGTCCATCAATGTCTCTACAAATGACCCAATTTTGTTCCTTTTTATGGTTGAGTAATATTCCTTTGTACATATTCTTTATCATTCATCTGTCGATTTCTTTCTTTCTGCTAACTTTGGGTTTTGTTTGTTCTTCTTTCTCTAGTTCTTTTAGGTGTAAGGTTAGATTGTTTATTTGCGATTTTTCTTGTTTCTTGAGGTAGGATTGTATTGCTATATATTTCCCTTTTAGAACTGCATTTGCTGCATCCCATAGATTTTGGATGGTTGTGTTTTTGTTGTCGTTTGTTTCTAGGTAATTTTTGATTTCCTCTTTGATTTCTTCAATGATCTGTTGGTTATTTAGTAATGTGTTGTTTAGCCCCATGTGTTTGTGATTTTTATGTTTTTTTCCCCTGTAATTGATTTCTAATCTCATAGCATTGTGGTCAGAAAAGATGCTTGATATGATTTCAATATTCTTAAATTTACCAAGACTTGATTTATGACCAAGTTGTGATATATCCTGGAGAATTTTCCATGTGCACTTGAGGAGAAAGTGTAATCTGCTGTTTTTGGATGGAATGTCCTATAAATATCACTGAAATCTATCTGGTCTATTGTGTCATTTAAAGTTTGTGTTTCCTTATTAAGTTTCTGTCTGGATGATCTGTCCATTGGTGTAAGTGAGGTGTTAAAGTCCCTGACTATTACTGTGTTACTGTCAATTTCCTCTTTTATAGCTGTTAGCATTTGCCTTATGTATTGAAGTGCTCCTCTGTTGGGTGCATATGTATTTATAATTGTTATATCTTCTTCTCAGATTGATTCCTTGATCCTTATGTAGTGTCCTTCCTTATCTCTTGTAACATTCTTTATTTTAAAGTCTATTTTATCTGTTATGAGTATTGCTACTCCAGCTTTCTTTTGATTTCCATTTGCATGGAATATCTTTTTCCATCCCCTCACTTTCAGTCTGTATGTGTCCCTAGGTGTGAAGTGGGCCTGTTGTAGACAGCATATATATGGGTCTTGTTTTGGTATGCATTCAGCGAGCCTCTGTCTTTTGCTTGGAGCATTTAATCCATTCACATTTAAGGTAGTTATCGATATGTATGTTCCTATGACCATTTTCTTAATTGTTTTGGGTTTGTTTTTGTAGGTCCTTTTCTTCTCCAGTGTTTTCCACTTAGAGAAGTTCCTTTAGCATTTGTTGTAGAGCTGGTTTGGTGGTGCTGAATTCTCTTAGCGTTTTCCACTCTGTAAAGCTTTTGATTTCTCCATCGAATCTGCATGAGATCCTTGCCAGATAGAGTAATATTGGTTGTAGATTCTTCCCTTTCATCAGTTTAAATATATTGTGCCACTCCCTTCTGGCTTGTAGAGCTTCTACCGAGAAATCAGCTGTTAACCTTATGGGAGTTCCCTTATCTGTTATTTGTGATTTTTCCTGTGTTGCTTTTAATACTTTCTCTTTAATTTTTGTCAGTTTGATTACTATGTGTCTTGGTGTGTTTCTCCTTGAGTTTATCTTGCCTGGGACTCTCTGTGCTTCCTGGACTTGGTGGCTCTTTCCTTTTCCTTGTTAGGGAAGTTTTCGACTATAATCTCTTCAAATATTTTCTTGGGTCCTTTCTCTCTCTCTTCTCCTTCTGGGGCCCCTATAATGCAAATGTTGTTGTGTTTAATGTTGTCCCAGAGGTCTCTTAGGCTGTCTTCATTTCTTTTCAGTCTTTTTTCTGTATTCTGTTCAGCAGCAGTGAATTCCACCATTCTGTCTTCCAGGTCACTTATCAGTTCTTCTGCCTCAATTAGTCTGCTATTGATTCCTTCTAGTGTATTTTTCATTTCAGTTATTGTATTGTTCATCTCTGTTTGTTTGTTCTTTAATTCTTCTAGGTGTTTCTTAATTCTTCTTGGTCATTGTTAAACATTTCTTGTACCTTATTGATCTTTGCCTCCATTCTTTTACCAAAGTCCTGGATCATCTTCACTATCATTATTCTGAATTCTTTTTCTGGAAGGTTGTCTATCTCCACTTCATTTAATTATTTTTCTGGGGATTTATCTTGTTCCTTCATCTGGTATGTAGCCCTCTGCCTTTTTATTTTGTCTGTCTTTCTGTGAATGTGGTTTTCATTCCACAGGCTTCAGGATTGTAGTTCTTCTTGCTTCTGCTGTCTGCCCTATGGTGGATGAAGCTACCTAAGAGGCTTATGCAAGCTTCCTGATGGGAGGGACTGGTGGTGGGTAGAGATGGCTGTTTCTCTGATGGGCAGAGCTCAGTAAAAGTTTAATCCGATTGTCTGCTGATGGGTGGGGCTGAGTTCCCTCCCTGTTGGTTGTTTGGCCTGAGGCGACCCAGCACTGGAGGCTACAGGCTCTTTGGTGGGGCTAATGGCGGACTCCAGGAGGGCTCATGCCAAGGAGTACTTCCCAGAACTTCTGCTGCCAGTGTCCTTGTCCCCACAGTGAGCCACAGCCACCCCGTGCTTCTGCAGGAGACCCTTCAACACTAGCAGGTAGGTCTGATTCAGTCTCCTGTGGGGTCACTGCTCCTTCCCCCTTTCCGATGCACACACTACTTCGTGTGTGACCTCCAAGAGTGAAGTCTCTGTTTCCCCAGCCCTGTCAAAGTCCTACAATCAAATCCCTCTAGGCTTCGAAGTCTGGTTCTCTGAGAATTCCCCCTCCTGTTGCCACACCACCAGGTTGGGAAGCCTGACATGGGGCTCAGAACCTTCACTCCAGTGGATGGACTTCTGTGGTATAATTGTTCTCCAGTTTGTGAGTCACCCACCCAGTGGTTATGGGATTTGATTTTATTGTGATTGTGCCCCTCGTACTGTCTCATTGCGGCTTCTCCTTTGTCTTTGGATGGGGGGTATCTTTTTTCATGAGTTCCAGTGTCTTCCTGTTGATGATTGTTCAGCAGTTAGTTGTGATTCCGGTGCTCTCTCAAGAGGGAGTGAGCGCATGTCCTTCTACTCCACTGTCTCTTGCCTACGCTTGTAATTACATCTCCTGTTGATTGTATTATCTGTTTCTCTGTTTGATTAGATTTGCCAGATGGCTATATAATTTTTGGTGAAAAAATTCTCATTTGCATATCAATTTTACGGCTTTTTACACATTTTATGTTTAATATCTTCCCTTGTAATTTTCTTCATCATTTGTTAATTTAGTGAGTTGCATTTTTATCTCATTGATTTTAATTATTAATTTTCACAATAAAATAATTTAAAGTTAAGAATTGACACATACAGCTTTGGGTACCTTTCATGTTTTTGTCAGGAAGTATGCTTTTTTCTGAATTATCTGGAAATGTAATGATGGTTTTGTTTTGGGTTGAGTTGTGTTCTCCTCAAATTTTTATGTGAAATTCTAACCCTCAGTGCCTCGGAGTGTTCATCATTTGGAAATAAGAATGTTGTGGATGTAGTTAAGATGAGGTCATGTTGGAGTAAGGTGGGTCACTAATCCAATATGACTGGGGTCTTTTATAAAAAGAACCTCATGTGGAGGGATAGACATGCATACAGGGAGAACACCACGGGAACATGAAGACAGAGATCAGGGCGATGCAAGTCCAGTCAGGGAGCACCAGAGATTGCAAGCAAACCACCAGAAACTAGGAGGGAGGTATGGAATTGATTCTCCCTCACAGCCCTTAGAGAGAACCAGTCCTGCTGACACCTTGATTTCAGATTTCTAGCCTCCAGAGCTGTAAGACAATACATTTTTGTTATTTAAACCACTTTGTAAACCACTTTGTAGTACTTTGTTAGGGCAGCCCTAGGAAACTAACATAATTACAATTTTCCTTATACTGTATAAGACCTTATATACTGTAAAAGGATTTTTCCATTGCAAAAAAGCAGTTGTGAAATATTTTGAACTTTCCTGTTTAGATGAACACTAAATATCATTATTGTTAGAAATATCCCAAAGTCACTTGAAGTTTAGTTCTTTCAGAATATAAAATGTGATATATATCAACTTCTTTATTCAATAAATATCCAGCTTATATGGTACCAAGCATTGCTATAAGTGCTGGGGAAACTGTAGTGAACAAGTCACATAAGGCCTGTACTTATGAAACTTAATATAAGTAACAGAGGAAAACACATAATAAACATATAAATAGATTTTCAGATTGTGTTACATCCTATGGAGGAAATATAGAGTTGTATATTACAAAGTAAAAAGGGTAAGGCATGGAGAATGGTTAAAGAAGCCCTGTTTAAAGAGATGCCTCAAACCAAGACTCGAAGATTGTGAGGGACCCAACCAGCTAGAATAGTGAGTGCACATTCTGAGCAGAAGCATTAGTAAGTGCATCTGCGAGATAAGAATAAATATGACCTGTTCAGAAAGGAGACCAGGTTGGCTGGAACAAGGTAGAGAGTGGTTAGAGAAGTAGACCAGGAACAAATCATGTACAACCAGAGAGTGGACTCTGCTGTGGTTTGGCATCTAGTGTCCATTTCTAATTTTCCTGGTAAGGAAACACAATTGTCTCAGTCCTGTGCAGAATCTCAGCTTGGATCTCTCCACCCAACTTTCCCAGAGGTAGATACGTGACTTGGGCCTGGCTAAGAAGCTTTCGTATTCCTCTGTCATATACTTGTGACCAAATCAGAGGAGGAGTGATTCCTAAAGGTGAGACATACTGTCTTCTGCAGCATGAGAACCAGGCATTTCATCACGTGTAGATACCTAGTTATGATGCAGAGAGCCAGCCAAGAGTCAGGGAATGGATTCTGTAGACATCATCTAAGTCCTTCTCTCAGGGAACTCTGAAGCCAGATCTATCCTGATGGGACACATCTATTTTGAGTTGGGTTTTCGGTCTATTAAGGTCATAATAGAAAGAGGTTATATGAATTAATTCTTCTTTATTAATTATATTGTTTTAATCATTTTCACTTTTTCTACTTATTCAGCCTTTGAATGATACCAGTATTTTTAAATCTCTCACTGCAGTTGTATTTCTGTCAACATTTCAATGTATATCTCTTCATTACAGTTTATACCATTTTCGATATAAAATGACCTGCTTTGACTGGTTTGCTTATTTTGCTTATTTTGGTCTGAGTTCCTGTTGCTAGTAGGAGAGGCCAGCTTTGCTTTTGCTTTTTTTTTTTTTACTTTTAGGTCATTACCCATTCTCTTGTTTTTATAATTTCTTTCTTTCTTTTTTTCTTTTGTTCTTTTTGAATTATTTCATGTGAATTGATTATTATTAGTTTTTTCTTTTTTGTTTTAATTTTTCTTTTTTTAGATTTTTCTTTTTCTTTTTAAGCAATCTGAATTCCTACCCTAATGTGCTAGGCCTTACGTGCCCTGGTTCTTCAGTAACTTCTGACTTCATGGGCAGATATGAACAATCTCATTGCTGTAGCTACCCTGGTCTTCTTGCTAATCTTTAAATACTCCTGACACATTTTCTCTTTAATATGTACCATTATCAAGTATACTTCATGTTTTACTTAATTTATCTTGTGGATCACCTGGTTCTCTTAGTAAAATGCAATGCTATGAGGGAAGAGATTTCTGTCTGTTAATCACTCTATACATGGGACCTAGAATATTGCTTAGTGTATAATAAGTATGTACAAATACTTGTTGACTGAATGAATTGAAGATACATATATATGCTTTTTAAAGCTATAATATTTAATTTTGGCATCTATTTCTATTACTTTGTGCTTCTGAGCTGTTCTTTTTTTCTATATATATAAGTAGTCTTTTTGTTTTTTGGTTTTTTTGGCCGTGCCACATGGCTTTGTGAGATCTCAATTCCCCGACTAGGGATTGAACCCGGGCCCTTGGCAGTGAGAGCTTGGAGTCCTAACCACTGGATGACCAGGACATTCCCAGTAGTCTTATTCTTATTTGCTTATTAACTTCTGGAATTATTTCAAAGTTTGTCATATGCCTTTTAGTTAAATGAATGGTTTCCTTACAACTTTTCTGTGAAATTTATAAGCCAGCATTGTACTGTGGAATGAGGAGATTAAGGTTAAATTTTTGCTTCAGTACCTCCCAAATTCGTGACTTAGGCAAGTTCTTTAACCTCTCTGTGACAACTTCCTTATCCAGCTCCACAACACATGATATAAAATAGTGGAAGAGAAACACAATACCTATAAGAAAGGCACCTGGTTGGAAAACAGCAGAATAGGAAATGTAGCAGTGTCTTCTCCACAGCATGTATTTCCTGCTGAATAGAAATAGTTGAGTCCCTGCGTGCCAGGGGAATAGGCTTCTGCATTGTCTCTGCTCTCAAGGGAGAGGCTCCTTCTCCATTGTCTTCCATGACCACAACAGAGAGGGCTCTTTCTCCGTCTACACTGCTTTGGTAGTCCATTTCCTGTTGTGGTGAGTCGGTGGCCCTAGGATTGAACATTTACATGTTGTTGTCAGGTCTTTAAGTGTATTTCATCGATAGAGTCTTCTCAAAAACTTAACGATATTCTGTAATACTTATTTGTTAGGCTAATAACTACAACCAAGATCTTGACTACACTCCTTTTTCTCCCCACATCTAACCTTTAGTTTAATGGCCTCTGCCTTGAGTCCAGGAAATAATGACCACGAATCAGATTTTCTTCTTAACCAAGTTTGTGCATTCTGCCTGGTGAAGAATGCCCAATGAAGGAGCCCTAGAATAGGCATGAGTCTCACTCTCAATAATCATATTTGCTGCAAAATTGCTTACTTCCTGATTCTCTGAAGGTATGAGCTTCAGCTCAAGGATAGAGAAATTGGTTTTATAAGCCTGGAAAAGCACCAAATGAAGGGATTCAGTCTGCTTAGAAGGCCTGTTATAGACAGAAAGCATGTTCCTTCTCAAGGTTGCATTTTCTTTTGTTTCTCCTTTCAGCTCAATCTTCCTTAGGCTGAATTTCTCTCTGTTGTATAGTCCTTTGCTGAAAGCCACAGTGTGAAACCAACTCATCAAACATTTTGAATTTTTCATGTTATTTTTTCCTATTTCTATATCTCTCTAGTAGGAGGCCTATTTTGCTAGAAATAAAGCAAAAATGGTGGGGGGTGGGGTGTGAAGGTAGATAATGACTATTGATTAAAACAATCAGCAAAGTCTGCCTGACTCAGGGCTTAATAAATGTTTATTGAATTATTTTACTTGGGTTCATAGTTGCTTCTGACAGCTCTTAACATTAAGAATGTTTTGTTATTTGAAAAATCTTTTCTTAAACTCTTTCTCCCCTGATGCTTGCATTAATTAGTATGATCAGCCTGCCATTTGAAATACCACAGGTTGAGTGGCTTAAAAACACATAAATTTATCTTCTCACAGCTCTGAAGGCTAGAAGTTCAAGATCAAGGTGCCAGCAGAGTTGGTTTCTGGTGAGACCTCTCTGCCTGCCTTACAGATGGCTGCCTTTTCTATGTGCATCAGTGGGGAGAGAGACCCAGTCATTGGATTAAGGCCCACCCTTAAAACTTCATTTAATCTTAATTATCTCCTTAAGGGACCTATCTCCAAATACAGTCACATTGAGGACTGGGGCTTCAACATATGAATTTTGGAGAGGTACAATTCCATCTGTAACAACCCCCTTTTTAAGTAAAATTTTAGTAATAAGTAAGTTACTCTTGGAGTATCTGTTGCTCTCACTGCAAATGACACAGTACCACTTATAGGACAGAGGAATTGCTCAGTAGTGTTGATGAAATGGGAAATCTTTCACACTGAAGCAGATTAAGAATAATTAATATAGAATGTATTTAGTCAGAGGGTTAGAAAGGTACAATCACATGATTATTGTGCTTGAAAATGTATGTTTAGTTGTTAATATGTGTGTTGAGTTTGCAATATGCCAAATTAATAGAAAGGGTAAAGGAGGTCTTAGTAAGATAGAGGAAGATACAAGAGAAAGTAGGAAGAAACTGTGAGGATTCTGCATTCTTGTAACTGTGAAAATGATGCATTATGGGAAATATTAAGTCTGACCAAGTAGGGTAAAGACTTCAATTAAGAATGGACTGTGCCACATATATACAATGGAATATTACTCAGCCATAAAAAGAAATGAAATTGAGTTATTTGTAGTGAGGTGGATGGACCTAGAGTCTGTCATACAGAGTGAAGTAAGTCAGAAAGAGAAAAACAAATACTGTATGCTAACACATATATGGAATCTAAAAAAAAAAACAAAAAACTGGTTCTGAAGAACCTAGGGGCAGGACGGGAATAAAGACTCAGACCGTAGAGAATGGACTTGAGGACACGGGGAAGGGGAAGCTGGGATGAAGTGAGAGACTGGCATTGACATATATACACTACCAAATGTAAAATAGATAGCTAGTGGGAAGCAGCCGCATAGCACAGGGAGATCAGCTCGGTGCTTTGTGACCACCGAGAGGGGTGGGATAGGGAAGGTGGGAGGGAGACGCAAGAGGGAGGGGATATGGGGATATATATATATATACATATAGCTGATTCACTTTGTTATACAGCAGAAACTAACACAACTTCGTAAAGCAATTATACTCCAATAAATATGTTAAAAAAAAAAAAAAAGAATGGACCGTGCTGATTTCATTCCTGGTTTCCTTGGTTATCAGACCAAGGTAAGCCATTTATTATGAGTGCCTAATGCGTTCTAGGCACTGAGCATGCAGCAGTGAATTAAATGCAGGTGATGCCATGACCCATATCTCCTCAGCCTCTGGCCATAGAAGGACAGTTCCTATGCAGGCTGACAACTTTTCCCAACTTTGCTTCTCAATCTAAACATTAGGCTTTTTTCAGCACTCCAGAAATTGTTCACCCCACACAACTGACAGCCCAGGAGAACTGGGAATGGAGTATTATCAGGAGAAATCCCCTCAATGAGAGGATTCTGATGTACAGTCAATTGTGCTGTAATGCTTGTTTTGAAAATGTGAATTTGTTCCAACACAATATATTAAGGAATGATTTGAGCAGATTCCCAAATCTTTTGTTTGTTTATTAGCACGACTTCTTCCATGAGAAACATTAAATTAGGGATTGGCAAACTCCGACCCATTGCCTGTTTTTGTAAATAAGTTTTCATTGGAGCAGCAGAGGCATGTTTGGTTTTTAAAAACCCTTTTTATGACTGTGGCAGTGTCTATGTGGCCCTCAATACTGAAAATATTTACTCTGTGATCCTTTAAGAAAAAAGATGATACATACAGGTGGCCAAAAAACACATGAAAAGTTGCTCAGCATCACTAATCATTAGAGAAATGCAAATCAAAACTGTAATGAGGTATCACCTCACACCAGTCAGAATGGCCATCATTAAAAAGTCTACCAATAACAAATGCTAGAGAGGGTGTGGTGAAAAGGGAACCCTCTTGCACTGTTGGTGGGAATGTAAATTGATATAGCCACTATAGAGAACAGTATGGAGGTTCCTTAAAAAACTAAAAATAGAATTACCATATGACCCAGCAGTCCCACTACTGGGCATGTACCCAGAGAAAACCATAATTCAAAAAGATACGTGCACCCCAATGTTCATTGCAGCACTATTTACAATAGCCAGGACATGGAAGCAACCTAAATGTCCATCCATAGAGGAATGGATAAAGAAGTATGGTGCATATACACAATGGAATATTACTCAGCCATAAAAAGAAATGAAATTGGGTCATTTGTGGACACGTGGATGGACCTAGAGACTGTCATACAGAGTAAAGTAAGTCAGAAAGAGAAAAACAGATATTGTTTATTAATGCATATATGTGGAATCTATAAAACTGGTATAGATAATCTTATTTGCAAAGCAGAAATAGAGACACAGATATAGAGAACAAACATATGGATGCTAAAGGGGGGGATGAATTAGGAGATTGGGGTTGACATATACACACTATTGATGCTATGTATAAAATAGATAACTAAAAAAAAAATAGATAACTAATGAGAACCTACTATATGGCTCAGGGAATTCTACTCAATGCTCTGTGGTGACCTAAATGGGGAGGAAATACAAAAAAGAGGGGGTATATGTATATGTATGGCTGATTCACTTTGCTGTACAGTAGAAACTAATACAACATTGTAAAGTAACTACACTCCAATAACAATTAATTTAAAAAAAGATGATAATCCCCGATTAGGTGAATGCAGGAAACAACATGCAGCTGACGAAAGCCAAATAAAAAAAAAAAAGTGCACACACACACCTCGAACATCTCCCAGTGACCTGCATATGTTATGAACCACACCCAGTCACTCCTAGCCTTCCAACTTTCTATCAGATTTCACATAATTCTTCTTCTACCACTTTGCAGTAACTCACAAACTGCAACCCTTCCAGCATGCCCTTTCACAAGCCAACATCAGGCCTTTGAAGTATAATGCCATATTTATTGTAGATTTTATGTATTTCTTAAACTTTTAGCATGTGTGACACACTGTACTACCATTTTTTTAAAAATAAATTTATTTATTTATATTTGGCTGTGTTGGGTCCGTTGCTGCGAGCGGGCTTTCTCTAGTGGCGGTGAGCGGGGGTTACTCTTCGTTGTGGTGCGTGGGCTTTTCATTGCGGTGGCTTCTCTTGTTGCAGAGCGCGGGCTCTAGGTACACAGGCTTCAGTAATTGTGGCACGTGGGCTCAGTAGTTGTGGCTCACAGGCTCTAGAGCGCAGGCTCAGTAGTTGTGGCACACGGGCTTATTTGCTCCGCGGCATGTGGGATCTTCCCGGACTAGGGATCGAACCCATGTCCCCTGCATTGGCAGGTGGATTCTTAACCACTGCGCCACCAGGGAAGTCCCTGTGTTACCATTTTTAAGGATTCTATCTTTTTTATGTGTGACTGATGAAGCTTTTGAGTATTGTGCTCCTAACTTCATTTTTCTCCATAAGCCCTGTGATTTTTATTGCTTGGTTTTCTTTAGCACAGTGATTTTTTTTTAGGAACACATATGCCACATTCTATCAGAACTGGCTGTACTTTCTACACTCTATTTCTAGGAAGTTCTCCAGAAGAGTGCATCCCAATTGGCCAATCAGTGACTTGCTTATTAACAGACGGATTAAATGGCTTTTCTCTCTTCCCTGGCTCACTTCTCCCACTCCTTCTTTGTGCTTCCTTGGATCACTTTTCATGTAAGCCACTTTCTCCCAAGTCCTTGTCTCAGGCTCTAATTCTGGGGGAACAAATTAAGACAACAGGTTCCTGCCCTCAGGGAGCATACATCCTAATTTGGTAGAGAAACTATGATCAAGCAAATAAATGAGCAAACAACAAGCAAACAAGATAAATACAGATTGGGGTGTTTTATGTAGAAAATAGCCAGGGTGATGAGAGAAAAAAAATGGGGGGTCACTTTAAAAAGGATTCAGGGAAGGGCTCTCTGAGGAGGAGACATTTGACTTGAGCCATGAAGGATGAAAATGAGCCAACCAGGGTAAAATGGTGATGGTGTTATAATGAGAAATACTAGAGGCAAACCACTCAATGGAAAAGGACCAGTGTGGTACATAATGTAGTTATGTCAGTACTTGAGGATGTGTTGGGCACTGCAGTGCTTGTCATTTCTCTTACTGGTATGACAACAACCAGTACAAGTACACTATGTCTTGATAAAGCCACATTGTACTCACTGTATGGAAGGGTCCACAGGCTGCCAGCATTTGTGAGTCAGCATAGGTGGGTAGAAACGCTAGCAACTCGCTGCCTCATTTGTTTTCCCTGCCCTTTACTGCTATGAAAATAGAATTTTCAGAGAAAGATAAGAACCAACAAGTGTGGTATAAAACTACAATATGTTGTACAGATAAAGCATCTAAAATGATCCTGGGGATCCTCAAGTCCCCGGTAGCGGGTCTCAAGGAACAGTGATGGCTTTGACATTGCATTGACAGTTGTCATGGAGAGTGGTCACAGTCACGATGCTGATTGATCATCAACCCTCAGTGCAGAAAAAAAAAAGAAAAATATTCTCAACTCTTAGACTTCTTGCCAGTTTGGAAGAAACACATAATTTGAACATTCGTTACAGGACTGGCTCCTAAAACTTAAGGTATCTTATCAAAAAGAAAGGAACAGAGGGAAGAAAGGATGGGTCAAGAGAAATGACATTGTGAGTGTCCCCACGTCATCACTCTTCGGCACATTCTACATGTTATCCTACTCATCTTCACAGTAACCATATGCGATAGTCTACCCAACTTTTATATACAAGGAAACTGAATCTTGGAGAGGTTCCACAATTTGCCCAAGTTCACAGAGCTCCTTCAAACCAAAGTGTATCTGGCTTCATGCTAACAGAGAAAAAAATCAGTTACTAATATAGACTGAGTGGATATGAGTAATTTTAAAGAAAAGAACAAACATGGGGAAAAAATGAGTGCCAGCTTTAAGGCTTCGTTTAGAAAGGGTTGGAAAGGAGAGAAGACAAGAAATGCTGCAGTGGGACCTGAGGTTGTCTCAAGTGTATTGTATGGTGTTTAGTAGTGGATCATCACCTCTGCTAAGATACACGGTGTTGGGCTTACTGTCAGTAATTAAAAATTTGTGCTGATTCTGAAGAATTTTATGGACATAGTAGGGAAGTCAAACTGATATAATTGTTCTGCTAATTGCTAAGCAGCCTCAGTATCATGGCAGGTGTTTGCATTTGTGTAGTTAGGAAGAGGGCCAGAATATCATTTGTAAGAAATCCTACACTAAAATTTAAGTGAGAACTGTATCAGTTGACTAAATTCTGTCTCATAAAGCAGGTGGTTTGAAATTTTTTTTTTTTTTTTTTTTTTCTTTTGGTGATATGTGGGCCTCTCACTGTCGCGGCCTCTCCCGTTGCGGAGCACAGGCTCCGGATGCGCAGGCTCAGCGGCCATGGCTCACGGGCCCAGCCGCTCCGCGGCATGTGGGATCTTCCCGGAACAGGACATGAACGTGTGTCCCCTGCATCGGCAGGCGGACTCTCAACCACTGCGCCACCAGGGAAGCCCTGAAATTTTTTTATGTTATAAGATTTTATTAAGATGCAATTTCTCTAGCTCTTTTTCTACCATCTTCATGACAGTGCACTGATATACATCTAGATTTGTCTATCTAGTCTTTTTTTTTGCACATTTAGGAATGAGGCGGTTAATGAGCTAATAGGATTACTTAATATGGAAAAGTATGCAGCTAAAGTAAAACCCATCAAAGCAGCACCATTTTGTTTTCCCTGCCCTTTACTGCTATGAAAATAAAGGGCAGGGAGAACAAATGAGGCAGTGAGTTGCTAGCGTTTCTACCCACCTATGCTGACTCACAAATGCCAAGTGTGAACTTCGGTCTTGCAGGCTGTGGTCCCTTCCATACAGTGAGTATAACATGGCTTTATCAAGACATAGTGTACTTGTACTGGTTGTTGTCATACCAGTAAGGGAAATGACAAGCACTGTAGTGTCCAACACATCCTCAAGTATTGATATAACTTCATTATGTACCACACTGGTCCTTTTCCATCAAGTGATTTGCCTCTAGTATTTAACATTTCCAAGCTTTCCTTCCCCGTTCTTCATCTCTTTTTCTTCCTTTAAACTCTTCTTAAATTTATCTCCATATATTTCATATTTAACTCCATAAATTTATTCATAAATTTAAAATTAAAAAAAATTTATCTTCATTCTTTTTAAAAATCCTTTTCTTATTTGCATTATACTGCACTACTGTACTTTGTGTTTAGTCTTCAAGTTGGCATATTTTCTGTGACAATAGGGATTCTCTGTGCATAAATGCTGTTTGAAATTTTTTATGTTCTACTTGAAAGACAAAACCCTATTACTGACAGAATGTCCTGTTGGTCAAATAGGTTAATCAAGATATCAGGAAGTTTGGGGAAATTGCTACAAACATACACTGCACTGTATTATTTTTTTCATAACTGTTTTACTAATATGAAGAAGGTGAAGAAGGAAGTAACTGTGCTAATCTTTATCTGAGCCATGTCTTTCCAGGAAACATCAGACAGTTAAGATATCCTCTCACCATTTTGTTTTCTGAAGTCTCCTCATCATTTTATGTTTCAACAAACTGGCTAACCTAAGAACAAAGGACCTACCCTCTCTCATACTCCAAAAAATGACTCACCTCCACCTCTCCTCAGTGATTCAGATTAGACCCATCTCTGTTCTTCTTCGTGACTCCTGTAAGACTCACTGATAATTTTCCTGTTTACCTGCCTCTATAAAACTGTTCTTCATTAATGAACATTCTCACTATTGCAAAAGCCTTAATAGAATCATATCCTTAATTGTCCAGTGCCTTTTGTCTTTCAAAGAGAGTTGAATAACTTGGAAGAGACACTTGAATTTACACTTGGCAAAGGCTTTTACCTCACCCATTCTTCTTTGAGTGAAGAACATGGCATGTAGCAACTAGCTGGCTGTTCACAAATTCTTGGCACCAATATGGCTCCTAAAGCAGAGGACACTGTGTTGAAGTTCATCACCACCAAGTGATATGAGTTGAGTATCATAGGATGACCTTCTACTCCAGAGTATCTTATTCCTACCTCACTGGTACACACTCACAGACCTAGCAAAAAGACATGCAAAGGTTTCAGTTCAGCGACTAACATGTAGTGAATGTTCTATTAATAGTACTTTTTGCTATTATTGTTAACCAAGTACTCACAATTCTTCTAGTAAATTACACTTTCTTTGGCTTGGAAGGCCTTCTATATCTGAGATACTCACTAGTAAATGCAAATCCTCTTGGAATGGGTGACATCTGAACCTATTATTGGAAAAGTTCTAGATTAGTATGAATTACAACAACAGAGGAGCCAAAGCATTCTCTGTAGTAATGGGTGGCCAAGAAAGGAGAAGGTGCCACAAACAATCTGTTTATAATATGGCCTTCTACTGGTTGCTCAGGGTCATGGCTACATGTTAGAGTTTCATGTTATTATTAACAGAATAACAAATTTATACTTTATACTCAGATGTGCACAGAAAACATACTTTGCTTACTTTCTATAATGTATTGATATCTAACTTTACTTAAAAACATCCCACCACCACATTACATATATATCCATTCTACTGATAAAAAAAAAATCTATATATATTTAATATATACAGATATATCTTTTTCCTTTTGTATCTATTCCAGAAAAAAAACTAACTAGATGTAGTTCAATCTGTTGAACTCATTCCAATCTGATAACTTAATCTCTGTCTCTTTCATGTCAAAACAAATCTTTAAGATCCCTTCCTCTTCCTCCCTATTCCTTTCCCAGATAGATAGCCCCAGAGGGCAAAATTGCCCCTAGTTGAGAACAACTGGTCTACCATTGATCTATTTATATTTGAGCTTTGTCATTTTTCAGCTCTATGTAACCTTGGTTAGGTCACGCCACTACTGTAACCCTTAGATACCTCATCTATAAAATGTGTATAATAATAACTACTGCACGGGAGTGTTGTGAAGACTAAGTGACAAATAAGGCTTATATGAAATTGTATCTGAGGGGAGTGGGGAATGAAGACTGGACCTTTGATCCACATGGTAACTTTTATGCTCCTTGGCAAATGCTGTGGTGTGGCTAATTTGGGCTACCCTCCGAACCAGTAATTGCTGGTCCTGTTCAGCTATTGAAGCCATCTTGTCTCAGGCACTTGTCCTTGGTCAGGAAGTCTTCACACATGGTGGCTGCTTTGTCCAGATCCCAGGCCTTTGTAGATTTACCAACTTATCAATTTCTCTGGGCTCTTCAACCGGAGCACACAGAACACCTGAACTCCCTATGCTTTATACAGGGCTTGGGAACCAGAAGCATTTCAAAGATTTTCTAGACACTTCCTTTGTGCTATACAATGTTCCCACATCATGATGGATGTGACTGTGTTGAGCTACACATAGAGGTTTGTGTCTTTCCCAGAAAGATATCCGTTGCCAGTGCTCTCCAGTCCCCCATCCATTTCAGCATTTCTCCCATTCTACTTTCACATCCTCCATTTCCCACTTTGGAAGATGGAAAGCAAGGACACATGTGTCTGATCTTTCTACCCTCTCCACATGTCTGTCTGCTCTTGGTTACAATACACTGGGGCCATAATGGGTGAAATTTCTTTATTTTTACCATCCTATTTAAGGCAGAAACCACCCAACATCCACTTCCATGTCCCATTTTCCACTGGGACAGTGGATCCTAAGGACTTGAAGAGACTCTGCTGGCTAGGACAAACGGGCATCTCCATGGTAAGCAGCATGAGAGAAAACCAGATGGACTACTCTCAAATGCACTGTATGAGACTCTCGGTATTTAACATGATTCTCTGGAGTAAACACCAAAAGCAATTGAGCTCTAGTTCCCCAGAAGGCCAGCTGGATGAGGGCTCTTTTTTGACCTGCACTGAATTTAATTAGATTAAAAAAATAAAGACATAAGACATCTCTTGCAAAGCTTAATTTGTGGACAACTCACATCTGCTATGAAATGTTGTTCCTCTCCACTATAAGTTTAAAATTTCTGATGTTTTGCTTAATATGCACAAGGACTAATGACATAAATTGATATTTTTAACTTAAAATAGATTTCTTCTTCCTCAAAGTGCAATTTTAACTGATTTACATTTGCATGCTTTGCACAGGCTTTCATAGTTATTTATTTCTCTGAAGGAAATCGAACATTTGCAATTTATTATGCTAGAATATCCTTGAGTTTCCCCATCATCATATAGTATGATAAGTATGTCATAGTTGCTGTATCTATATTTTTAACAGTTGTGGCTTTTAAGAATTTGAGGATTTTAGAGACAAGACATACTTAACTTACACATTAATTCTTTACGCTGTGCAAAATATCTAAATCAATACACATTTTAGAAGAAAAAAATCAATACTGCCCAAACTCCAGTGAGTAGAACATGTCCTTGTGCTTCAGGTAAGTGCTGAAGTTCTGTGGGGAGACGCATAATTGGGTTGATTCTGTTTTTGGCTTTGTGATACATCTTGATTATGATACGTGTTATATTACCATTGTCACTCGTTGCGAGAAACCTATGCATTCAGGATCAGAGCCACATTTTCACTGTATATGTTTAGTGTGTGAGGGACATCTTGGGTCATCTGCTTAAAGATATGAGGAAGTGACTATAAGAAGAAAACGTTAAAGGTGTTTTGTAAACTGATGATTTATTTATTCATTTTCATTTACCAGACCATGGTAATAGAGAAGTATAGTGTTTTACCTAACCCTGGAAAAAAGAAGGAACATCAGAAATAACTGAATTCTAATTCCCCAGCAACAGACCAGATGAGGGCCCTCCATTGACCTCTACTGAATTCAGTTTAATTAAAAGAAAATAAATAAATGAGACATTTCCTGCAAACAACTCAAAATGTTAATGTAAATTTGTTATAACTAGATAAAGGAGTACAACTATAATCTCATTAGACGTTACCCCCCAAATCATATTTCTTTAAACATTAGTGTATTTTCTATAGTTTAGAGTCAATTGTTTGTTTGAAAAGTTAGGCATCCCTAACTTCTCAAGCCAGGGTTGCTGCATGTGTTCTTTTCAGTTATAATTAGGTGCCAAGGTGCATCCAGGTGGATCAGTTGGGGTTCACAGGTATTCCTCTTCATCACCTCCTATGGACTTAATTGTGTCTCCTCCCAAAATTCATTTGTTGAAGCCCTAACCCCTCAATGTGACTGTCTTTGGAGATGGGGCTTTTAGGAGGTAATTAAGCTTAAATGAGGCCATAAGGGTTGAGTCCTAATCCGATAGGATTAGTGACCTTACAAGAAGAGGGAGAGAGAGAGAGAGATCTCTGTCCATGTGCATGCCTCAGGGAAAAGCCATGTGAACACACACTGAGAAGGCAGCCATCTGCGAGCCAGGAAAAATCCCTCGTCAAAGCTCAACCATGCAGGCACTCTGCTCTCCGGCTATCAGCATCTAGAAGTGTGAGAAATTGATTCCTCTTGTTTAAGCCTCCCAATCTACAGTATCTTGTTACGGTAGCCTGAGCTAAGACAACACCGTTTTGTAAAAGCATCCCTACCTCTTTCTAATCAGTGTCTATTGCCTCTGGTGATATGATGATGACTCTTCTTGCCTGCTGGCCCTTGGTCACAAGGAATCCAAAGAGCCACGATGGCAGCTGTAGCTCGTAGTTCAGTGAGTCCCTTGCGGTGTCCCAAGAGTGCACCCTGTTTTGGAGACTATATCCTCTAACCCTATAGAAACCAGAGTTGCCAGGATAGAGAGCATAATTTTTTAAGTAGGTGTTTGGGAGTGATGGTAAGAGGGGCCAATCCTTCTAGCACCCCTCAGTTCTCAGATCAATGCATTCTTATTGGGATCACAGTGCCATGTATAGCTTTCTGATTTAGTACATATATAATGAGTCCTGAATGATGACACCAACTTCTTGCAGAGTACTGCTTCCAAGCTGACACTTTAACACTGTCTTCAACAGGCCATCCCTATATTAGAGGAGACTAGCTGCTTCTGGATGTTGCAGTATGAGATGTAACCAGTGGATCGCAACCTTATAGGCCCATTCTTGCATATTCTTTGCTGTAAAATGGGTCCTTGGGTTGAATGCTGCATTATGTGGAATTTAATGCCTGAGGATCATGCATTCCCTAAACCCATGGCTAGTGGTTCTGGCTGAAGTTTTGCAGGCAGGAAAGGCAAATCCATACCTGGGAGAGGTATCCATCTGTGTGAGGATAAACAACTGGCACTTCCAGGACAGAATGTCTAGTGTAGTTAACTTTACATCCAGTGACCACTTGATCTCCTTGAGGAATTGTGCCATATTAGTGGCTCAGTGTTGGTCTTTGTTGCTGACATGTTGGACATTCAGGGGCAGCAGTAACTAGACTGACCTTGGCAAGCGCACTGCTAGAGTAAATGATATTTTAGGTACCTGCATGCAGGGATTTGATCAGTTTCTTTTTTCGGTTATTAGCATAACTTTCAACCATCATGTATCATATTTCCAATGTTTTTTTTTTTTTAAATCTACCCTTTTACCATGCAGGCTGACAAAATAACTGTCAAAGCAGAGAGGTGCCATGCTAAAGAGATTCATAGATTTGGCAGAAATATAAAGGTTTTGTGCTTCAAAGCAAGAAATGTCACCAACTGACTGGGTGTGCTTTGGCACCTTGATATATATGTTTTCCCACATCAAAAGTATGTGTAAGCATATCCAATCTTATTCTCGGAAGTTTTTATGAAAAATATTACCTAGTGGAAAACAAGACATATTTTTTTCTGTTAGTTTCTCAGTGTGAATACATTTTATTCTTATGGCTTAATAGGTATAGGATACAAATACTTCTTGAATTTGCCATTGTTTGCCTTGATAAAACAGAGTCAGTACAGTTTTTTTTTTTTTGATTAAGGATTCTTTTTCACTCTGTGTTCAAACTACCTCTCACATCTATTGGCTTTAAACTAATCTCAGCATCTGTCTACAGGGTTCTTCACTGTTTACTGTTTCCTCCGTATATCGTTTCATCCATCTGTGAAAATCCCAGTTTTTCTTCTGCTGCTTTTTTCCCTGAGATAAATTTTCTCCTTCCTTTAGAGTAAAATTCATCAAAATAGGTATTTCATTTAGAATATGAGTAGTAATGTATATCAAACTTTCTTCATTGTTATACAAATTGAACTAGTAATACTAACATATATATTTGATTTATTATTTACAAATATATGTACCTATATAATATAATATATTTACTATACCATGCTCTGAAAATCTGTTTAATAATTTTAAATGTTTTGTTTGGTAGTGAAAGCTACACTCTCTTAAGAAACCACTCCTTAGGAAATCTAGAAGTACTGCTGAATTTAAATTCAAGTAACATGGCTACAAGCTAATTACTATGTTATGTGTTAAAAGGAAGTATTTTTCTTATTTAAAACTGAGAAAAATGTATCTCTTGAGGAAAGAGTTGTTTCTAAATAAAATCTCTACTTCCTATCCCATTTATTCTTTATCTCAATACATTCTGAATTTTCCTCTATCATTCAATTTAATTAACTTTGCCAAGGTCACAAATGTTTCCCAAATCCAGTGAACACTTATTAGTTCTTATCTCACTCAGTGGACTTAGGTTTTCATAGTTGAACAATCCTCCTTTGTAAATCACATTTCTATCTTGGCTTTCATGATGCCATGTTCAAATGTTTGTTTTGTTTTTCTCCTTTCTTACCTCCCTGGCCCCTATAATTTGATCTCCATTTCTGGCTCATCAAAATGTGGCGCAGTGTTCTATGAAGCCGAACTTGGTCTTACACACCTGGCCAATTATATTGGCCAGCTATTGCTGTAGAACAAACAAGTACAAAATTTCAGTGGCATATGATATTAAAAATTTGCTTCTTCCTACGTGTGTGTGGGTTGGCTGGAGAGGCTCTGCTGACCTTGGCTGGGCTTGGTCATGCATCCGTAGACTGGGGGTTGGATAGATAGATGGAATTAGCTGGGCAGCTTTGATTCAAACTGAAGGTCTGCCAATAAGGCAGGTGGCTGTGATTTAGGTGTCTCCCATTCTTCTAGATTGCTGGGCTAGACAGAGCATGTTCTTCTTGTGAAGATGGCAGAGGTGTAACGGGGAAAGCCAAAGCATACATTGTTTGTAAAGATTAGATTCAGAACTGGCACACTACCAATTCCATCCTTATTCCACTGATCAAAGAACATCAAGAGTACGAAGTCAAGAAACATCAAGATACACTCTGCCTTTCGTGCAAGAAAGTGAATTATTATGTGACAAAGGATGTGGTTGTAAGGATAAAGAATTGGAACCATAACTCAACCTACCATACTAAACTTACTTACTTTTGCCCCATAGCAGGATCTTTGCACATAATGTTCCCACTTTCTGGAATATTCTTCCTTTTAATATTTGCCTAACTGTGTTTTATGCAAGACTCATCTTTTCAGAACTATCTTTTCTGACCCTTATGGAATAATCAGCAATCTCCTCTCACTTATTCACAGTACCCTATTGTTTCCTTATAGCAATGTGTAGTATTCTATGTATTATTTTATTTGTGTTTTTGGTTGTTTCTTCCTCCACAATTCAAGCTTCATGAGAGCAAAGAGGAGGTTTGTCATGTTCATCACTGTCCCTCAGCACCTAATGCAAGTTCTTGCATATGGTATTTAGTCAATAAATATTTGTTGAGAAATAAAATTAAAAATATGACTGGGCTATTTGTTATTTTTTTATTGCAACGTTACAGGAAAAAAGGTAGAATCAAAAACATTATACCTAGCTTTTTATGCCCTAAATATTTCTTTGTTGTGGTTGAAAGGACAAGGCCAGTAAGACAGTTATTAAGGATAATGAAGTCTTATTTTCGTTTTCTTTTCTTCTCCTTTTTGTTTCAGATATTTTGTTACTGTTAGAAAAATTTCATTTTCTAACCTACAGTGAAATAACATCACAAAAGCAAAGAGACCAGTTAGAACATTATTGGAATTGTCAAGATGAGATAATTACTTGGAGTAGATTGGCAAAACAAATAGGAGATTTGGGAGGAAGATAGTTCTACCATGAACATGTAGAGTTGAAGGGGTTTATGAAACATCTAGTAGGCCATTGGGAAGGTAGGCCCAAGAAAGATATC
Organism: Delphinus delphis; assembly: GCF_949987515.2. Lineage (NCBI taxonomy): Eukaryota > Metazoa > Chordata > Mammalia > Artiodactyla > Delphinidae > Delphinus > Delphinus delphis. Next base: position 68,695,812 of record NC_082689.1, read on the forward strand.
TAGTAGGTCTCAAGAAATATAGGCCGGAGAAATAAATTTGTTAAATGTTAATAGATAGTAATTGTAGCCATGGCAGTGGGTAATATTGTCTCTAGAGAATAAGTAAAGAGAGAGAATGAAAGATGAACTTTTTCCTAAAAAGCTCCAACATTTAAAGTTTAGTTGGAGAAGATGAAACAAAAAATGAAAATGAGAATACACAATTAAAAAGGTAGGAGGAACACTATGCCATCACAGATCACAATGGAAGACAATGTTTTCTGAAAGAGAAAATAGTAAACTAGGTTGACTGCTGTTGAAAGGTTAAATACAATATGAGAAGAAGAGTATCCATTGGATATGGACATGTAGAAGGCCTGTTTTATGCTATCAAGAGCAGATCAGAGGTGTCCTGTGGGTGGAAGCTAGAATGGAGTAGACGGCATATCAAATAAGGGCCAGAAATAAAGTAAGCAGGTGTAGATTTCTCTCTGAGAAGTTTCTCCAGGAAGGGGAAGAGGTATGAATGTAAAATTATCATTCCTCCATATAAGTCTTATATCACTCCTGGGATCTTCCTCTTCTCCCTTGTCACATGAAGTAGTCAAATATCTAGATATGGACTAGTTAGCCCTGGGTTTGACTCTTAGCCCCACCAATTACCAGTTATTTTATTTAAGCGCTAAGCCTCAGTTCCTCATATGTAAAAATGGGGATAATAATACCAAATCTACTGTCATCCATAAGTATCAAAGACATGATTCATGAGAATATGGCTGTCATAGAGGACATGCTTCATAAAAATTTGATTTTAAAAGGGTAAATTACAAATACTTTAGAAACAAAGTACACTTTGTCAAACTGAGGGCCTTTTAAGATATTTTAAAAATTAATTTCTTGTCTTTCACTTTGGTTCTATACTTTGTTTTACTCTTCTGTGATAGTATTTTCATTTCTCTTCACCTTTTCTCTCTTCATTAGTATCCATTCCATCAAGGTTTGGAAATACTTTATGTTCTTTGTCCTCCCTTTGACTTTCTGATTACCTGAACTTTTCTCCCTGGGTGCCTCCAGTATCCTTACATAATAGTTGCAATGTAGGTGATTCCCCAGACTGCATTTCCTTCCCTTACACCCCAATCTCTCTGGGCAGGTATTTATTTATGTCATTTGTTACTTATCTCTTGGGGGCCTATTAATTTTAAACACTAAACAAAATGGTTCAGTAGCTTACTCTCACACAGCATGTATTTCATGATGGACAGTTATTCTGTGTCAAGCACTGTCATATATAACACCCTTTTTTTTCTTATAATAACCCTATGAGGTATGTAATTAGTATTATCCTCATTTTGTCGATGAGGAAACTAAAGTGCAGAGAGGTTGAGAAACTTGTCCAAGAAACACAGTTACTAAATGGTGAAATTATTATGCTCTACAGGTCCATAGACTCTTGTTGCAACTCCAAAATCCAAAAATTCTAAAAACCATACATTTTAAAATTCATTTTCTGGCAAGAGAAACTTAACCTTAACATGACAGTCCAGGTGCCTAAGACAGCAGTAATATCAAGACAAAACTTTTTTCAGCATAAGGACACCCAAACATGTTTGCAGGTGGAAGGGAAGGTACTCATGGAAGAAAAAGAAAATACATTATTTCGACACATATATACTTAACTATATTTTTTCTACTTGACACTATGCTGAGTTCTGAGTATTCAGTGATGAACTCAGCATCGTCTCTGGCCTCATGGAGTCCATATTCCATAGAGGATAGAACAAGATTTCAGAGGAGGCAGGAGGAGGTGGGATTAAGCAGAGTGTGATGCAAAGTGTGGTCCAGTGATGGCAGCATCAGCACCACCTGGGAGCCTTGCAGAAATGCGAATTCCCAGGCTCTCAGGCACACTGCATCAGAGTCTCTGCCAGTGAGGCCTTGGAATCTGTGTACTAACACACTCTTTACCTGATTCCTATGCACACTCAAGTGTGAGAATCACTGATCTAGAGCACATGTAGATGGATCAGCCTTGTTAGGAAGAAAGAAACGAATGGGAAAAGATAGTGAAGTCCTGAGGTATGGTGAAATGAGACACGGTAGATTACACCAGATGTTGACTTTTTATTGAAGTAGGAGTGAGGTCACCTGCTGAGCATATACTCCCTGCTTTTGGTCCCTCTGCAGTTATATCTCCCACTATGTCCCTACATAATCTGCACTCTAGCCAGTGTTTCCTAAACACAACTAGCACCCTTTCTATCTCCTAGTCTTTCCCATTTATCTGAAGTGCCTTCCTGTTCCTCTAAATTTATTGAGGTGTCCCCTCCCCACTTTGAGTCAGTGTAGCCTTCTCATAGAAATGCCTTTCTTAGGAATTCCTGTTGCAGCCTGTAGAATATAGGTTTACTACAGTACAGACTCTGAAGCCAGGTGAATGGGTTTATATCTCCTCTACAACTTAACATGTGATTTGGGGGAAAGTTCTAAGTTGACTGAACTTCAGTTTCTTCATTGTAAATTGGAGATGATAATAGTATCTACCTCACAGGTACACTTGGCACATAGTAAGCAATCTTTAAATGTTAGCATTTATTGTTTATTACCTATTCCATGCTTGCTGTCAGCATATGCTATCTACATAGTTATTTTCTATATATATATCTCTATATAAACATGCATACATCATACATTATATATGTATACACACATATATGTCACACACATGCACATACAGGTTCTCTTTTTACTTGAAAGTCAGGGCTGAATCTTAGTTGCACAACTCCATCTATCTCCAAACAGCTGTCTGAGGAGTTAATAAATGCACTGAATAAATGATGATATAATAGTTCTCCATTTTATGCTTTCTGTTTTGAGTTCTGGTCCAGATCATCCCTCTTAACATATCCTACACAGTATCTCAAAACTGTATTTCATATTATTGCTTTGATGGGTTCATTATTAGCCTCAGAGGAGGAACCAGTGATATGATAAGAACACTGAGCCTTGAATTTGAACACATCTATTTCAGGGTTTTTCAATCTCAGCACTATTGGTGCTTTAAGGCACCGATTGTATTGGCACTGTGAAGTTATACAGAGGATAATTATGTGTCCTTTGTATTGAAGAATGTTTGTCAGTATCCCTAGCTTCTACATACTGGATGCCACTAGTGCCCCCTTTTTTTTTTTTCAATTTTTGAATTTTATTTATTTTTTTATACAACAGGTTCTTATTAGTCATCAACTGTATACACATCAGTGTATACATGTCCATCCCAATCGCCCAATTCATCCCCACGCCCTCACGGCTTTCCCCCCCTTAGTGTCCATACGTTTGTTCTCTACATCTGTGTCTCAACTTCTGCCCTGCAAATCAGTTCATCTGTACCATTTTTTTAGGTTCCACATACATGCGTTAATATACGATATTTGTTTTTCTCTTTCTGACTTACTTCACAATGTATGACAGTCTCTAGATCCATCCACGTCTCAACAAATGACCCAATTTCGTGCCTTTAAATGGCTGAGTAATATTCCATGGTATATATGTACCACATCTTCTTTATCCATTCGTCTGTCGATGGGCATTTAGGTTGAATCCATGACCTGGCTATTGTAAATAGTGCTGCAATGAACATTGGGGTGCATGTCTTTTTGAATTATGTTTTTTCTCTGGGTATATGCCCAGTAGTAGGATCATATGGTAATTTTATTTCTAGTTTTTTAAGGAACCTCCATACTGTTCTCCATAGTGGCTGTATCAATTTACATTCCCACCAACAATGCAAGAGGGTTCCCTTTTCTCCACACCCTCTCCAGCATTTGTTGTTTGTAGATTTTCTGATGATGCCCATTCTAACTGGTGTGAGGTGATACCTCATTGTAGTTTTGATTTGCATTTCTCTAATAATTAGTGATGTTGAGCAGCTTTTCATGTGTTTCCTGGCCATCTGTATGTCGTCTCTGGAGAAATGTCTATTTAGGTCTTATGCCCATTTTTGGATTGGGTTGTTTGTTTCTTTAATATTGAGCTGCATGAGCTGTTTATATATTTTGGAGATTAATCCTTTGTCCGTTGACTCGTTTGCAAGTATTTTCTCCCATTCTGAGGATTGTCTTTTCGTCTTGTTTATGGTTTCCTTTGCTGTACAAAAGTTTTGAAGTTTCATTAGGTCCCATTTGTTTATTATTGTTTTTCTTTCCATTACTCTAGGAGGTGGGTCAAAACAGATCTTGCTGTGATTTATGTCAAAGAGTGTTCTTCCTATGTTTTCCTCTAAGAGTTTGATAGTGTCTGGTCTTACATTTAGGCCTCTAATCCATTTTGAGTTTATTTTTGTGTATGGTGTTAGGAAGTGTGCTAATTTCATTCTTTTACATGTAGCTGTCCAGTTTTCCCAGCACAACTTATTGAAGAGACTGTCTTTTCTCCGTTGTATATCCTTGCCTCCTTTGTCATAGATTAGTTGACCATAGGTGCGTGGGTTTATCTCTGGGCTTTCTATCTTGTTGCATTGATCTATGTTTCTGATTTTGTGCCAGTATCATATTGTCTTGAATACTGGAGCTTTGTAGTGTAGTCTGAAGTCAGGGAGTCTGATTCCTCCAGCTCTGATTTTTTCCCTCAAGACTGCTTTGTCTATTTGGGGTCTTTTGTGTCTCCATACAAATTTCAAGATTTTTTGTTCTAGTTCCTTAAAAAAATACCATTGGTAATTTGATAGGGATTGCATTGAATCTGTAGATTGCTTTGGGTAGTAAAGTCATTTTCACAATATTGACTCTTCCAATCCAAGAACATGGTATATCTCTCCATCTTTGTGTGTCATCTTTGATTTCTTTCATCAGTGTCTTATAGTTTTCTGCATACAGTTCTTTTGTCTCCCTAGGTAGGTTTATTCCTAGGCATTTTATTCTTTTTGTTGCAATGGTAAATGGGAGTGTTCCCTTAATTTCTCTTTCTGATCTTTCATTGTTAGTGTATAGGAATGCAAGAGATGTCTGTGCATTAATTTTGTATCCTGCAACTTTACCAAATTCATTGATTAACTCTAGTAGTTTTCTGGTGGCATCCTTAGGGTTATCTAAGTATAGTATCATCATCTGCAAACAGTGACAGTTTTACTTCTTCTTTTCCAATTTGTATTCCTTTTCTTTTTCTTCTTTGACAGCCATTGCTAGGACTTCCAAAACTATGTTGAATAATAGTGGTGAGAGTGGACATCCTTGTCTTGTCCCTGATCTTAGAGGAAATGCTTTCAGTTTTTCACCATTGAGAATGATGTTGGCTGTGGGTTTGTTATATATGGCCTTTATTATGTTGAGGTCGGTTCCCTCTATGCCCACTTTCTGGAGAGTTTTTATCATAAATGGGTGTTGAACTTTGTCAAAAGCTTTTTTTGCATCTATTGAGAGGATCATATGGTTTTTCTTCTTCAATTTGTTAATATGGTGTATCACATTGATTGATTTGTGTATATTGAAAAATGCTTGCCTCCCTGGGGTAAATCCCAGTCGATCATGGTGTATGATCCTTTTAATGTATTGTTGGATTCTGTTTGCTAGTATTTTGTTGAGGATTTTTGCATCTATATTCATCAGTGATACTGGTCTGTAAGTTTCTTTTTTTGTAGGATCCTTGTCTGGTTTTGGTATTAGGGTGATGGTGGTCTCATAGAATGAGTTTGGCAGTGTTCCTTCCTCTTCAATTTTTTGGAAGAGTTTGAGAAGGATGGATGTTAGCTCTTCTCTAAATGTTTGATAGAATTCACCTGTGAAGCCATCTGGTCCTGGACTTTTGTTTTTTGGAAGATTTTTAATCACAGTTTCAATTTCATTACTTGTGATTTGTCTGTTCATATTTTCTATATCTTCCTGGTTCAGTCTTGGAAGGTTGTGATTTTCTAAGAATTTGTTCATTTCTTCCAGGTTGTCCATGTTATTGGCATAGAGTTGCTTGTAGTAGTCTCTTAGGATGCTTTGCATTTCTCTGGTATCTGTTGTAACTTCTCCTTTTTCATTTCTAATTTTATTGATTTGAGTCCTCTTTTTCTTGGTGAGTCTGGCTAATGTTTTATCAATTTTGTTTATCTTCTCAAAGAACCAGCTTTTAGTTTTATTGATATTTGCTGTTGTTTTCTTTGTTTCTATTTCATTTATTTCTGCTCTGATCTTTATGATTTCTTTCTTCTGCTAACTTTGGGTTTTGTTTGCTCTTCTTTCTCTAGTTCCTTTAGGTGTAACATTAGATTGTTTATTTGAGATTTTTCTTGTTTCTTGAGATAGGCTTATGTAGCTATGCACTCCCTCTTAGAACTGCTTTTGCTGCATCCCATGTGTTTTGGATCGTCCTGTTTTCATTGTCATTTATCTCTAGGTATTTTTTGATTTCCTCTTTGATTTCGTCAGTGATCTCTTGGTTATTTAGTAACGTATTGTTTAGCCTCCATGTGTTTGTGTTTTTTACGTTTTTTCCCCTGTAATTCATTTCTAATCTCATAGCATTGTGGTCAGAAAAGATGCTTGATATGATTTCAATTTTATGAAATTTACTGAGGCTTGATTTGTCACCCAAGATGTGATCTATCCTGGAGAATGTTCTGTGCACACTTGAGAAGAAAGTGTAGTCTGCTGTTTTTGGATGGAATGTCCTATAAATATCACATAAATCTCTCTGGTCTATTGTGTCATTTAAAGCTTCTGTTTCCTTATTTATTTTCATTTTGGATGATCTGTCCATTGGTGTAAGTGAGGTGTTAAAGTCCCCCACTATGACTGTGTCACTGTCGATTTCCTCTTTTATAGCGGTTAGCAGTTGCCTTGTGTATTGAGGTGCTCCCATGTTGGGTGCATATATATTTATAATTGTTATATCTTCTTCTTGGACTGATCCCTTGATCATTATGTAGTGTCCTGCCTTGTCTCTTGTAACATTCTTTATTTTAAAGTATATTTTATCTGATGTGAGTATTGCTACTCTAGCTTTCCTTGATTTCCATTTGCATGGAATATCTTTTTCCATCCTCTCACTTTCAGTCTGAATGTGTCCCTAGCTCTGAAGTTGGTCTCTTGTAGACAGCATATATATGGGTCTTGTTTTTGTATCCATTCAGCAAGCCTGTGTCTTTTGGTTGGAGCATTTAATCCATTCATGTTTAAGGTAACTATAGATATGTATATTCCTATGACCATTTTCTTAATTGTTTTGGGTTTGCTTTTGTAGGTCCTTTTCTTCTCTTGTTTTCCCACTTAGAGAAGTTCCTTTAGCATTTGTTGTAGAGCTGGTTTGGTGGTGCTGAGTCCTCTTAGCTTTTTCTTGTCTGTAAAGCTTTTGATTTCTCTGTTGAATCTGAATGAGATCCTTGCCGGGTCGAGTAATCTTGGTTGTAGGCTCTTCCCTTTCATCACTTTAAGTATATCATGCCACTCCCTTCTGGCTTGTAGAGTTTCTGCTGAGAAATCAACTGTTAACCTTATGGGAGTTCCCTTGTATGTTATTTGTCATTTTTCCCTTGCTGCTTTCAATAATTTTTCTTTGTCTTTAATTTTTACCAATTTGATTACTTTGTGTCTTGGCATGTTTCTCCTTGGGTTTATCCTGTATGGGACTCGCTGCGCTTTCTGGACTTGGGTGGCTATTTCCTTTCCCATGTTAGGGAAGTTTTTGACTATAATCTCTTCAAATATTTATTCTGGTCCTTTCTCTCTTCTCCTTCTGGGGCCCATATAATGCGAATGTTGTTGCATTTAATGTTGTCCCAGAGGTCTCTTAGGCTGTCTTCATTTCCTTTCATTCTTTTTTCTTTATTCTGTTCCACAGCAGTGAATTCCACCATTCTGTCTTCTAGGTCACTTATCTGTTCTTCTGTCTTAGTTATTGTGCTATTGATTCCTTCTAGTGTAATTTTCATTTCAGTTATTGTATTGTTCATCTCTTTTTGTTTACTCATTAATTTTCTAGGTGTTTGTTAAACATTTCTTGCATCTTCTCGATCTTTGCCTCCATTCTTTTTCCAAGGTCCTGGATCATCTTCACTATTATTATTCTGAATTCTTTTTCTGGAAGGTTACCTATCTCCACTTCATTTAGTTGTTTTTCTGGGGTTTATCTTGTTCCTTCATCTGGTACATAGCCCTCTGCCTTTTCATCTTGTTTGTCTTTCTGTGAATGTGGTTTTTGTCCCACAAGCTGCAGGATTGTAGTTCTTCTTGCTTCTGCTCTCTGCCCTCTGGTGGATGAGGCTGTCTAAGAGGTGTGTAAGTTTCCTGATGGGAGGGACTGGTGGTTGGTAGAGCTGACTGTTGCTATGGTGGGCAGAGCTTAGTAAAACTTCAATCCACTTGACTGCTGATGGGTGGGGCTGGGTTCCCTCCATGTTGGTTGTTTGGCGTGAGGCAACCCAGCACTGGAGCCTACCTGGGCTCTTTGGTGGGAAGTGCCCCTATTTTAGTTGTGTTAATAATAAATGTGTCTAGACATTACCAAATGCCCCTAAAGGGCAAAATTGCCCTAGTTGAGAACAACTGGTCTCCCATTTTTTGCTCTATTTATATTTGAACTTTGTCATTGTTTAGCTCTATGCAACCTTGGTTAGGTCACTCCACTACTCTAAGCCTCAGGTACCTCATTTATAAAATGTGCATAAAAGGGACTTCTCTGGTGACACAGTGGTTAAGAATCTGCCTGCCAGTGCAGGGGACACAGGTTCGAGCACTGGTTCAGGAAGATCCCACATGCCGCAGAGCAACTAAGCCCATGTGCCACAACTACTGAGCCTGCACTCTAGAGCCCACGAGCCACAACTACTGAGTCCATGTTCCACGACTACTGAAGCCTGCGTGCCTAGAGCTTGTGCTCTGCAACAAGAGAAGCCACTGCAATGAGGAGCCTGCACACCGCAACGAAGAGTAGCCCCCGCTTGCGGCAACTAGAGAAAGCCCGCACACAGCGATGAAGACCCAGTGCAGCCAAAAATAAAAATTAATTAATTAATTAATTAAATCAAATGTGCATGATAATAGCTACCACACAAGAGTGTTATAAAGACTAAATGAGAGGCTGTATTGCAGTGGCTTACACAAAAGTGTATCAATAATACAATTTGTTAATCTCAATTTTAGAAGTCTCTACTGTTTATTTAGGCAGAACAAGAGAAAATGCAAAAGGCACCTGAAGGGTGGAAGAAGATCATGCCCATTTCTAACTCTCCTACTTCTGTCCCACCTTGGCATCACTTTCCACGAAATTTTACCCCTCTTTTCTGCGGAGCTAAAATTGGCACTGTTGTTAAGTAGCCTTCATGCACCACCTGTTTCTTCTGGCAACCTAAACTTAAGGAGAGACAGGTTAGAAGTGGAAGGGGAAAAACAGAACAACCACCAAAACACACCAGCAGCCAGGAGTAGTGGAATTCTGTAGTTAGGGTAAAGTATTCGTCTTTAGGGAATACAACACAGTTCCTGGGTGGCTTCATAAGTTTCAAGTATCTAGACCAAACTTGAGGGGTACTATTCTTGATATTTGAAAAAAAATAAATTCCTTAAATGGGAAATTTAATCATTACAGAAAGTAGAATATTAAATATTCCCTTCAGAGCTTGGTAGTTTAATGAAACTGCTAACCATGTAGAGTGAAATTATTCTTAAGAAATTGTTTGATTCAGCAAACCAGTTCTATCTTCCTATGGTATTGAAACTATAAATAAAATATTACGATTACTGAAATAATTATGAATGCCTTAGAAATATAAAACCAAAATGAAATATGTCAAAGGATGCAGATATGGGGTTCTTTCCCAAAGGATGTTGTAGCTCTGAGATGTAATGAAAAACCTGATAGACCAAAAAAGTTGCTGCAGAATTGAGCTATACTGTTTAACTTGAATAATTTTCTTTGCATAGAGTTTTCAAAAATTTCCAAATTGTTGTAAAAATCTCTTTGTACATTTTCCTGACTTAAGAAAGAAAACAAATTGAGACTTTCCTTGCCAATACATAATCTTGAAATGCTTCAGGGGTTTTCAGTCTCATGAAGACTGAGTAATGAAGAGGTAGAAAGCATTTCATTGAAATATCCAGAAAACTATTTTTAAGGTTAAGTTCCAGAGACCCACTGATTTTCTTATATTCATTTCTGTTTGATAGAAGCCAAGTACAAAAATACCTAGATAATTTAGAGTTTATTGTAGTAAGGTTGATTTTTTTATCAGAGGGTATAATTTAAGATCACTAGAGTTCTTTCTGAGATCATAATTTGCTGAGCTGATATTAAAATATTTGTCTACTTAATACAATTAGCCTAAAATTTCCGATGGATTCTTGTTACAATGCACAATATACTGTTCTTTAACTTTTCCTTTCCTATCTCCTTCCCTCTCTCCCTTTCTTACCTTTCCTTCTTCTTTCCTTTCTCCCATTTTTCAGTCCTTTCTAGATTCAACAAATACTTATTGATTATGCTAACCTGTTTCAGATGGTCAGTTTAATCACTACTGATAAATAATAAGTTATCTCAACACTAAAATATAGTATCTTTGACACTAAGTGTGCTATAGACACATTGTTAGAGACACTAAGTATGTATTTTACAGTTACTTGATATCTAGCTATTATTATCATTATTTTAGAATAGAACTCAATCATAAACTGCCACACAAAATAATTTGACGGTATTTTATTTTGTTTCACACTATAATTTGAAAGGCCTACATCTGCCTTTCTTGATTTCAAAAGGATTGAAAGGAGAAAGGAAATAATCTCATGATTGCTCATAAATGGCAGGTAAATCGCCACTGTCACCCTGCCCTCGCACATATACACATATATACACTGAAACACACAAATAAATACACATAATTCTCCACTTCATCCATATACTGGTTTTATGTAAGGATTTTTTAGAATAGCTTATTGCTCCAATGGAAAACTTTACCTAATGGAGAAAGCACAGGTTTATCTGTGATGCAAAGAGTTTTTATCCTGGGGTTTAGTTAATTATTTGTAATTAATATTCTCTCTCATTCCAACTACTCAGTTTTATTTAATAGTCAACTTATAATTACTTCTCTGATGTTGCTCTGGGACTAGAATTTCTTTGACCTTTTGTATGAGAAACAAAAGATGAATTATTTTGCTTGACTTTCCTATTTTAGCTGTATTTTTCTGAAATTAATAAGAAAACTTGGCTCAGATTGTGTATCACTTAATAAGAAAATAAGTAGGAATGACCTTGGCCTTTCCCATGACTGCTTTATTCTGAAAATATATTTAATTTACTGTCATTTAATTAGAATTATAAATATTTTTATTTCAAATATCTCTCACATGCACAGACACACACACAAACACACACACAAAGGCATGATGAAAATTCTGACTTAAGAATTTATAGTTGAATACATCCTGACTAAATGTGTGTGTGTGTGTGTATATATATATATATATATAAACATTCTGTGTATATATATATACAATTTTATATTATCTATTTACCATTATCTATTATATATTTACAATTTTATACTTGTAATTATATATTTTTTCAGTTATATATAATTATGCATAAGTATATGATTACATATTTTTTATTATATGTTTGCACATAAATTTGCAAATTGTACTTTTTACAACATTTTATATATTTTAAAGTATTTTTCATATGATTTAAATCACAAAATTTTTTCTCTCTGCTTGATAAAGAAGGAAACAAAATACAACTTGGTTAAATAGTTTGTTTAAGATCACATAAGCAGGCATGCTTAAACTGAGGCTAGAGTTTGAAGCTTCTGCTTCCTAGCCTCATAACGTTTCCACTACATGTTTTTGCTGGGTGGGGATGTTATAACTCTCATGAAGGCAGAACTCTTGAAATTGACTTGTTTGAGCCCAGTTAGATACACTGGAAATAATAAATGTATAATTGTTAGTGTAACCTTGATACAGAACACTATTAACTTAAATCACATTTTGTGCATATCTTTCCAAGCAACACGGGCAGGCAAATTTCCTTTTATTGTCTGAATACCCATTTTTGGATTGTAAATGTTTTGCCTCTCTATTCCGTTCACCTCCCCATGCTTGCATGCCCTTCTCGCCAGCATTGCTTGCCTTTTTCTGGGCAGTGTTCCCAGTTTAGGATGTGTGTGTATATGTACGTGTGTGCACTCATGATTGACTGTGTGTGCATGTGTTTCTTTTTGTTTATTGTGGTGTACTGCATTCCAGATTCTGTTTTTGAGTGAAGTGCTTTATAAATTGTTGTTGTTAATGTTCTCATTAAAGCTCTTTACAAATAGAATGCAGTATTCAAGCATCCTACCTGCCACAAAACAGGTAGACAGGGAGGCTAATTATTCATCTTTGCATTTCTAATCTTCCTCAAGGAAAAATAAGAGATGTGAGTTTAGAAAACACAGACAAGGTGAATACAAAATGTTGCTATTCTGAGACAGATGTCAGTGAATCAAGTCAATTCAAGAATAACTGTGAAGTATTCAAAAAGCTATTGGGCTGGGAAAGCAGAACTAGCATGGTCCTGCATAAAAACTTTCAAGAAGCTGATTCATGTACAAGTCTGCTATTATTCCTTTATATGAGATGGAAGCTTGGGTAATTTGAAACGAGAACCAGAATGTTTCACTTGGTCTTGAAAATGGAAAAAGAGGGAAAAAAAAACCTAAAACTAAAATAAAAATGTTTTTCTTTTTATTTTCCTTGGTGAGAACAAATTGTACAATTTTTATCACTTACTGAACAACTCTAAATTCAATGGAAAATATCACCTAGCCTCTCTAACTTGTTGAGTAACATTTGAAAACAAAGCTGCATCGTTTGTGTGACTGGGCTTATCTTGAACTACAGTGGTGGCTGTCCCCAGTTGGACTTTGGTCATAGAAGCCATGCATTGGGGTTCAGAGAAGTGTGGCTGGCATCCAAATTTCTTTGTCATATTGTTTTATAGAACTGTGTGTTCACTATGATATTAACATACCAGGGGTTTTAGTTTAAATCAGTAATCATAAGTAAGATATAGTTTTAGTAATACGCTGACATTTTAATATAAATAGTGTCCTGTAAAATGTGTCAAGAACTTTTGGCTATATAAAACAAAATATATTAAATCTTTTGTTATTAATATCACCAGTATGATAGATTTACACTGGTGATCTGCTAAATCTTGCCTAATCTGTCAGCAAAACACATATAAACACCCTGTGAATAATACTGCTTGACACCCCAGCTGGGAATATCTGGTACTTATAAAAGCTTTCCAAGATCGTTTTCTAACAGTTTTTCTTTGCTCTTATCTGATTCACATTTTAATAACTTGAATCAAGGAGGAAAATGAAAAACTGGCCTCCAGAGGTGTCACAACTTACTCTCTGGAAATAAAACCAATATATCATCTAATTTCAAGGAATATAAAGAAGTACTTCTATTTCTGAACCTGAGTACTTTTAAGCCTGACAAGTATGAACAAGGTAATGATCTCTTAGCTACAGTTTTGAGATAGACTGTGTGAAGCAAAAGAGAAGTAAGGAAATTAGAATGCAGTGCAATAGTTATTGCACTGCATTAAAGCAGCTCATTAGTTATTTTCAAGTTTTTTCCTATCGAGTAGTCGTAGTAGCATCAAGGATTGCTCTAACCACGGGAGTCCAGTAGATTAGCATGATCCCACAGAGGTACTCCTTGTAAATAGCCTATATTGTGATGAGTCAATTCAACAGAAATTGGGAGGACATCTAATTTATGCCAGGCCCTGTATGGGAGCTCATGCCCAGAGCTGCTGTTAGCTTTATGACACTAAAATAAGCATAGGAATTGCTTTATGTGTAGCAGTTAGACTTTTGAGTATTGACACGGCCCTCACCCAGCCTAATATCACAAAAGGCTGTGAGCCGTCACCAATTCTAAGCTCCTAGGATCCTTGTTCTGCATAAGCTATGCTGACCACAAAACTTGGGAGGCATTTTGTGAAAAACTAGGAAACTCTAGTTCCCACTGCGGGGCTACAGCTGCTTGGTCATTTGCATCTTTATCTCATTTTCACTATTTGTTTATAGTCTGCTAGTAAACCAAAGTGAAAACAATTTGCAGCCAGTGTGAATCCTCATTTTAACAGGTTTTCTGAATGAAATAGATCTTTGTGGTTCACTTTGGCTCACATTTTGCTAGCTGCTCCTGAATATGCAAGAACGTGGATTCTAAACGTGAAAAATTTAAGCTTTGACATTTGCTGTTCAATTTACATCCAAAGACTTTATTTTGGTCAATTAAATGAAAGAATCAGTCAAATAGTTTTTTTTTTCATTGAAACTGACTCCAATTGACCATGTGATTAATTACATGTGAATGCTAAATATAGGAGTTATGTGGATAAAGATATATGGACTCCTCAGCTTTCCCTTTGATTCTATATGATTCCTTCTTTAAGACCATGGTGGATCGATCAAGATATCATATTGTAATTAAGCTCTTCTTGTTCATATTTTTTATATTTTAGATGGTATATTGTGTTTAACAAATAGAAGCTTTTAATCTGGACCTGATTTTTAAATCTGATTGTTGTATATTTGATCTTTACTTACAAACATACACATTATTTAAAGAGAAAAAGAGAGTAAGTGTACTATACACATAGCTGGTGAGTGCACTCCACCCTCTGGAGAAAATGTCCCAGCGCCACCCTCTGGAGGAAATGTCCCAGCACCTCCCTCATCTGTTGTTACCTAATCTGGAACCGAAGAGTTAATTTGCCCAAGATAGCAAAGAGGCCATCAACCTAGTTTAGTTTATAACTGAAAATTCTCACAATGTATTCTTTTCTATATATACCCTGTGTTAAGTAGTATGAATATGCTCACTAGCATATTTGATAAACTTTAGTTTATCTAAATACTGAAAGTCAAACTTGACAAAGGTAGGGAATGCCAAACCTGAAACATAATCATGACCAAAGCTAATTACATCTCTTTTATAAAGATAAATTATAGTTTACTAGATAAGTTTATTAATTAGAATAAATATTTGTATCTGGTTACATGGGGTGCTTCCCATGCATTCAAAGTAGTGGAATAATAAAAAGGATCAAACCTAGTCTTGGACACTGTATAGATTTACCAAGAAAACTTAAAATTCTAAAAATAAATCAAATTTATAAAGTCTAATTATATTATTTAAATACTTAAAGCAATATTTACATTTGACTTTCAGTCAAATTCTGAATGCTCTTTCTTCCAAAATCCTGGAGTCTTTAAGAGTAATTCTTTTAGGTAAGCAGATGTTTCATTTGTTAAATGCCTGCCTTTAATTTATCCAAGGCCACTGCTAGCGTATCTAGTATTTGTGCAGGTAGAAAAAGTACTCATTCTGGGTAATTGATTAGAAAGAGGCTTTCCCTTTTGGTAGAAGCTCCTGCATGGGCACGGTGCTTGGTGAGCTGAGCACTGCCTAGATTTGAGTCCCCAGTCACAACCCTAGCTGGCTCCTTTGTACAGTGTCCAATATACATGGAGGTCCTGAGTTCACCCTCTGCTATATGATCATTATCTACATTCTCACTTAAAAAAATTCTTTGCTTGAGTTTAATAGTCCTGTTCTTTCATAAGAAACACCGGATAACCAATGGATTCCTTACCCTTTAGTTTTAAGTCTCTGCAGCCAAGATTCTAGCTTTAAACATCCTTGTATTTATCAAGAAAATGACAGCAGCAAAAAGACAAAGCTAAACTCCTTAAGAGATAACTTTGCAAAATGTGGAAATTTAAAGAGAATGAAAAAGCAGAAATCACCAGTGAGACTAAACAACTAAGGCTTTTGAATATTTTAGCTTAAATTCAATCCCATGAAGGCAGACATGAAATATTGACACTTTAATGTCCCCAGAGTAGTTTAATCTGGTCTGCTAAGTCACAGCTACAGCAGAATACTATGTCCCAGGGTCAGGCAATGTGCTGAACTCAGCAGGTTGGGCTCAGTTTCCACAGACAAGAGTATATGTCCTACAGGCTTTGGTGAAAAGGCTGTAACTAAGCAACCCCCTCAACTCTCAGCCACAGAGCTCCTTTAGAAATATTAAAGAATTTTCTGTTTAGGTCTCTGGATTTATTATTCCTTAACTGATATTATGAGTGGGAGAGTCAATATTTGCAGATTTGTTACACAGTTGCTACATACACACAAACAAGGTATTAACCAATTGTCAACAATTTTGAAGGACCATCTACAATTAAAGTTCTAAAGTTGCTTCAAAATTTAAATGTTATTAATAGCTAGCAAAGAGAAGAGTTTTTAAAATGGAGGGATAGCGGAGTAAATCAATCTTAATTCATTTATCAGTTACTCAGAATAACACCATGATAAATAATTATCACCTAAACACGACTGGTTGTACCATTTCTTTTCAAGTGATATTTATGACATATTATCAGCGTACACAACTTAAGAGCTTACATATGTTTTTCTCATTTGTGTAATCTAATCAAAGGTGCAAAGCCTGGATCTACGCCAGTGCAAACCTTCCCTGTTACAGGGTTGCAGCCTGCGTGGTCCATCTGGAGTTGCTGGTCTGCTTGATGTCAAATGACAGATCCTACCAGCATGGAAGATGAAAGGATGTTCAGGCCACGTGTCTGGGGATGACAGTTCTCTTTGTGATGAACCACAGAGTCACAGCTTGTTAAATAAGCCTGTGACAGTGATAAAAGACAAAGCCATCAGTTCATAGCAGAATATGGCCTATCTGCCCATGACAAACCATGCTATCTCTACTCACACAGGCTGACATCTCATAAAGCATTCCCACAAGTGGTGGCTAGAAATAGTCTCTGAAGACAGCCCCGAAAGAGAGTAACAGCTTGCTGCTTATCTTCGAGCAAATGAATGGAAAAAACCTGGAGTGCACAATGTAGTTCTCTTAGCCTCACAGATAAAGGTGGCTTTCTATTTAGAACATTTTGTATGGTGGGCCTATTTCACATAATATTAAAATTTTGAGCAGTGTCATAAAGATGGCTATGAGGCCTTTGTTTTTAGATACATGCTTATTTTGAACTCCCTTTCTATTGTTTCATAAGCCCACTTTACAGGACTGCTTCTGTTTATTCAGAAACAATATATCTATTAACCAAATAATAATAAAAGAACATTAGTAAGAGCTATCACCTAGTCAGTGCTTACAACATGCTAGGCAGTTGTGCTAATCACACGACATACAGCTCAATGAATCCTATAACCCATATATCACCTAAACACAACTGGATGTACCATTTCCTGTCAAGTTATTACTATGCCTGTTTTGCAAATGAGGAAACTGAGACCCAGAGAAGTAGTTTATCCAGGTCACTCAATGGATGCATCAGAGATTGGAATGTGAGACTCCTGATTTACCATTTCTATTCCACCAGAACAGTAACAAATATAGTGGGCCACATGATAAAAGTGGGTGGATGAAAACAATATGAGGTCTACAGTTTTATACCTCTATTTTTGATGAACTGAGAGTTGACATTGTTAAGTCCAGTTATCTTAGGTAGGTTCAGATATGTCAAATATAACTGACATATTGAGTTATGTCAGAGAATGATATTCTTCCAGATGTTTTGCATATGTGTGGTTATTCAGAAAAAGGGAACATTTAAAATAACATTCAGCCATCCCTTTTCCTTGGCTTCTTTTTCCCTTCTTCCCATTTCCCTAGTTTCTTTCTAGCCATCTTACTTTCCATGACCCCATTTTTTTTTCATCTGATTCACTTATACCTTAGACTGTCCATGGTGCATTTGAACTTTGGTCTCTTCCTGATCAGCCATTTTACACACACACAGAAACACACACAGATGGAGATGTTAGGTTCTATTTAATCACAGGATGGTTTCGCATAGTTCCATAATTGTTTTATATATGTAAATTTTGCCTCTCTACTCTTCCCAATAAATTTCTTGAGAATGTAAATGGGTCATACACTTCCTTTGTATTTATATCAGACTTTGCAGAGCCTTGGACAAGTAGAAGACGATCAGTGAATGGTTACCCAATTGAAGTGCTTTTCGTAGCGAATGGTTTCAAAGACCAAAGAGGAGACTGAACCCCTAATGTTAGGCAACAATAATACCTGACAAATATAAATTCTGAATAAGCTTCTCAGAAGCAATAGAAGTTTGCTTTGAAAAAAAGTGACTTTTTCTAGTCCACTAAAATTGAAAAAAATCCTTTCAATCCAGTGGTTCCTACTGTTCTGAGGAGACTTACTAAACTTGCTGCTACTTTGGATTTGATGGCCACCTTAAATCAAAGTGCTTATGATAGGCTTGTAATAGAATTTACAGACATATTAGGATGCAAAGATTAGTTCCGAAAAATACTGTTTTAATTATAACATAACAAAGTAAGAAATTTTCCGGCTGGAATTGAACATTTAGGTTTAAGTGCTTAATTGATCTTAACTGGTTCTCAACTTTGCATATTTCAGTCAATTCTAATGAGTGACTTGAGAAGATGTTGCAACTGATTCTTATTAACTTTAGTACTTCTATCATTTAACCGGGATCAGAAGTCTCAAATGAGTTGATTTGGTGAAACATTAGCTCAGTTGAAATGTGTGACAATTTACCACTTAAAAGGTCACACAAGTCAAACCTGAGAGATGGGACTTGAGGGGCCAAGGCATTTGAAAAGACATTTTCGGGTGATTCTGCTATGTATTTAGAGTCAGCCAGTGATTTAGTTTAACCGCAGATTGGTCCTAGGGTCTCTTCCATAACATGCCCTCCCAAGATCAAGCAACCTATTTTTTTTAACACCTTCAAATGCCAGAGCAGTATCAGTGTACATAATCACTCTCATGAACCAAAAGACTTGAAATCACTTGCAAAATGTATTATATACAACCAGAGAAGAGCAACTCACTTCCAATTAGAACACACAAGGCTCTTAGATCTCAAAATTAGCGTATTTAAAAAATTTACTTCAAAATTTAAAAACACGTACCAGACCATATGACTTTAAACCCATGTCTTGTTCTTGGTGAGAAAAATGGGGAAATCAAGTGGAAAATGACTAAGGAGAGGACAGGGAAAGATTCACAAAAAGAAAGCAACAAGAGACTAAGGAGAACAAGAGATTAAACTGGAAAAAGAACCATTACCTAGTACATTATTCTGGATGTTTGGCCATAACCTTTGCTTCATTTTCAGCTGCCAGCTTCAAGTCACAGGAGAACAATACTAGAAATCTGATCCGTTCAAGAACACTGACAGGCTTGCTAGGAGAATATCAAAACGCACTCTTAAGTGAAATCAACTAATATTTATTGAATATCTGTTATATGAAAGGCACTGTTAGAAAAAGGACTTAAAGAAAGACAGCAGGACCAGCCAGTATATGGAGGGTCTGACAAAAGTAAACAGGC